>NC_143146.1:30915000-31226750 GCF_059928025.1 Delphinapterus leucas | reverse complement strand
CTGCAGCAAGGGAAGGTCGTCCAGACTTGAATGTTTGGGGCTTGCTGGGGTCTTTTTGCCCTGGGAAGAGTTCTCCATCCAGAGAGCCCTTACTGGAAAAGAGTGGAACCAAGGTTGAACGGACACAGAAAAAGAAGACCTATCACTCTTGTGCAATAATCCCAAGGCAAAAGCTATGTCGTAAAGAATGCTCCTGCTACCAAAGATATGTCTCTGTGGTTTGCCTATGAGGAGGAATGCTTTCATAGCTGTAGTGTATAAGTGGACCATGGCTGATGTTTATCAGAAATGCCGAGATACAGGAAGAAAGCTCTCGGGGTCCACAGTGGCACAGATCGGCCTGTGGTAATTGAAAACAGGCGGTGAGATTGGGTTGATTTTATTTTGAAAAAGGTACATCAGTGCTGCAGCATATGACATGGATAATTCATGAAGCCTCTGGTTTGTATTAGACTCCCAACATGCCTTTCAGAAAGAAATGACACAACAATTAATGTGTCAAATAATAATGTGCCACTTGCAGAAAGATAATTGTACCCAATGTTAGATAGTTATTAGGTCAGGACGAATGCTCATCCTTTCAAAGACAGCCACCTCTATTCACTCTGGCATCCTACTGTAAGTACAGTATTGTGTTCATAATCACACAGGCTGTAGCCAGAAACACTGGGCTTTATCTGATTTTTCTCCATTTGGAATGATACTCTGATGCTTCCCTAAAGAGCAAACTCAGCCATGTGAAACACAGAATGATGAGAGACCTTGTTAAAGGTGGAGGAGGGGTTTTCCTTTTATTTAATTTTATTAATTTATTTTGCATAAAATAAAGCAAGAACACTGTCCCTGAGAAGGTTTGAGCATATATAACCCAAACTATCAGACCTGAGTTTGCTCATGTGTAAAAGATACTCTTTCCTTCTAATGATTTAATGTATAAGGATATCAAGAACTTTTTGTTTAATTCCTGATACCATAATTTACTCAATGTGGAATTTGGGCAAGTCATTTAACCTCACTGAGATTCCATTTCCTCATCAGAAAAATGCTAATTGAAAAATCTGCTACATATTTAACCTTTATTTCTATTGAGGAGGTCAGGATGAAAGGATATGAGAAAATATTTTATAAAGGACTGTATCAATATAAGGCATTTTATGAATGCGCCTACTGGAGATCAAATGTGTTACCTTTTGAACAGAGTAGTTTTATTTTAAGAAAACTGGGCAATGATTTAGGTACTTAAAAATAAAAGAACATGTAATGATTAGGGGGTCCTCAAGACCATCTTCCCTAGAGTGAACTAAATACTTCATCCAACCAAAAAGGAAGAAATGAAAACCATGATCATTACGTATGCATGTGTTTCTGTTTTATTGACTCAGCATGGTTGTGGTGTAACGTGGAAAAAAAGGTTTATCCATTTGTGGAAGGAGAGAAACACCGCGTTTGGGAGTATTTTATCTGCAGAGTCCATTGAACTGGTTATTGTCATGAAGGTATTTAAGATAAATGAAATGTGATTACATGCTATGTAAAATATTTAAAGTGTTCAGTCTTACTTCATGGACAAGTATAGGACAACACATTGTCCTTTGTGAGGGAGCATTCTCAGGTGACACCCTGACTTGTAGATGGACCACAAATAGGAACAGAAAAAATTTACAGTGTGGTCCTTGACCTTCAGTAGCTTATGACAGACATTCTTACTTGAAAGAGATCTTGTTAGAGGAAATCAAGCTAATACATAAAGATAATTAAAGTAAGTGTGCTAAGAGAGAGGAGAGATTTACCTGTTGAAGATAAATACTTTATGAATTCAGATTACAGAATATAGGTATGTCTGCTCTAACATCATATAAATGCTCTAGAAAATCCTTTGTAATCTGCAAAAGAGTGCCTAAAAATTAACAGCACTTATAGGCAAAATAGGATTGGGAGCAATCACTCAAAACCTATGGACCACTGTAAACAGAACACAACATAATGAAAGCTATCAACTTAGATCTTCGTTGACATTTGCACTTGGCCACACTGTCAGTCCATCCTTTGCAGTCTTAAACCTGAGACCTCGTGCTTCCTCTTTCAAAACTTAGGACATGGAGGGACATTGATCAAAATTAAAAACTGGATTCTTTCAGTTCTTCCAAGATGCAGTAGCCCTATTCCTCCCAGCTCCTCCCCTTCACAACAGCAACAACAAAGTAGCGTAGACATACTGCAACAAGCCAAGGAAGTCTCTGAAAGGTGAAAGAAGAATGCTGATTGCCTAGGACCAGGACCTCAGGACTAGAAAAACAACATGGTGGTGGGCTCCCCAGTTTCCATTATTCCTCCTATACATCCAGAGAGTGCCTCAGAAGCCACCAACCCATCACTACCATCAGGCACAGACATAAAAAGCTCCCAGAAAATCCTGTTTCCTCTTGCCAACAGACTAGGGAAACAGCGGTCTATTCATGGAAAAAGGGTGTGGGAATACCCACCCTAAGCCCAAACTCAAGGGAAAAACTCCTGAACCTCCATGTTCACCAGCATCAATAAGGCTGAATGAGGTGATGGGAGGTGGAGCTTGGGGCTCATTGACGCTCTGTTTGCCCCATTGATGGTGGCAGTGGGGGCCAGAGGGGAGCTGATCTGACACCCTCTGTGTGAGTTGGTACTCTCCTTCCACTGGAAGGTTGACAGCTGGGCAAAGGGAGAGCTGAACTTCAACCTCACTTATCTGCTATGAGGCAATGAGTCAGTGTCCCACTTGAAGTCCTTTTATAAGCATATCTTGAAAGTGTTATCCCATCAATTCTGCCTTTTGATATTCAATAGGCGTGAGTCACTAAGTTCAGCCCGTCTCAAGGGGAGGGGATTAAGCTCTGCCTCTGGGTGGGGGGAGGCAAGTGGAGAATTTGTGGACCATCTTTTAAGCAACCACAGAGAGTCTCACAGGGGTAGGAAGTGTTCAAGGAAGAGGGGACAAAGTACTTGGCAAGGCCCAAGGTTTGAGGTTTGAAACCCATAAACCCATGGTCTTTGGGATTATCTGATATTGGCAGCCACTGAGTGAGGCCATGGCAGGCAAAAGTGAACAATCCAGCGTGTTCGTGCAACCCTAGGAAACTAAAACACTCTCTCATCTCAAAATGCTAATCCCTTCCCCTCCTCTTCCCCCACCAGTGGGTGACCTCATCTTGCATTTGATTAGTAAAATAGATGCAATCAGATGAAAACAATCTCATCTTCCCATCAAACCCATAAATCCACTTATATCTGTTCACATAGCTTTCTCTTCTCTTAGGGTCTCTCTTCCTATCAGAGACGACATCTCTACTACCCTTTCTTACCCAATTTGCTTACCCAATTATCCCCTTTTCTGCTGTAATATCATCAGTCTCTATTGGATCATTTCCATTTGTTTAAAAACATAACATGATATTGTTCATCCTAAAATTATATATATATATTTTTTCCCCTTGACCTCACACCCATCTCCAAATATTGTTCCTTTCTTCTGCTCCCCAATAGTTAATCTATTCAGAAGATTTGTCAATATTCACTGTTTCCACTTTTCTCGCTTTCCCTTTTCTGCCCAATTTACTTTAAGTTTTTCTTTGCACCATTCCATGGAAGCACCTCCTATCAAAGTCACTAATACCTTGCATCTTGCCAAAACCAACAGCTAGTTCTCTGTCTTCACTTTACCCAAACTTGCAGCAGTTGACACAGTTTACCACTGCCTTCTATCTGCCACTTTCAGTTTCAAGCACCTGTAAATTTTACCCCCTCATCATTTCTAATGAAAAAATTGGGGAAACGACATTTGCAAGTAGCTGTTGATTCTCAGTCTTTCTTTGTGCTTTTGGGTGTGTCTTTTTAAAGCTTGCTAGAAGGTTTAGGGTTGATTATTTTGTTTTATTTTCACCATAGTCATGCACATGGGCCAAATGTTCTAGGAACTGAGGAGCATTTAGAGATAGTCTGAAAAGCCATAGTTTATGGCCAAAATAATTTTAAAGGAAAATGGAATCTCTGTTAGCAAGGGTTCACTGATAAGACATAAATACAGATTAAGATTGCCAAATATGATAAGCAGATACTAAATTTTTTTTCACATCTGTTATGCTTGTTTGTTTTTCTGTCTTAGTGTCAGATAAAGAATGTAGATAGATGTGCACAGTTTCCAGAGTAGGATTCTAAGTTGGGAACATAGCTCAGTATCTAGAGTGGGGCCAGGCTATGAATGATTTTTTGATACCAGATGTGACATGGGAGAGAAAATCTTTTTTAATGTGAATGTTTCTAACTGTTATTCCCAGATATGACAGAAGAAGACTAGCAGAAATCCAGATTACTATTTAAAGGGAGCAGTACTAGAAGTGGGTAACGATGGCGGTGCGTGTCTTTTTTCCTGTAAAAGCATTCTCCCCAGGGATAGCTGGTCTAAGCTAAAGCAAAACATGAGAGAGAAAGAAAATGAGAGAATGAGAGAGAGAAGAAGAAGAAGAAGGAGACGGAGAAGGAGAAGGAGGAGAAGGAGAAGGAGAAGGAGAGGAAGAGGAAGAGGAAGAAGAAGAAGAAGAAGAGGAAGAAGAAGAAGAAACGGAAGAGGAAGAGAAAAGAAGAAGAGGAAGAAGAAGAAGAAGAAGAAGAAGGAGGAGGAGAAGGAGGAGGAGAAGGAGGAGGAGAAGGAGGAGGAGAAGGAGGAGGAGAAGAAGGAGAAGAAGGAGAAGAAGGAGAAGAAGGAGAAGAAGGAGAAGAAGAAGAAGAAGAAGAAGGAGAAGGAGAAGAAGGAGAAGGAGAAGGAGAAGGAGAAGAAGAGAGGGAGAGGGAGAGTGAGAGGGAAAGAAGAAGAGAAAGAAGGAGGAGAAGAGGGAGGAGGGGGAGGAAGAGGGGGAGGAAGGACACAGCAGCTTCCAGCCAATGACAGACAGGGAAATTGGTGTTTCAATACTCCTGCTTCCTTATCTCTCTGGAAGAATAACTCTGCTTCCTTTATTTTCCTTATGGGATTAATAGGATTTCCCCAGTCACCATTGTGGCAGCTGCCTTAATTATGCATCCTTCTCAAGTCATTCCCCCACTTCTCTGCTCATATTTGTGTACTTCCCAAATAACTGCTTGCACTCAAAGTCTTGTCTTGGAATTTGTTTATGGAGGAACAAAAACTAAGACACCACCTAAACTGTTGGATCTGCTTGTCCAAGGAAAGAGTCACCACACAGGTTATGAGTTGATCTGTATCCCCTCCCAAATTCAAATGTTGAAGTCTACTGTGATAGTACCTCAGAATGTGACGTTATTAGGAAATAGAGTTGTAGTAGATGTAATTTTTTAAGATTAAAGTGGAGCGCTAATCCGATAGGACTGGGGTCCTTATGAAAAAAGGAAAATTTGGGCACAGAAACAGACATGCACAGGGAAAACACCATATGATCCTGAAGGCAGAGACTGGAGTTGCTATGAACCGAATTTGTCCTCCCTAAAATCGTATGTTGAAGTCCTAACCCCCAATGTGACTGTATTTGGAGATAAGGTCCATAAGGCGATAATGAAAGTCAAATAATGTTATAAGGGTGGGGCTCTAATCTGATAGGATCAGTGCCCTTATAAGAAGAGATACCAGAGTGCTCTCTGTCTCTCCCCCGCCCCCCCCCGCCACCCCCCTCCTCCATGTAAGGACACAGTGAGCAGGTAGCTGTCTATAAGCCCGGAAGAGAGCTCTTACCAGACACTGAATCAGCCAGCACCTTGACCTTAGACTTCCTAGCCTCCGGAACTATGAGAAATAAATACTAATACAGGGGTGATGCCTCTACAAGCCAAGAATGCCTAAAATTGTCAGAAAACCACGAGAAGCTGAGAAAGAGGCATGATACAGAGGGAACAGCCCTCAGAAGGAACTAACCCTTCTGTTAGCACCTTGATCTCAGACTTCTAGTCTCCAGAGCTGTGAGACAATAATTTTTTTGTTGTTATTTAAGCCACCTACTTTGTGGTGCTTTGCCACAGCAGCCCTAGCAAATTAATATAATACAGGATTCAAAGATCATTGCAGAGGATGCAAACTTAGACACTCTCTGTGGCCCACAGCTTAGCTGAGCTGGGCCTCTATTTGAGTGTATATCACAGGAAAGCCAGAAACTGAGTCAGACGTTGGACTTATTCTCCAAGGCAAGTTGTGTTTCTGTTGACCTTACTGTTCATTTTTTCCCCCTTCTTTACTCTGTTAGCCATGTGGTCTAGAGACCTAACAGTATTTAGCAAATTATAGCAAATTGCTGTAAAGTGTCTTTTACTTTTTTAAAAAGCAAATAAGTAAATTTGATGTCTATGAGTCTGTTTTCCTCCAGGAAAAGGGAGATAACCATAAACTAAACTTTTAAAGAAAACTCCTATGCCTAGAAAAATGAAATAAGCAAGTTGATTAAAACTCAATAAAAATAAATGAATATATAAATAAGTAACTTAGATCCTGTACAGAAAGAGTCTTGGAATCAGGACCAGAATATCTAAGTTCGAAGACAGGTTTTACAACTACCAGTTAAATAAATTTGGAAAAGTCAATATCCCCTCCTCAGAGCCCCATTTCCTCATTTCAGGATAAGGAGATTGGACTTGGTTCCCTCTAAAGCACACAGGCCTTTCTAATTCCAGTATTCCTGTGATTTCTGTGATTCATCCTCCCCTGTGCCAGGCTCTGACGGTGCCATGGAGTGGAACCAGGTGGGTCGGGAAGGCTTTGGCTCTCCCGCACAGTTTGAGTGCCAGACCAAACCAACCAAAATGCATTTGCCAGCAATGACCTTGTGGAGGATATTCAAATGCTGAACATTTATACCCATAGATTTTCCTCATTATTTTCAGCCTCACCACACGTTTTGTTTCATTTTGTTTTTGAAAAGTATTTTGGAACCCTCTCTTGTACCAGACACTTTGACAGTATTGGCAATCATGGTACCTTTCTCCCCCATACTGTGATTTAATGTGGAGTCAGCCTCCTTCCAGAACATTTATCTATTGCAGAGGTGTGAGCTCTATTTTTCTCTGTTTTTCTTCCCCTTAGATATAGCAGCCCAAAAAACTGGTTGGGAAAAAAAAAATTAATTTCTCCTAAGGGTTTTTTTCTCTATTATCATGGAAATAATAAACTGTGAAATGTAAATTCTATGTTCAATAAAATTCTATCAACGAGCACAGTCTTTCATCATTGTAAGGTGTGTCAAAGCTGGAATTCAGAGGAGGTAGAAGATTGCCCAGTTGATGGCATTGTTGAGACTTCATGAATGAGGTGGAATCTGGTTTGGGCCTTAAATGAGTTTTATGTTTAAAGACAGTAATTGGGGAAGACATTATTGGAGAAAAACCAATGTGAGCAAATGTGGGAATGAGAAAGGCATTAGCCATATTCAGAGACAAAGCTAACTCCCCAGTTTTGGCCAGATTAAAAAGAATCTAAAGTAACGCCTTAATGGGTCTGAGTTTTCCTTTTGGGGTTATGAAAATGTTTTGGAACCAGATTGAGATGTTGTTTGAACAACACTGTGAACATACTAAATGTCACTGAATTGCTCATGATGAGACAGTTAATTTTATGTTATATGAATCTCAATTTGCAAAATAAATAAAAGGACCTTAAATGGCAGGCCCTATGTGAGTTTCTGCTTAATTTAATGATGAGCAATGTGGGACCATTGAAATCTATGGAGGTGGAGAAGTCACATGATCAAGAAAACAGAGAACATGGTGACAATTTCAGAGATGAATAGAATAGGGAAGTGTACGAGGTGGGGAGACCAGATACAAGGTTATAGAAGTAGTCTACTTTGGAATGTAAAACCTAGGAGTAATCTTTTCTTTAAACATGATTTTATTGAAATTTCTGTACAAAAATTTAGAGAAAATAGTTTAATGAATTGCATATACATATCACCCAACGTCAATCATTTTCAACATTTTGCCAAGCTGATTTCAATCTGCACACCGCCCCCATCTCCACACCTTTTGTTTCCTTCAGTACTTTAAGGCAAACATGAGATATACCATTTCGCCAGAAACAAACTTTAGACTACATCTTCAACTTATAAGGACATTTTTCTTTCTCCTTCTTTCTACCAAACAGTACACCTAACAGAATTAGGAGCAAATTCTTTTTATTTTTTTTCAATTGAAATATAGTTGACATACAATATTATGGTAATTTCAGGTGTACTACATAATGATTTGACATTTACAAGCATTATGAATAGTGCGTTCTTAATACCATCCAACGTTTTCCTGATTATATCCAAGGTAAGTTTGAACAGTTAGGCTGTTCTGATGAGATCTAAGCAAGAACCATATATTGCATTTAGTTATTATGTTTCTTAAATGTCTTTTATCTTATAATGACACCTTGATCCTTTTTCCATATATCATTGATTTGTTGGAGAAAATGTGCTACTTGTCTTGCAGAATACTCCACATTCTGAATTTGGATGCTTGCTGCAAAATGGGTCCATCTTGGACCAATGGAAACCACTTCAATTTGGTTTCCGTTTCCTATTGACATGAAGATGATTTTGTGAGACAATAATCAAAGAGCTGGAGTGCTCACTGCTGTCACTTGTCATCGCTGCTAGGAAATTTCAGAGGACAGAGCTAAATAGGTACATAGTTACAAGAAAAAAATGGGTGAGCTTATAGTGATATTTACAATCAAACGTAAAATAACAAGGCTTTACTTAGTTTCTTTGGTTGAAATTTTGTATCTATTATCTCATGCTGAAAATACTCACTTTTAATTTAATTAATGAAATTGTTTACTTGTAATTTTGAAATAAGGCTATAATATTCCTAACAATTAGATTACTGAAAGCAGCTTGTGTTTTCTTTGCCAGGAGATCTCTGAGGTCGCTTTTTCCAACATCACTTTAATTCGTGGTGTGCCAATTCCTTTTGGCTTTTTTGGCAAACACTTGTCAAAACTCTCTCTCCATTTCTATTCCTACTGCCAGTGTCCTAATTCAGTTGATCAGTTCCTCTAAACCAGATTATTTCATAGTTTCCTCATCTCTTTCTCTCTTTCCCAACCTCTACTCTTTCAAGATATTCTGTACATTTCTGACAGAGGTATGTTTCTAAAGCACAGATTTGATTAAAACAAACAAGCAAAAGAAGCTAAGCTTCAATAGCTCCTTGTTATCTGCTGGATGAAATTCAGGCTCCTTGCCCTGAAGGTCAATGCCCGCCTCCCTAGGATAACACATGTCATCAAATATCATCACTCTTCATGGTCTCCGCTTCCAGGTATCCTGTTAGGAGTTCTCCCCTGTGGGTATAGACCTCAGCATTCCTGTGTGTCTGCTATAGAATGTACTATATATGGGAGAGACACACAAAAGACCAATACCCAAGGTCTACAGAGAACAACTTAAAAATGTCTTCTTAGATGTCTCTCTCTCTTTTTTAAACCTCTCTTTGGCTGCTCTACAACCATTTGTTTTTCTCCTTTTGACCCTTTTCCCAAACAGCATCAATCTGACTTCTCTGAATCTTTTTCTTGGATCTTTTTTCCCAGAAAGATTATATTTTTATCTGTTCCCTCATACAGAATAATTAATTCTCTTACAGCTCTCACCTTGAAACTTTTGTCTTCAAAATTATCCACATATGTAATAAAACAATAGTATCTCCTATAATAGGACTCATTATCCTTACAGTTTAGGTGCTCTACTTTATAACAAATATATCTTTTTGCTTCTCTCCCATGCTTCAGTGGCTTATCTATGTTTGATATAACCAAGTTTCCTCCTGATTTTTTTACATAAGGTTTATCCCAAACTGCCTTCCCCATGTTATATTTTAAGATTACTGTACACTCCAGTGAGAAAAAACCCATTTACTTCTTTCTTTTTACTTCTGTGATATTAAATCTTCCCTAACTGGACTGCATTTCCCATCATTTCTACCAACTGAAATCCCAATCATCATTCAAAATTCTGCTTAGATGCTATCTTCTTCATGGATGTTTTTCCCCCCTGTTCTAATTCCAATCTAGCACTCTCAGAATTCCTAGAGAGTTTATGTCTGTCCCACTTCTTAGGTCATTTATGTCATCATGCTTGATATTATATTTGTCTATGTACGCATATATTTTCTTTATGAGGGTATACTTTGCCTGAGGGGAGACCTTATTTAATTCACATTAAGGTGATCCAGTAGCTTAATAAATTCTATATTGAAACAAATAAGGCAGCTTACTATTACCTCGATTTAAATAATCCAATATCATCTGTATTCTCATGATGTCTTCTGAAATTCATTAATAACTTCTATTAAAGACTAATATAAAAGATAGGACAGTGGACTTCACTGAGAATCCAGTGCATTTTATAGATCCCCTTCCTAGAAAAACAGCATATTGCCCACATTTTGCAATGATCTGCATGGTCACACTTGCTTTCCTTTTGCTACCTCAGGGGAGCTGAAGAACTACTGTTTCCCTTGTTATTTCTAATTCCATGTCTGGGCTGTTTAACTCTCTCCATGTTTTGTCTATTTAATTGTTTCTTAATTTGTAATCGGTGTGACTAGTGACATTTCCTGAAAATAATTTGATTACAAAAGAAAAATTTGTGTATTGGAAAAATGTGTTTCCACCTAACAAACTCCAGATATTCATTATGGAAGTGAATCTTATTGAATACTCATGAAGTGTGTGTGTGTGTGTGTGTGTGTGTGTGTGTGCGTGTGTGTATACGGGGCGAGGTGCATTGCTCGATGTTATCATTCATGTCAGGTACTCAGGGATGAATAAAAGAAAACAGAACCAACTGGTACCTTAAAGTGTGGGCTGCTTACAGATGTGCAAAAAAAATCACGCATAAAATAAACTGTTAATAAATGTAATTATTCCACTGCTTTCCCTTGTAAGTCCTTTCCATAGGGAGCTACGAAAAAGCCAGATGCTGATCTGGGAAGTGTCCCAGAATTATTCTTTTGAAAAATATTAACACTGCATTACAAAGGGTCTTGCCTGGAATTATACTGAAACTCAGCTCCCGTTGACTATAAATGTTTAGAAGTAGCAACATATTGGAGCAAAACTTGAGAGTGAGCATTTTTTACAATGGATTAGGAATAATGTGAGCTTTGGAATTATCTTTAAATATTATCCCACTTTCAATGGCATGGATAGATTTCTTCTGCTGGTTGGTGGTATAAGTGCCTTCCAAGACCACCTCCTCACTAGTTAAACATAAAAAAGGTGCTAATTTGCAGAGCTCTTGGCATGGAATGGGCACCCCAGCTACACTGCTTCTTCTGGGACAGCTGGTGTGGTTGATAGTGAATGTCATCATTGCTCTGCACCTCAGATCCTATGCCAACTGTGAACACCATTTCTCTATCTGCTGGGTATTAGTGGAATCTCTGAATTTTATTTGAGTTAACAGATGAGAGGAAGAGAATATCATTTCTCCTTTTTTGCTAAAGGTAGAAGACTCCCTCTGTGAGCATAGTGCTATGGTGGTAAACATGGGATGGGGTAACTGTGAAACATGCCTGCCATTTTAAGGAAGTTTAGAACTCAGTGGGGTTTTTTTTTTTTTAATGGTAATTATAGTATCTAGTTTAGTACTCTGATACAGTAAGACCTTAAGTATGTTTTTGTGAATTAGGATAATTTGAATTTTGAATGAAGACCACAGGCTTTCAAAATGGAATAAAAAGGTAACATCAAACTTCAGTGCAGCGGAGCTTTCTGTTTGTTTGTTTGCTTTTGCGGTACGCGGGCGTCTCACCACTGTGGCCTCTCCCGTTGTGGAGCACAGGCTCCAGACTTGCAGGCTCAGCGGCCATGGCTCACGGGCCCAGCCGCTCCGCGGCATGTGGGATCCTCCCAGACCGGGGCACGAACCCGTGTCCCCTGCATCGGCAGGCGGACTCTCAACCACTGCGCCACCAGGGAAGCCCCTGCAGTGGAGCTTTTGAAGTGGAATTTTTTAAATAACAGGAGGTGAGGCTTCTGGTGACAGTGGCCCCGTGCACTACAGGAAAGAAATTTATAGTGTGTTTTAACTTCACACTAAAGGATCAAAATATAAGGAGTAGGCATGATGATATGTCTATAGTAGGGGGCATGATGATATGTCTATAGTAGGGGGCATGATGATATGTCTAACTCTATTTTTTTCCGTTATGCACAAGACATATTATGAATGGCCAAAACCTTATGAAAACACTGAGAAAGCTAGAGTAATGTTCATAGAAAGTGAACCACCTGGTTCTTATTAAGAACTACCCACACACTAAATTATCTTTGGCTCTACAAGGTATAGTTGGTTTGTGGGACAAAGGAGTGAATTAAATATGTTTATAAAATGTACTGTTTAGATGATGAAAAAATTAAACGTTCAAGTGGAATGAGTGATTTGAATCTGAAGAACACAGAGGCTATTTTTACCATGTGGTGATTTAAACTGTGTCTGAATCCAGAACCACTCTCAAAAGTATGCAGTGAGGGCTTTTAGTGAAGGAGGCCAAGCCCGCTTAGTCAAGTAGCCTATAACAACAGAGAATAATTGTGCACACTCAAAGAAGGTTCAAGCCTGGAGGGAGAGATTTTTAACTACTGTACAACTACTCATATTTAGGAAGAAAGAAGGAGAATTTTAACTTCAAGTGGATAAGAACTAGATACTTCAGTGACTGTGTTTGCAATCTGCTTCGTGGATGCACTGAAAGCTGAGGGAGGAGATAAGGAAATTATGCTTCCTCTGAGTTATCAGCACGAAACTTTATAATTTGTCCAAATCGTAAATATTTGTATATTGTTTAGGTGTTGGGCTAAGATTCCCCGAGGTTTCTATAGGATTTGCCATTTTAGACCTTGACACAGAATAGTATACTCAACTTTCTTGCAGATCTTCAATCCTAATAAACCAGCATGTGGTTGAAGGAAAGGTCTGTCTTAGATTTCTTTGTATCCCCAACACTGAGTTCAGTGGCAGGTGTTTATAAGATACACAATAGGGCTTCCCTGGTGGCGCAGTGGTTGAGAGTCCGCCTGCCGATGCAGGGGACACGGGTTCGTGCCCTGGTCCGGGAAGATCCCACATGCCGCGGAGCGGCTGGGCCCGTGAGCCATGGCCGCTGAGCCTGCATGTCCAGAGCCTGTGCTCTGCAACGGGAGAGGCCACCACAGTGAGAGGCCCGCGTACAGGAAAAACAAAAACAAGATACACAATAGAAGGCCCAAATTCCCTCAAGCACTAAGATCTATAATTCTAACAGAGAACTGATTTTGAACAACTCCTATACACTTCAATTAATTATATGATTTGAAAAATTCTTACTTGAGATCAATCATTCTGAGAAAATTCATAGGTCTAGTGTGGATGAATTGAAGTATCTTAACTCTCTGAGGTGAGAGGGAAACCTAAATGCTTTCTGAGGATTGAACAGGCAGTGTAAGATTGAGATTATCACGTCACTGCAAGGGTCTGAGCAGGAAGGGCTGCTTCTGGGAGGGTGGCAGGGCACGTGGTAATATCAACTGTTAGTTCAGCTTATGTAGATTTGGTTTGAGGTTTTATCTTTACATTTAGGAAATAGTTAATAGCAGTTGGATTTATGGGACTTGATATTGGAGGGAAAGATACATCCAGAAAAGTAAATGGAAAAAGTATTCTCATACATGTGTTATCTAAGGGCTGGAGAGACTGGAACTACCCAAAGAAAGAGTGTAAAGAAGGAAGAGAAGAAAAAAGAGAATAGAAAAAAATAAACAAAATTTCTTTGGTGAAGGCTGCTGATGTGAGATACTTTGAGAATTAAATGGAACGAAAAGAGGAAATAGAAAATGACGAGATGTATACCACGGAGTTGGGAAGGTGTTCGCAAGTGAGAATTCATGCTGCTGCTGTTGACGATGATGGAAGAGGAAAAGGAGAAGGAAAAGATTGTAGAAGAGTGACTATTTGGCAGGGACTTCTCTGGAATGCCACTCGCATTCACTCATTTCATCCTCACAGCAACCTATAAAGTAAGCAGTATGTACTACTAGCCACATTTTACAGACAAGGGAATCACAAGTTGCCCAAAGTCACGCAGCTAAGTGGTGGAGGGTGCAGAATACAAATGAAGCAGCTGGACTCTAGAGCCTAGAGAAAGAGAACTTGAGACACAGCTGCAGGGAAATCGGCGCTTTGCATGATACAGGAAGCCACCAAATGCCCCATCAGGGCCTGTCATGGCATCCTCTCTAAATTCCAGCTACTCAGGAGACTATATGAAAGTTAACTCAGTTGCATTCTAATAATTCAGATATATATGCACATTCCAGAAAGATACCAGTAAAAAAAGATAGATTTCCCAGTGAGGCCATAAATGCTATTTTCCCCAGTAATGTAGCTGATATTAATTGTTCGTTTCCCCTTTTAATAGATCTACTTACTGAGACCTTAATTCTTGCCCTTTCTTTTCTCTGATGCACCATCTCCTCTTCCCTTGTTCCACACTCTGTGAGTGTAAGTGTGGGGTGTGTGTGTGTGTTCTAGGGTTAAGAGTGTGTGTTAGCCTAGTATTGTAAGCACTATGTGTACAATAGTTTCCGTAGAATATTCTGCTCCATGTGGCAGGGTCAGATGGGATTACGGCAGCTCATAGATGACCCGTGTTCCTTGCTGTAGCTGTGTCAGATATTGACGGACAGATCCAAGGGAAGAAAAAACAGCAAGAGCGGTAACCTCTCAGTATACACTTAGGGAATAAGTCTCTTACCCAGAAATCATGGGGTGATCTGTCCTGGTACCGGTACGTTATATATTCAGAACTTGGGAAATGACTGTAGTTTTCTACCCAGAAATATTAAGTACACTTCTAAAGAACTGATCATTTGGTTCCATCCATATTCCGAGCACTGCAAATATACTTTAAAACTGTTTTGTTAGCAAAAGGAAACTGAGAAGGGAGAAGAGAGAGCTAGCCTCCCCACCCAAACTCCTTTGACTCATAAGAGAACAGGCTGGATACACACCAAAAATATTGCAACACTGAATCTTCCAGGCATATGTGTAGGTGAGCACCAAAATGGAGCAATGCATATGAGGGTAAGGTAAAGATGCCTTCATAGAAAAGTGATAACAGACAAAGGCTGATCACTACTTATTATGAAATTGAAGCTTAATGTCTAGATTGTTCACTTTGGCGGGTCAAGAGCCACATCTGACTTACCTTTACGTTCACAGCATGAACCAGCCTACCACAATTCTTAAAAAAATAGCACACACACACAAATGAATAGCTAAACTAGGAACTTTCCAGCTGGGCCTCCTGTACAATTGAAATTCTTCAGAGCCCCTCAGTGTAGTTCAGGAGAGAGAGAGAGAGAAGGGTGCCTGCCAGGCCTTGCCTAGCCCCTCTCTGGCTTTAATCTCAGAAGCCCTGCTTTTCTCTGCTTTATCAGTTTACACTCAAATGACTAAAAATAATGATCACTGTCTGAGTCAGTCTGGGCTGCTATAACAGAATATCATAGACAAGGTGGCTTATTAACAACAGAAACTTATTTCTCATAATTCTGGAGGCTGCAAGTCTGATAACAGGGCGCCAGCATGGTCAGCTTCTGGTGAGAGAGCTCTCTTCTGGGTTGCAGACTGCTGACTTCTTGTTGTATCATCACAGGGCAGAAGAGGCAAGAGAGCTAACTCTTTGGGGTTTCTTTTATAAGGGTACTTATCCCATTCATTAAGGCTACACCCTCATGACCTAATACCATCACATTGAGGTTTAGGATTTCAACATATGAACTTGGGAGGGACACAAACGTTCAGTCCACTGCAATTATGAAGATGATAATGAAAACCCAATGCTTTAAAGCACTATACATCTTTGAAGAAGGTTTTTTCTTTCTTTTTTTAAATTTGTATTGGAATATAGTTGATTTACAATGTTGTGTTAGTTTCTTGTACTTGTTTTCATTACCTTGAAGAAGTTGGTGACAGGAAAAAGTTCTGTTTAATCAGATCATTTCAACAATGATGACAAAGGTCAGCTTAGAACCACTTAGATTTGATTCAGATCTTTGGAAATAACCAAGGTGATATTTTCACTTGTGGCTTTCAAGAGACAACTAAAGGATTCATTGGGAAACAATAAAATGTCTTATGCTATTAACCTCAGAATTCACTTGCAGTTATTTTAAGTGTTTTAGAGATTAAAAACCAGATAAAACTATAAAATAGGGAAGGGTGTGGTATAAGAGGTTGGGCTTCAGAGTTAAAAATACCCAGGTCCTGTTTCTTGTTCAACTACTTAACAGATGGCCCATGGGGAAATTAAATAACCGTGGTTCCTTCCTCTTTGAAATGGTGATACTAATATTTACCTTCTGAAGTTGTGGGGATTAAATGAAGTATGCACTTGTCTCACAAGACTGACCCTCTCATTAGCTACCATCTTTTCTCACCTGTGGGCAGAGGTAGCTGGATCATGTTTCTATTCTGTTGTGATTCAGTGTTGATGAACTGCATCATTCACTTCGACATGCTGGCTGCCACACTGACAGTAACAATCCTTAGTGTTCACGCTAATATGCTCACGTCGGGAATCTTCCGTATTGGGCAAACTCTGTCTGCAACTGGGCAAAGTGCCGGTTTCAAAGTTCAGTTTTTCTGCCTCAGTTCCATGGAGCTCATCAATTATACAGCTCTTCCTCTTTCTGCCCTTAATTTCCATCACACATGTCCCTGTCTCCAAAGACATGAGTACTTTATGCAATTCTTCCCAAGGCTAATGGACATGATGTTCTCCTTGTTGAAAAAGAACGAGCTTTACGCTCTTCCCAAGTTAGGATCTATTCTAAGGCTGTACTGCTATCTGGAAGAGTCTTTCCCATTATTCAAAGCCTTTCTCTTTGGAAATATCTGTTTTGCACAATAAATGATCTCACTAATGAGGCTGCAATATTTCTAACCTGCTTGGAAGGAAGCAAAACCATATTTATTGAGCACCTACATTGTCTCTACCACTGGCATTTTCATATACATTTAAAATAATTTTTAAATCTCATCATTTAATCTAATCTAATAAAAATTCTGTGGAAAAAGGTATTTAGAGGCCATTTATTACAGAAGGGGAAATGAAAGTCCAACTACTTTTTAACTCTTTTATGACTACTGTATCATATTTATGATTTCTTTGGTTGACGTGAATAAAAATGGTATTTAATGGCTAATACTTTGAAAATGTACTTATATCATGGAAAGCACAAGAATAATTATGAAATTATAACCTGCATACTTTCTATCCCTCTACAGAAAAATATTGCATGCCAGTAACAAACATTCCTGCTTGTGCAAGGAGCCCACTTAAAGGCCATAATATGTGTGTAACATGAGTGCATCAATTCTCACAACCAACTTGGACTATGGACATTACCTACCATGTGCTGACTCTCATCAGCGTTAAGAGCCACCAATGTTGGGCTGGAGTATTCCAGCTCAGAGAGGGCTGTGGCTGCTTTTTATGAAAGATAGTAAAGTTGCTACTAATTTTTGCTGTTTTGAAATTTTCTTTCATATGCACAATGGAGAAATATACTTAGAAATCAAGAGGAACACTTGGTAATTCATTCCATATGCATATAATTTGGTCAAATTAACTACTCAAGAATCAACAACAAAACTGTTTTAAAATCAGTCCTCTGTGTTTTTTCACATTTAAAGTCATTAGTGTGGCTCAAAGGTTCCTAAGGTAAAGTTATCCAGGCAAAGAACATGCTTTTTGTTTGTTTGTTTTTGGTCGGTTTGTTTTTCCTTGATTTCCCCCCAGGTCCTTCCCATAGAAGCTTCACTGAACAATTCTCCTTGTCAAAAATAAGCAATCCATCACCCAATCACACCTTGTTTTCATTTGGGGGCCTCCAAGAACCTCACCATTAAAGACTGTGTACTTCGGTACTACCTGGCATTCTCTGCAAGACATTTAAGAGAAGCATAAAGATCTAGGCTGTGATGACCCACCTTACCCTAACATTCAGCTCACTGGAGCCAGATTCTCTTGCCCCAGGCAAGGTAGCCTCCCTCACTCAGCACCCTTCAGATGGAGGAGCTGCTCTGAGAGTACAGGAAGGTGCACTGAAAAACGGTAGGAAAATACTAGAAACATAGTTATGGAAAGGTTAGTTAACTTCTCTTTTCTTCTCTCTCTTTTCCCTTTCTTTTCACCCTTAATGCTAAAAAACGGTTGTATTTGGACCTGAAAAAGTACTTCCACCCCTCCAAAACACACTATGCTAAAGAAGCATTTGTTTCATCCACGTACAACCCAGGCTCGGTGGGAAGGTTGCTCAAGTGATGACCCAAGCTCTGTTGAAAAAGAATCTTCAATGGCCAGAAACTCAGAAGCGCCTAGAGTAATTGGGGCTGCAAGAAAACAGGATGATGAAAAAAATGCATTCAAAGCTCTCAGCTGCCTCTTGCAGAAGACGAATGTAGTATTACCTGGGCTCTTTCTTATTTCTTAGCTAGAGTGGGCCAGCAAAGGATTAAGCCAGTGAGATCCTTGGAGGCACTGGAGGTGCTTCGGGAGGGGGGGGGGAAGGCTTCTGCTTACCCCTACCTCTCAGGGGATTTAGTTTCTAAGCTTCAAAAGGCATTTGTTTCTCTTACTTCAAATACTATCTTCGTTATTTCTTAAAGACCTTTTAAAACAGTGGTCTTGGTTTAGGTTGTTTAAGAAGGTTCTTTTTCCATTTACTTTGCTGTCTAAGAGATTGGGAGAGGAGCTGCTTTGATGAAAATCAGAGGAAAAACTTTTCCCCAAATAGAAGAAGCTAAGAGGAAAAAAATAGTTAGGACTATGTCAGGTTGCAATTGTTACCTGGTGCAACCGGAAGAGGAATTTGCCATATAACTTCCTGCAGCTTATTTATGCCTGGAACACATTGCAGACAAAAGAGGCAATAAAATATTGGGAATGAGAAAGCCAGTAAAATTCTCTCCGTTTATTGGGGTCTAGAAAGAACGCAGGATTAAAAGCAGGAGGGGATAGGAGCTTAGGCCTGAAGCAACTGGTTTACATCAGTAACAAAAATCAAAGTTTACCTTTGCACTGGGATTTGCCCCTGACTAAATCCATATAAACTCTCTCCCAGATGTTCCAGCTTTACTTGTATTTCACATCCACAACTAGACTGATGGCAGGGAAACAGGCAATATTCTGTCTGTGAATTTACTATCTCTCACCAGGGAGCTGGAAAAATTTTCTGGTTTTTTTCAAAAGAGGGGTGATAATTCTTGGGGACCTGGGATGGAGACTTTATGGCAGCTTGATAAACGTTCTTCATGTTTCCTGATCTGGAACCAGAATAGCCTATTTGCCTTTTATGTACATTTTAAAATACATATACCTATCCTCAGGTAACTTTAACTGTACACTGGTCACTCGGTACAAGGTTTATATAGCTCACATTGAATCCTCTTAAGAGTCCTGAGAAATAGTTATAATTCTTTATAGATTTATAGATGGGAAAATTTAGGGTCAGAGAAGTTAATTAGTTTACCCAGGGGTACTCAACAAGAATACAGAGAACAGGAAGCAATTCTGAGCTGACTCGATCCATGCTCTTCCCAAACTCTGAGTTTAAAGTCCCCCAGGAGGTATGGTTTGAGGATCTCCAAGAAGCGTTTTTCTTTTCAGGAATCCTTAAATCATGCTTGATCTTCAATAGTGTTCTCGGGCTGTACTCTTCTCTCTGCATTTAGATGAGACCCCGGTGTTTTTCTCTTCCAGCTGGTGGTGATCTGGGCTACTGTGCATGACCAACTCCAGGGGGCGCTGTTCGCACAGCCCACAGCAGCTCTGGTGGCCCTAGTAAACCCTCCCTACGGTTTTCCCTTAAATGGCTACAATTTGTTGTGGTTGTGATTTTTGTCTTTCCTATGTCAAATTTGAAGCTACTTTGTCACATGACCTTTGCCTCCTCTTCAGGGTCATCAGTATCTAATACTGTAGTTCAGCTCCCAGAAGGGACTACAACATATCAGTAGCTCCTGATACAAGAAGAAGTTTGCCTATGGGGCAACGTGGTGGAGGAAGAAAGCTGTTTTTCATAGATATGAGTTTGCTTTGTTTTGTTTTGCTTCTTTGTGACTCGTTTCATGGTTCTGTCTCTCTACTGACCGTGGAAACTTGTTTTCTATACCACTTGCTCTGCCGACCCACAGGCTTGTTTTGAGAATTAAACAAGATAGTAGATGTGTAAATAGAGAAATCAGAAAACACAATACTCAAAACTCAAAACTATCTTGTGCACATCCCTTACATGTATCTTCTAGAAACATAGTTCTGATCCTGTCACCTCCCTGCTTGTGGACCTTCAAGGATGACCTATTACCAGCAAAATATGTTTAAATGTCTGAGCCTCCTATTTAGCCTGTATCCTTTGGTCCCTGGATTTCTGATTGCTTCTTTTTATGCATCCACTACTCCAATCACTCCAAGATACTGAGTGTTCATTTTACTTAATTTTACTGGGTTTTTCTGTCTCTGTGCCTTTGTTCATGCTGTTTTCTTACTCTGGAGCAGCGTTCTACGAGAGAACTTTCCGCAATGATATGCATTATCCAGTATGGTAGCCACCAGCCATAGGCTGCTATTGGGTACTTGAATATTGGCTAGTGTGACTAAGGAACCAAATATTTGATTTCATTTTAATTGATTTAAATTTAAGTAGCCACATGCAGCTAGCAGCTGCCCTGTTGGATAGCACAGACCTAAATACTGTTCTTCTGTTTCATGTCCAAATAATACCCATTTATCATTGTCTAGTACATAGGTTAATTTATCCTTAAAGCCTGCGTTTGTACCCTTACCTGTCATCTTTCTTTTCACCTTCTATCTAACTCTGTCGAGGCTTGCGTTTTCTCATATTCCATCTTCCCTACTAGGTGACAGGCTCCTTCTAGTGGGATCCACAGTGTTGCCCCTAGAACCCTGACCACCATGTCCAACATTTGCTGAGACTATCACTGCTCGCCCTGAATGAGAGTCAGTCACTCGCTTAACTCACCAGCCCTCCCACCCACCTTCACTGATTCTTCATTGTCTGTGAGGCCCCAAGCTCAGCACGGGATCCATGTCAAGTCTGAGAGTCTAGATAATTAACCAAGGAGTGGCAGTGGCGGAGATAACCTGATCCTTGACCTACGAACACATTCTTTTGTTTTTCTAATCATAGTTTTTGTACTTAAGCCCCCCAGTCAGTGCTCCCACTGTAACATATGTTTCTGAGGACCACCTCCCTACTCACTAGGCACAGGGAATGGAGATGTGAATGGAACTCCCTGGTGTTGGAAGAGCTCCCAGCATTTCAGGGAGAGGGAGGGGAGAGACAGCCTCAAACTGCACATCCGGCCCTGTGCCTTTGCGTCCGCAAACAAGGAAATCTCCCCCAGTCCCGCAGGCAAGTCTCCTTCTCCAAAAGCTTCAGTTTGAAGCCCATCAACCTGGGGAGGAGGAGAAGCTGAAAAGGCCGGCGTGTAAATGTCCTTTCCTCCCAGCAGCAACGTCTGCAAACCCAGACCTTCCTCGGATGGGGCGCATTGGGCAAATATGTTCAGGCGCGCAGCATTTCAACTGATGAAATTTCTTTGTGGAACTCGGTTCCCGAGGGCAGGGGAAACTGGAGGGTGAACAATTAGAGGCTGGCGCGGCCCCAGTGGCTCTCTGCTGCCTGGCTCGCGCCTCCGAGGGCTGTCAGAGCCTGCGGCACGATCTGCTCCCGTCGCTATCAGCATCCGGCAGAGCCCTGCCGGCGCCCAGCCCGGCCGATCGGCCGCGGGCTGCTGGGAAGGAAAGGAGCGGCGCGGAGGGGACGCTGAATGAAGACAGGTCCCCAAATCGGCCGGAAGCAGGGAGTGGGCGCTGCGAGGGGGAGGGTCGGGCAGCAACGAAGTCAGAGGCACAGCAGCCACTGCAGCTGAATCAATTTGGAGATAAAAATAGTGCCGTCCTGCCTGTGCAGTGATTTCATAAAGGTCTCAGCTGCGTTGGAGAGAAACCCAGCAGGGGTGTGTCCCTACCTCCTCTTCAAACTGGAGAGAGGAGCACAATAGCAACCACAACCAGAGCTGAAACGCCGTTCTTCTTCATCCTCTCCCTCTTTCTCTATTTTCCAGTCTCATGCTCTCTCTCCCCGAGCCCCCAGAAGCGCCTCTGGCCTCACCTGTTCTTCTCCTTAATGGGATAATTAAAGACAGGAAAAAAGAGAGGAGATCTTCAGAGACTGAAAGATACAGGGATTCCAGACATTCATAATGAATGCTGACTTTCAACCCCTGAGATATCAACAGATGTGACCCACGGGCTCTAAAGACTGAAGCTCTTTATCAGACAGGAGGTAAACGCCCTTCAAGAATGGGTCCCACGAAGTCAAACCCACCTAGTATTTCCATAGGGGAACTTTCTTTCCTGAGCATTCAGAGAAAACAAAACCTGGGCTTGCCAATTAATGTGACTGTCCCAGGAGACGCAGATTTAGGGATCAGTGACTGATGTGAGAAACCTCTCTGGAATTGGAACCGAAAGGGACGTGGATTGAATAGAGCTCTGGCACTTCGCAGAGTGATTATCCCTGCAGCGTGGGGAGGTAACCTTTCTGCCTCTCTGCCGCTACATTCTGACATTTGCATCGAGGCAAATGCATCATTGGTAATTGCACCTGAGTGTCAAAGCCGCTTGATGTGTGTGTTCCAACCACGGTAAGAATGAGGACTTTAGCATTAAGGGAAGGGAGGCAAAAAAGAAATGCAGACAGATTATAGGAGAGGAGATAATGGAATTGGCCATAAAAAGTAACGGCGTGGATTGATGTTTCCTTCACACGCATGCAAAAGGTGTATGCCCAGATTAAACAACACATTGCTTGTGAAAGCGACTAAACTAGTGTCTTGCTCTTAAAAATACTACTTAGTAAATACCATCTTATATGCTTTCAAATTGAATATGCTTAAACATCCGTTGAGAGGAAATACAAAACTAGTACTGTTTAATGAAAAAAAGAAAATCGACACCGTTATGCATAGGCAAAAATGTTCAAAGTAGAACCTTCGCATCCTCCTGTTTTCATCTGATTCTTTTATGTCAGGTGAACTTTAGCCATGGACCTTTGACTCAGGAGGTGTTAAATACAGGACCGAGAAACATCATAAACACACAGGACCCAAAGGTCTCTAAAACTGTGAGGTCCAAAGTGAGAAGCCTGCTGTTGATTTTACATATAACTCTGAAATAATTTCATTTTGTTAGAAGGAAGAAATAATTCCTGTAAGAGAGAGGAATATAATATTGCCAAACTCTCCGATTTGGCAAATACAGCAAACTGTTATTCAATCACACTGGGAGTCTGGCTTTCTCATGGGGACCAATTGTTTACAGAAATATCTCAGCTGAGAAATAAGCAAACATTTCCCCTGAACTACTGTGATACAATTCACATGGCTCTGCAAGGATATTTACAACCACTAAGGAAAAATCTATGGAAAATTTAAAAATCACCACCAAGATCCCTTTTGGTGTTTCGGAAAACTGTGATGCCCTTTGGATATCCTGATGACTGTTTTCCCACTGACAAACAAAGACATCTGAAGCAAAGCCAGTTTATACTGTGTTAGGTTTCTAACACAAATTAGTGAAGACAGAGCAAGCTTAGGATGAACGGAGTGTACTTGATAAAAATAAATAAAGATTTGAAATAAAACTGAACTGTTTATTTTCTTATGAAACATGTTTTAAAATCTGAAATTCAGTTTGAAATTCAGCCAAACAACCTTGGTCCTAAGAGTATTCAGAACATAGCTGACAATTTTACAGGCCATTTTAGGAGCACTCTAGGACTTCCTGCTTCGGGTTGCTTTAGGACAGAACCAAAGAAAGCTACTTGACACTGCAAAGTGTTGGTATGTTGCTAACTGTAGTAGAGAGGGCAAGGATGTGCCAAAGGATTCAGTAAGAACAGTGAAGTTGTGTTGATCTCCATAGCGAAACAGTCTCTTCTAAATTTGTGGAAAAAAGAGGTAAGCATGTTTTTTCTAGCTCTTATTGTTAGCCAGGGCTGTCACCATATTGCCTATACAGTGTATAGTGATCAAAATGCCTAGGTTTACTTGACAGAGGTTAGAGGTGAAAAGAGCCAGGAGAGACAGTTGAGGACAGAAGCACTCCATACATCTGGTCCCAGCACTATGGCAGCACTATGGCAGGATGGGATAAAGGAGACTGTTCATATCTCTAACACACAGATATGCTGCATTATGTTATGTTCATTATCTATCTACCTACCTATCTATCTATCTACCTATCTATCTATCTACCTACCTACCAACCTATGTCATCTTGAAAGGAACAATGGAAATCTTCAGATGCCAAAAGCAAAGAGGAAACTCAAAGTCTGAGAGGTAAGCATATGAACCTACACTGGGGCAGCTTTGGAGATATCAGGCTCAGTTAAAGACGCAAATGACACAGCCTGAGATTTTGTCTACCATGCAGGGTTAAAGGCATGGCAATGGACACGTGCAAGGGAAGGAAATGGAAGTGATGCCTTTTCATAAGGCCAGGACTTTGGAACAGCTGCCTTCTCCATGAAAGGGGATTAGAGAGATCATCCCTGCTGAACCAAGGAAGGCACCTGGGGTATGTGAGATGTTGAAACAACAAGGCTGCTCAACACAAGTGTCAGAGTCAGTCTTACATTACTCATAAGGCATCTGGCGTAAGACCCCAGATTTAGGAAAGTAACAAACAAAAAAATCATGATGAATAAAACCCCTAACATAGTACAAAACAAAACAGAACTCTGTGGGAATGCTATGGATAAAGATTTTCCTATGGGCTCTCCTTGGAAAAGACAACTGTGTGAAATAAGAATCCACCATATTAATAATTTGGAAGACACAGCAAACATAAGTAAGGAGGAGAAAGTGCAATAAATGTCATAAACAATGAACAGATTACTTTGAAAAAGGAATAGACAGAATTTCAAAAAATAACTTCAAAAAATGAAAAACAGTGCACCTTCAAGATGGCTGAGGAATAAGATGTGGAGATCACCTTCATCCCCACAAATACATCAGCAATACATCTACATGTGGAACAACTCCTACAGAACACCTACTGAACGCTGGCAGAAGACCTCAGACCTCCCAAAAGGCAAGAAACTCCCCACGTACCTGGGTAGGGCAAACAAAGAAAGAATAAACAGAGACAAAAGGATAGGGACGGGACCAGCACTAGTGGGAGGGAGCTGTGAAGGATGAAAGGTTTCCACACACTAGGAAGCCCCTTCACAGGCGGACACGGGCCAGGGTAGGGATAGGTTTCAGAGCCATGGAGGAGAGCGCAGCAACAGTGGTGCGGAGGGCAAAGCGGAGAGATTCCCACACAGAGGATCAGTGCCGACCAGCACTCACCAGCCTGAGAGGCTTGTCTGCTCACCCACTGGGACAGGTCGGGGCTGGGAGCTGAGGCTCAGGCTGTGGTCGGATCCCAGGGAGAGGACTGGGGTTGGCTGCGTGAACACAGCCTGAAGGGGGCTAATGCGCCACAGCTAGCCGGAAGGGAGTCCGGGAAAAAGTCTGGACCTGCTGAAGACGCAAGAGACCATTGCTTCGGGGTGTGCGAAGAGTGGGGATTCCTTTCCCGTGTGCACACAGAAGGCAGAGCACCGCCTAAGCAAGCTCCAGAGACGGGCGCAAGCTGCAGCAATAAGCTCAGACCCCAGAGACAGGCATGAAATGTTAACGGTGCTGCCGCTGCCACCAAAAATCCTGTGTGAAAGCACAGGTCACTACCCACACACACATCCCTGGGAGCCTATGCAGCCCACTACTGCCAGGGTCCTGTGATCCAGGGACAACTTCCCAGGGAGAACACACGGTGCACCTCAGGCTGTTGCAATGTCACACCAGCCTCTACCACCTCCAGCTGGCCACACATTCCAATTATGACCACACCCCTCACACTCCCCAGCCTGAGAGAGCAAGAGAGCCCTAATCAACCACTGCTTTAACCCCCCCCCCCCTCCGGGCAGGGAACAGACGCCTGACGCTGACCTACACTCAGAGGCAGGGCCAAAACCAAAGCTGAACACAGGAGCTGTGTGAACAAAGAAGAGAGAGGGAAATCTCTCCATGCAGCCTCTGGAGCAGCGGATTAAATCCCCACAATCAACTTGATGAATGCTGCATCTGTTGAATACCTGAATAAAAAACGAATGTTCCCAAAATTGTGGTGGTGGACTTGGGGAGCAACCGTGGACTTGGGGTTTGCTGTCTGCGACTGATTTATTTCTGAGTTTTATGTTTATTTTACTTTAGATTTTAGTGCTTGTTATCATTGGTGGATTTGCTTACTGGTTTGTTTGCTCTCTTCTTTTTATTTATTTAATTTGTAATTTAAAAAATTTTATTATTTATCTTTAAAAAATTTTCTTTATTTTTTCTTTTCTTCCTTTTGTTCCTTTCTTTTCTTCTGAGCTGTGTGGCTGACAGGGTCTTGGTGCTCCAGCTGGGTGTCAGGCCTGAGCATCTGAGGTGGGAGAGCCAAGTCCAGGACACTGGACCACCAGAGACCTCCCAGCCCCATGTAATATCAATTTGCGAGAGCTCTCCCAGAGTTCTCCACCTCAACACTAAGGCCCAGCTCTGCCCAACGGCCAGCAAGCTTCACTGCTGGATGTCCCATGCCAAACAACTAGCAAGACAGGAACACGACCCAACGAATTATCAGAGAGCCTGCCTAAAATCATACTAAGTTCACAGACACCCCAAAACACACCACAGGACGAGGCCCTGCCCACAAGAATGACAAGATCCAACCCCATTCACCAGAACACAGCCAGTAGTCCCCTCTATCAGGAAGACTACACAAGCCACTGAACGAACCTCACCCACTGGGGGCAGACACCGAAAGAATGGAAACTATGAACTTGCAGCCTGCGAAAAGGAACACCCAAACACAGTAAGTTAAACAAAATGAGAAGACAAAGAAATATGCAGCAGATGAAGGAACAAGGCAAAAACCCACCAGACCAAACAAATGAAGAGAAATAGGCACTCTACCTGAAAAAGAATTCAGAGTAATGACAGTAAAGGTGCTCCAAAATCTTGGAAATAGAATAGAGAAAATACAAGAAACATTTAACAGGGACTTAGAAGAATTAAAGAGCAAACAAACTGATGAACAACACAATAAATGGAATTAAAAATACTCTAGAAGGAATCAATAGCAGAATAACTGAGGCAGAAGAACGGTAAAGTGACCTGGAAAACAGACTGGTGGAAACAACTGCCGCAGAGCAGAATTAAAAAAAAGAATGATAAGAATTGAAGAAAGACTCAGAGACGAATGGGACAACATTAAACGCACCAACACTGAAATTATAGGGGTCCCAGAAGAAGATGAGAAAACAAATGGTCTGAGAATATATGTGAAGAGATTATAGTTGAAAACTTCCCTAACATAGGAAAGGAAATAGTCACCCAAGTCCAGGAAGTGCAGAGAGTCCCATACAGGATAAACCCAAGGAGAAACACACCAAGACACATATTAATCAAACTAGCAAAAATTAAACACAAAGAAAAAAACTAAAAGCAGCAAGGGAAAAGCAACAAATACCATACAACTGAATCCCCAAAAGGTTAACAGCTGATCTTTCAGCAGAAACTCTGCAAGCCAGAAGAGAGTGGCAGGAAATATTTAAAATGATAAAAGGGGAGAACCTACAACGAAGATTACCCAGCAAGGATGTCATTCAGATTCAATAGAGAAATTAAAAATTTACAGACTAGAAAATGTTAAGAGAATTCAGCACCACCAGACAATCTCTACAAAAAATGCTAAAGGAACTTCTCTAGGCAGGAAACACAAGAGAAGGAAGACACCTACAAATACAAACCCAAAACAATTAAGAAAATGGTAATAGGAACATACATATCAATAATTACCTTAAAGGTAAATGGATTAAATGTTCCAGCCAAAAGACATAGACTGGCCGAATAGACATAAAAAAAAGACCCATATATATGCTGTCTACAAGAGACCCACTTCAGACCTAGGGACACATACAGAATGAAAGTGAGGGGCTGGAAAAAGATATTCCATGCAAATGGAAATAAAAAGAAAGCTGGAGTAGCAATTTTCATATCAGACAAAATAGACTTTAAAATAAAGACTATTATAAGAGACAAAGAAGGACACTACATAATGATCAAGGGATCAATCCAAGAAAAAAGTATAACAATTATAAATATTTATGCACCCAACATAGGAGCACCTAGATACATAAGGCAAATGCTAAGAGCCATAAAAGGGGAAATCGACAGTAACACAATAATAGTAGGGGACTTTAACACCCCACTTTCACCAATGGACAGATCATCCAAAATGAAAATAAATAAGGAAACACAAGCTTTAAATGACACATTAGACCAGATGGGCTTAATTGATATTTACAGGACATTCCCTCCAAAAAAACAGAATACACTTTCTTCTCAAGTGCTCATGGAGCATTCTCTGGGATAGATCATATCTTGGGTCACAAATCAAGCTTTGGTAGATTTAAGAAAAATGAAATCATATCAAGTCTCTTTTCTGACCACTATGAGACTAGATATCAATTACAGGAAAAAAAACTGTAAAAAATACAAACACATGGAGTCCAAACAACACACTATGAAATAATCAGGAGATCACTGAAGAAATCAAAAAATATCTAGAAACAAATGACAATGAAAACACGATGACCCTAAACCTATGGGATGCAGCAAAAGCAGTTCTAAGAGGGAAGTTTATAGCAATAAAATCCTATCTCAAGAAACAAGAAATCTCAAATAAACAACCTAATCTTACACCTAAAGTAATTAGAGAAAGAAGAAAGAAAACAACCCAGAGTTAGCAGAAAGAAAGAAATCATAAAGATAAGATCAGAAATAAATGAAGGAAACAATAGCAAAGATCAATAAAAGTAAAGCTGGTTCCTTGAGAAGATGAACAAAATTGATAAACCATTAGCCAGGCTCATCAAGAAAAAAAGGGAGAAGACTCAAATCAACAGAATTAGCAATGAAAAAGAAGTAACAACTGACACTACAGAATACAAAGGATCATGAGAGAATACTACAAGCAACTATATAGCAGTAAAATGGACAACCTGGAAGAAATGGACAAATTCTTACAAAAGCACAACCTTCCGAGACTGAATGAGGAAGAAAAAGATAATACAAACGGAACAATCACAAGCCCTGAAATTGAAACTGTGATTGAAAATATTCCAACAGGGCTTTGCTGGTGGCTCAGTGGTTAAGAATCTGCCTGCCTATGCAGGGGACACAGGTTCAAGCCCTGGTCTGGGAAGATCCCACATGCTGCGGAGCAACTAAGCCCGTGTGCCACAACTACTGAGCCTGCGCTCTAGAACCCATGAGCCACAACTACTGAGCCCATGTGCCACGACTACTGAAGCCCGTGCACCTAGAACCCGTACTCCACAACGAGAAGTCACCACAATGAGGAACCCGCACACCGCAACGAAGAGTAGACCCTGCTCGCCACAAGTAGAGAAAAGCCCATGCACAGCAACAAAGACCCAATGCAGCCAAAAATAAATAAATAAATAAAATAAATTAAAAAAAAAAATCTTTTGACAAACAAAAGTCCAGGACCAGATGGCTTCACAGGTGAACTCTATCAAACATTTAGAGAAGAGCTAACACCCATCCTTCTCAAACTCTTCCAAAATATAGCAGAGGGAGGAACACTCCCAAACTCGTTCCACAAGGACACCATCACCCTGATACCACAATGAGACAAAGATGTCAAGCAAAAGAGAACTATAGGCCAATACCACTGATGAATATAGATGCAAAAATCCTCAACAAAATACTAGCAAACAGAATCCAACAGCACATTAAAAGGATCACACAAAATGATTAAGTGGGCTTTATCCCAGGGATGCAAGGATTCTTCAATATATGCAAATCAATCAATGTGATACACCATATTAACAAATTGAAGAACACAAACCATATGATAATCTCAATAGATGTAGAAAAAGCTTTTCAAAAAATTCAACACTCATTTATGATAAAAACTGCAGAAAGTAGGCATAGAGGGAACCTACCTTAAGTTAATAAAGGCCATATACGACAAATCCACAGCCAACATCATTTTCAAAGGTGAAAAACTGAAACCGTTTCCTGTAAGATCAGGAACAAGACAAGGTTGCCCACTTTCACCACTATTATTCAACATAGTTTCGGAAGTTTTAGCCACAGCAGTCAGAGAATAAAAAGAAATAAAATGAATCCAAATCAGAAAAGAAGTAAAACTGTCAGTTTGCAGATGACATGATACTATACATACAGAATTCTAAGGATGCTACCAGAAAACTACTACTGCTACTCAATGAATTTGGTAAAGTAGCAGGATACAAAATTAATGCACAGAAATTTCTTGCATTCCTATACACTAATGATGAAAAATATGAAAAAGAAATGAAAGAAACACTCACATTTACTGTTGGAACAAAAAGAATAAAATACCTAGGAATAAACCTACCTAAGGAGATAAAAGACCTGTATGCAGAAAACTGTAAGACACTGATGAAAGAAATTAAAGATGTATACAAACAGATGGAGAGATATACCATATTCTTGGATTGGAAGAATCAACATTGTGAAAATGACTATACTACCCAAAGCAATCGACAGATTCAATGCGATCCCTATCAAGCTACCAATGGCATTTTTCGCAGAACAAGAAGAAAGAATTTCACAATTTGTATAGAAACACAAAGGACCCCGAATAGCCAAACCAAGCTTGAGAAGGAAAAATGGAGCTGGAAGAATCAGGTGGCCAGACTTCAGACTATATTACAAAGCTACAGTAATCAAAACAGTATGGTACTGGCACAAAACCAGAAATATAGATAAATGGAACAGGATACAAAGCCCAGAGATAAACCCACACACATATGGTCAACTAATCCATGACAAAGGAGGCAACGATACACAATGGAGAATAAACAGCCTCTTCAATAAGTGGTGCTGGGAAAACTGGACAGCTACATGTGAAAGAATGAAATTAAAACACTCCCTAATGCCATACACAAAAATAAAGTCAAAATGGATTAAAGACCTAAATGTAAGGCCAGACACTATAAAACTCTTAGAGGAAAACATAGGCAGAACACTCCATGACATAAATCACAGCAAGATCCTTTTTGACCAGCTCCTAGAGAAATGGAAATAAAAACAAAAATAAACAAATGGGACCTAATGAAACGTAAAAGCTTTTGCATAGCAAAGAAACCATAAACAAGACGAAAAGACAATCCTCAGAATGGGAGAAAATATTTGTAAATGAAGCAACTGACAAAGGATTAATCTCCAAAATATATAAGCTGCTCATGCACCGCAGTATCAGAAAAACAAAGAACCCAATCAAAAAGTGGGTGGAAGACCTAAATAGACATTACTCTAAAGAAGACATACAGATTGCCAACAAACACATGAAAGGATGCTCAACATCACTAATTATTAGAGAAATCCAAATCAAAACCACAATAAGGTATCATTTCACACCGGTCAGAATGGCCATCATCAAAAAATCTACAAATAATAAATGCTGGAGAGGGTGTGGAGAAAAGGGAACCCTCTTGCACTGTTGGTGGGAATGTAAATTGATACAGCCACCATGGAGAACAGTATGGAGGTTCCTTAAAAAACTAAAAATAGAACTACCATACGACCCAGGAATCCCATTACTGGGCATATACCCTGAGAAAACCATAATTCCAAAAGAGACATGGACCACAATATTCATTTCAGCACCATTTACAATAGCCAGGACATGGAAGCAACCTAAGTGTTCATCAAGAGATGAATGGATAAAGAAGATGTGGTCCTAGGGACACATACAGACTGAAAGTGAGTGGTTGGAAAAAGATACGCCACGCAAGTGGAAATCAAAAGAAAGCTGGAGTAGCAATACTCAGATAAAATAGACTTTAAAATAAAGAGTGTTACAAGAGATAAGGAAGGACACTACATAATGATCAAGGGATCAATCCAAGAAGAAGGCATAACAATTATTAAGAATATATGTACCCAACATAGGAGCACCTCAATACATAAGGCAACTGCTAACAGCTGTAAAAGGGGAAATTGACAGTAAGACATTAATAGTGGAGGATGTTAACAACTTTCTTACACCAAGGGACAGATCATCCAGACAAAAAATTAATAAGGAAACAAAAGATTTAATGACACAATAGACCAGATAGATTTAATTGATATTTATAGGACATTCTATATGAAAACAGAGGATTACACTTTCTTCTCAAGTGCATACAGAACATTCTGCAGGATAGATCACATCTTGGGTCACAGATCAAAACTTGGTAAATTTAAGAAAAATGAAATCATATCAAGCATCTTTTCTGACCACAACACTATGAGATTAGAAACAAAATACAGGGAAAAAAATGTAAAAAACAGAAATACATGGAGGCTAAAGAGTACGTTACTAAAAAATGAAGAGATCACTGAAGAAATCAAAGAGGAAATCAGAAAATACCTAGAGACAAATGACAATGAAAAACGGATGATCCAAAACCTATGCGATTCAGCAAAAACAGTTCTAAGAGGTAAGTTTATAGGAATAAAATCCTACCTCAAGAAACAAGAAAAATCTCAAATAAACAATCTAACCTTACACCTAAAGCAACTACTGAAAGAAGAACAAACAAAACCCAATGTTAGTAGAAGAAAAGAAATCATAAAGATCAGAGCAGAAATAAATGAAATAGAAACAAAGAAAACAAAAGTAAAGATCAATAAAACTATAAGCTGGTTCTTTGAGAAGATGAACAAAATTGATAAACTTTTAGTCAGACTCATCAACAAAAAGAGGGAGAGGACTCAAATCAATAAAATTAGAAATGAAGAAGAGAAGTTACAACAGACACCGCAGAAATACAAAGCATCCTAAGAGACTACTACAAGCAACTCTATGCCAATAAAACGGAGAACATGGAAGAAATGGACAAATACTTAGAAAGGTATAACCATCCAAGACTGAACCAGGAAGAAATAGAAAATATGAACAGACCAATCAAAAGTAATGAAATTGAAACTGTGATTAAATATCTTCCAACAAAGAAAAGCCCAGGACCAGATGGCTTCACAGGCGAATTCTATCAAACATTTAGAGAAGAGCTAACACCCATCCTTCTCAAACTCTTCCAAAAAACTACAGAGGAAAGAACACTCCCAAACCCATTCTATGAGGCCACCATCACCCTGATATCAAAACGAGGCAAAGATACTAGAAAAAAAGAAAATTACAGACTAATATCACTGATGCAAAAATCCTCAACAAAATACTAGCAAACAGAATCCAGCAACACATTAAAAGGATCATACACCATGATTAAGTGGGGTTTATCCCAGGGATGCAAGGATTCTTCAACAGACACAAATCAATCAAGGTAATATACCATATTAATATACTGAAGAATAAAAACCATATGATCATCTCAACAGATGCAGAAAAAGCTTTTGACAAAATTGAACACCGATTTATGATAAAAACTCTCCAGAAAGTGGGCGTAGAGGGTACCTACCTCAACAAAATAATGGCCATATATGACAAACCCACAGCAAACATCATTCTCAATGGTGAAAATGTGAAACCATTTCCTCTAAGATCAGGAACAAGAAAATGATGTCCACTCTCACACTATTATGCAACATAGTTTTGGAAGTCCTAGCCACAGGACTCAGAGAAGAAAAAGAAATACAAATTGAAAAAGAAGTAAAACTGTCACTGCTTGCAGATGACATGATACTATACATAGAGAATCCTAAAGATGCCACCAGAAAACTACTGGAGCTAATCAATGAACTTGGTAAAGTTGCAGGATGCAAAATTAATGCACAGAAATATCTGGCATTCTGATACACTAACAATGAAAGATCAAAAAGAGTAAGTAAGGAAACAATCCCTTTCACCACTGCAACAAAAAGAATAAAATCCCTAGGAATAAACCTACCTAATGAGGTAAAAACTTGTACCCAGAAAACTACAGGACACTGGTGAAAGAAATCAAAGATGACACAAACAGATGGAGAGGTATACCATTTTCTTGGATTGGAAGAATCGATATTGTGAAAATGACCATACTACCCAAAGGAACCTACAGATTCAGTGCAATCCCTATCAAATTACCAATGGCATTTTTTACAGAACTAGAACAAGAAATCTTAAAATTTGTGTGGAGACACAAAAGACCCCAAATAGCCAAAGCAATCTTGAGGGAAGAAAAACTGAGCTGGAGGAATGAGACTCCCTGACTTCAGATTATACTGCAAAGCTATAGTAATCAAGTCACTATGGTACTGACACAAAAACAGAAATACAGATCAATGGAACATGATACAAAGCCCAGAGAAAAACCCACACAGATATGGTCAACTAATCCATGACAAATGAGGCAAGGATATACAATGGAGAAAAGACAGCCTCTTCAATAAGTGGTGCTGGGAAAACTGGACAGCTACATGTAAAAGAATGAAATTAGAACACTCTGTAATACCATACACAAAAATAAACTCAAAATGTATTAAAGACCTAAATGTAAGACTGGACAATATAAAACTGTTAGAGGAAACCATAGGAAGAACACTCTATGACATAAATCACAGCAAGATCTTTTTTGACCCACCCCCTAGAGTAATGGAAATAAAAACAACATTAAACAAATGGGACCTAATGAAACTTAAAAGCTTTTGCACATCAACGGAAACCATAAACAAGACGAAAAGACAACACTCAGAATGGGAGAAAATATTTGCAAACAAAGCAATGGACAAAGTATTAATCTCCAAAATATATAAACAGCTCATGCAGCACAGTATTTAAAAAACAAACAACTCAATCCAAAAATGGGCAGAAGACCTAAACAGACTTTTCTCCAAAGAAGATATACAGATTGCCAACAAACACATGAAAGGATGCTCAACATCACTAATCATTAGAGAAATCAAATCAAAACTACAATGAGGTATCACTTCGCACCAGTCAGAATGGCCATCATCAAAAAATCTACAAACAATAAATGCTGAAGAGGGTGTGGAGAAAAGGAACCATCTTGCACTGTTGGTGGGAATGTAAGCTGATACAGCCATTATGGAGAACAGTATGAAGGTTCCTTAAAAAACTAAAAATAGAATTACCATATGACCCAGCAATCCCATTACTAGGCATATACCCAGAGAAAACCATAATTCAAAAAGACACATGCACCCCAATGTTCATTGTAGCAGTATTTACAATACCCAGGTTATGGAAGCAACCTAAATGCCCATCAACAGACGAATGCATAAAGAAGATGTGGTACATATATACAAAAGAATATTACTCAGCTATAAAGAGGAACAAAATTTGGTCATTTGTGGAGATGTAGGTGGACCTAGAGACTGTTGTACAGAGTGAAGCAAGTCAGGAAAAACAAATATTGTATAATAATGCATGTATGTGGAATCTAGAAGAATGTTACAGATTAACTGGTTTGCAAGGCAGAAATAGAGACATGGATGTAGAGAACAAATATATGGACACAAAAGGGGGAAAATGGTGGGGGGTGGTGATGGTAGTGGGATGAATTGGGAGATTGGGATTGACATATATACACTAATATGTATAAAATAGACAACTAATAAGAACCTGCTGTGTTAAAAAAATAAAATGAAATTTTAAAAATGAACAAAAGTCATTGAATGACATCAAGGAATGTGTTAACAGATTTGACACAGATGATTGGAAAATTCGTGAACTGGAAAATGGAACTGAAAAATGAACTAGAATTCAGTATACAGATAAAGAAATGGCAAATATGTGATATCAAATGGCACTGGGGCTAGAATGAGAATAACCAAAATTGGAATTCCAAAAGGAGGGCAGAGAGAAAATGTGGTAAAGATGGTATTCTAATCTATGGTATAACAGCAAGTAATTTTCCAGAATTAATGAAAAGCATGAATCATCATCTCGATGAAGCCCTTTTACTTTACCTGATTGAGAAATTAAAACAATTCTATATCTAGATTCTTATTAGTAAAAATTCCAAACAACAACAACAAAACAGACAAATAAATCTTGTAAGTCACTCCTATACTCCTCATCTCCCAACCAAAAGTATACATTACCAAACATGGGTAGGGCAATGTAAGAAAGGAAAATTGTGGCCAAATATCATTTATGATTGTCGATACAAAAATAATAAAATATAAGTACATCAAATGTAATGACTGAAGCATCTACCCAATGAATGAAAGGATAGTTTGATCTCTTAATACAATTCACTGGAGAGATGACACTGAGTAAAAAAGAAGAATGATAAATTAAATAGATGTAGAAAAAGTACATAAAAAGTTCAGTTCCAACTCATGATACAAATTCTTAGCAGTCTGTAAAAAAAATTATTTTCCATAACCTTACAAAAGTTATCTGCGAATATATTACAAGGAACATCATACTTAATGGTGAGAGGTTAGAAGCACTTTCTTTAAAGTTGGAGCTAGGATGAGTATACCTGTTTTTACACCTACCATTAAACATTTTATTAGAGAATGTAGAAGTGCAATCAGAAAAGAAAATAAAGCAACAACCAAAAAAAGTGGAAGTATAAGAATTGCAAAGGATGAAATATAATCACAGCTGTTACAAATGATAAGATTATACATAAATAAAATCAATCTAATAAAGTATTTGAATCAGTACTAATAAAAGTGTTCAGACAATTTACTGAATTAAATCTCAAAATAGAAATTTTGGTACATAGCATTCCTAGGTACCAGGAACAGTCAATTAGAGAAAGTAATGATCTCATCCTCAATAGTAACAAAAATATATAAGGTACTCAGGAATAAATCTAAAAAAACATGCAAAATTTTTACAGAAAGAGTTCTCAAAATCGAGAACTAAATAAGGGACAAACACATATTTGTTTCTCTCTCAAACATATACGTATGTATATACATAGACACACACATACAGATACAGTGATCATGGAAGAATGGCAAGAGTCAATATTATAAAGAAGTCAGATCCACTGGTTTTAATTTAAAACTTTTATTCACTGCAAAAGTTCTAGCAGATTTTTATTTTTGGAGAATTTAACCAGCTTCTTGTAATATTCACATAGGAAAATAAATGGCCAAAATAATTTTAAAAATTTAAGGAAAAATAAAATAGAATTTCCTGTTATGAAATATCTATACAGCTAGAATGATTTATACTCATTGATATTGATGTAGTGTCAGACAAATATAAAAGTAGGACAAAATATTGAGCATAGAAACAGACTAATGCACATAAGAATCTTATTGAATGACAAATGTGTCATTACAACTCAATGAGAAATGAACAGCCTATTCATTGAAAGATGTTAGAACAACTGGCTATCCATATGGAAGATAATAACATTATTATCAACATACTGTAAACAAAAGTAAACTCCAGATGCATAAAACATGTAAGATGAATTTTTTTTAATTTAGAAAAATAAGAGCAGGAGGATTTAATGATATGGAAGCATGGAAAACTTCCTAAGCAAGCCAAAAAACATGAATACATAAATATTGATAAATTAGATGCCATTCAAAAAATTCTGCACTAAGAAAGATATCATAATAAAGTTTTCTTTTAAGCCACAAAGTATTAAAAGGTATTTGCAACACCCATAACTGACACAGCATTAGTTTTTAGGACATATATATAATTTCTACAAATCAGAAAGGGATAAACAATTCAAAAAGATATGAACAATAAAGATGAAAAGATAATTCCCTGAGGAAGATATCTAAATAACCAACATGAAAAGATGCTCTAATTCTAATCAGGGAATTCAAATTAAGATAATCTTGGGTCTTCACTTCACACTCATCCAACTGACACAAATGAAGAAATCTGTTTATATCAAGTATTGGCAAGGATGAAACAGGAATTCTCAAGTGTGGATATGTAAATCGAAAACCATTGTATTGGTCGGGGTCCCAGCAGCAAACAGACGACACATTCAAAAGAAGTAACTGAAGAGCGTTTAATGAAGGGACTGTTTACAGAGCTGAGAGTAAGAGTTAAGAGAAGCTGACAAGGGATGGTAAAGCACTTGTAGGGTTAGTAACAGTAGGAAGCTGTTACTACACATTGCATAATACTCTCTAGGCCCATCCATGTTGTCACAAGTGGTAAGATTTCATTTTTTTTTAATGGTTCAGTAATATTGCATTGTATATATATATATATATATATATATATATATATATATGTCACATGTTGATCCATTCATCTATCGATGGCCACTTAGGTTGCTTCCACATCTTGGCTCTTGTAAATAATGCTGCAATGAATATAGGGGCACACATATCTTTTCAAATTTGTGTTTTTGTTCCATAAGGAAAAATACCCAGAAGTAGAACTCCTGGATTGTATGGTAGTTCTATTTTAATTTTTTGAGGAAACTTCATACTATTTTTCATAGTAGGTGCACCAATTTACATGCCCACCAACAGTGCATGAGGGTTCCTTTCCTCCACATCCTTGCAAACACTTGTTATTTGTTGTCTTTTTGATAACAGTCATTCTGACAGGTGTGAGATGGTATCTCATTGTGGTTTTGATTTGCATTTCCCTGATGATTAGTGACGTTGAGCATCTTTTCATGTGTCTGTTGGTCATCTGTATGTCTTCTTTGGAAAAATGTCTGTTCAGGTCCTCTGCCCATTTTTTAATCAGGTTGCTTGTTTTTTTGATGTTGAGTTGTATGAGTTCTTTGTAATATTTTGGATATTAACCCCCTGCTGGATACATCCTTTGCAAATATCATCTCCCATTCAGTAGATGTGACTTTTGATTTGTTGATAGTTTCTATCACTGTGCAAAAGCTTTTTAGTTTGATGTAGTCTCATTTGTCTATTCTTGCTTTTGTTTCCCTTCCCTGAAGAGACATATCCAAAAAAATATTGCTATGACTGATGTCAAAGAGCTTACTACCTATGTTTTCTTCTAGGAGTTTTATAGTTTCCAGTCTTACATTTAATTCTTTAATCCATTTTGAGTTTATTTTTGTATATGGTGTGAGAATGTATTCCTGTTTTATTCTTTTGCATGTAATTGTCCAGGTTTCCCAGCACTGTTAATTGAACATGTTGTCTTTTCCTCATTGTATAGTCTTGCCTCTGTTTTCATAGATTAATTGCCCGTGTAAGTGTGGGTTCATTTGTAGATTCTCTATTCTGTCCCATTGATCTATGAATCTGTTTTATGCCAGTACCATAATGTTTTCATTACAGAAACTTTGTAGTATAGTTTGAATCAGGGACTGTGATACCTTCAGCCAGCTTTGTTTTTCTTTCTAAAGACTGTTTTGGCTATTTGGAGTCTTTGAGTTTGCATAAAATTTTTAGAATTATTTGTTCTAGTTCTGTCAGAAATGACATTGTTATTCTGATAGGGATTGCACTGAATCTGTAGATTGCCTTGGGTAGTATGGTCATTTTAACAATATAAATTGTTTCAGTCCCTGAGCACAGTATATTTTTATTTGTCTCTATTGTCTTCAATTTCTTTCATCAATGTCTCATAGTTTTCTGAGTACAGATTTTTTACCTCCTTAGTTAGATTTATTCCTAGGTATTTTATTCTTTTTGATGCAATTGTAAATGGGATTGTTTTCTTCATTTCTCTTTCTGAAGGTTCATTGTTAGTGTATAGAAATTCATCAGAATTCTATATCTTAGTTTTGTATTTTGCAACTTCACTGAAATTCATTTATTGGTTCTAATATTTTTTGGCAGCATGTTTGGAACTTTCTATATATAGAATCTTGTTATCTGCAAATAGAGAAAGTTTTACTTCTTCCTTTCCAGTTTGGATTCCTTCCATCTCTTTTTCTTGTCTGTTTCCTCTGGCTAGGACTTTTCATACTATGTTGAATAAAAGTAGTGAGAGTGGGCATACATGCTTTGTTCTTAATCTTAGAAGAAATGTTTTCAGCTTTTCACCATTGAGTATGATGTTGGCTGTGGGTTTGTCATTATAAGGCCTTTAATATATTGAGGTATGTCCCCTCTATACCCATTTTGTTGAGAGGTTTTATCATAAACGGGTGTTTAATTTTGTCAAAAGATTTTTCTGTACCTATTGAGATGATAATATTATTTTTATGCTTCAACTTCTTAATGTGGTGTGTCATATCAATTGAATTGTAGATATTGGAACATCCCTGCATCCCTGGGATAAATCTCACTTGATCATGATGTATGATCCTTTTAATGTATTGTAAAATTTGACTTGCTAACATTTTGTTGAGGATTTCTGCATCTATGTTCATCAGGGACATTGGCCTGGAATTTCCTTTTTTTGTGATGCCTTCATCTGGTTTTGGTATCAGGGTGATGCTGGCCAGTCTATCATCAGTAGAATGTATGTAGTGGTATCTTATTGTGGCCTTAATAAGCATTTGACTAATACTAGCGATGTTTGGTATCCTTTAATTTTCTACTTCTATTCTTTGGGAAAGTGTTTTCGTTAAAATCTTTTGCTCATTCCCCACCCCCACCCCTCCATGGGTCGTTTTATTGAGTTGTAAGAGTTCTTTATATATTATAGGTACAAATCCTTTATTAGATATATATTTTGCAAATATTTTCTTTTCCATGGCTTGCTGTTTCATTTAAAGCATATCAGTGGTTGCTAGGAGCCAGGAGGGTGGGAGAGCATTGGTTGCAAAGAGGAATGAGAGAAAATTTCTGAGAGTGATGGAAATGTTTCATATCATGATTGTGGTGGTGATTACATGACAGTATATATTTGTTGAAACATCTAAACTTATACTTAAAATCAGTTAATTCAATTATACGAAAATTATACTTTGATAAAGCCATGAGATAAATGTTTTCATTAAGTATGGTAAAATTTAGCATTATTTTTTTTTCGGTTCACGGGCCTCTCACTGTTGTGGCCTCTCCCGTTGCAGAGCACAGGCTCCGGATGCGCAGGCTCAGCGACCATGGCTCACGGGCCTAGCTGCTCCGTGGCATGTGGGATCTTCCCGGACCGGGGCACGAACCCGCGTCCCCCGCATCGGCAGGCGGACTCCCAACGACTGCGCCACCAGGGAAACTCCAGCAAGTTGATTTTAAAGTAGATAAAACAATGTTAAAAAATCTTTGTTAGTTATGGAAAATTTCAAGCATATACAAAAGTAGAGACTAATGAATAATCATGAATCCCTCATACACTACCCATGACTTAGCTTCAACAATCATCCCCATGTGACCTGTAATCTTTTACCTATACTTCCACCTTTTCCCTCATAAATTCCGTGGAGTTTTTTTGAAGGAAGTATCAGAAATCTTATTACTTCACCTATAAATATTTCAGTACATATCTCTAAAAAATAAGGACTCAAAATCATTTCTAATATTTCATGATCATGCCTTAAAGAATTAACAAGCCCATAATATCATCAAATATTGCCTCAATATTTTTATAATTTATTTTAAAGTTTCTATGAGTATCTTAACAAGTTCCATACATTGCAACTGGTTGATTTGTCTTTTTAATATAAAAGTTTCTCCATCACGTCTTTTTCTTTTTCCTTATAATTTATTTGTTGAAGAAATTGGGTCTTTTGTTCCGCGGAGTGTCTCACATTCTGCATTTTGCTAACTGTATCCTATTTATTGCTTAATATGTATCTTTATCCCTTACATTTCTTAATATTGGTAGGCTGAGCTAGAGTTTTGATAAAAACCTGATTTAAGTTTCGGCAAGAGTGCTTTAGAAGTTTTGTCCCTTTATCAGGAAGCAGCTAATGTCTGGTTGTCTTTATTTTTTGAGGAAAGCGACTTTAATAATGAACATTTTATTAGGGCTTGATTGCAGTAAAGGCCTAAGGTGACCTAAGTTCATGTAATTGTTAAGAAAAATCAGGATAAGAATGGAGGTAGAAAAGAAACTGCTTTAGTCACACTCTCTAATTTGTTATTCACGCACCCCCCCCCACCCTAGAATATTAAGTGTTCTTCTTTGAGGACTAAAACTGTGGATGTTGAAAGAGACTGCTTAGTAAAGGAGCACAGGGTTAAGTGTCCAGGCTCACGATGCCAGTGCTTGTGATTGTTTCTCGCAGTATTTTCAAAGATGTCATAGAAAAACACTTTCTCCCTCTTTCTTTGGAAAATTTAGTCAAAATTCTGATTTCTTTTCATAACACTCTTTATGATTCCTCTGAGGTTATAGATCTCAGAGTTCCCTGATTCTACTCAAAAAATAAGCTGGAAGGATGTCTTCTTGCCACCAACTCAAGTGGCCATTTAATCATTCTCCTGTTTACTCAAAGGGCAAATGTAAACCCCTCACTCTCTATGCCCAAGACACGAGTGAGAGATTGCACAGCACGTTAGAATTCCATGGCTTTCAGGATCAAGCAGACTAGCGTTCCAATCCTTTCTTAGTCACCAGTTAGCCCTGAGGCCTGGGGTAGGGCACTTACCTTATCCATGCCTTAGTTTCCTGTCCTACAAAATGGAACCCATAATACCTACTTTACAAGTTTCTTGTGAATGTTAAGTATCTACTTAGCACCCTACCCATACTAGGCATGTGAGATTATGTGCTGTTCTTCTCACATAGTAGATAAAGACCAATGGAAGTGTTATTAGTATTGATATAAGTAGCATTTATTCAATAAATAGTTGTTTCCTACCTTTCTTTTTCTCCTTAACTCCCCATATAACGAGTATTATCTAAAAATACAGTCAAAGTGTACAGTAAGCTATCCCCAAACTAGTGCTTGGTAAAAAACTTTAACAAGAGAGTATTGAACAAAGAATAGACATGAAGTGGTAACTGAGAGCACTCAAAACATTTCAGATTAGAAAAAAATGGATGTTTTAAAGCCAAGGATACTGAACCATGTCTATTTTATTAATGTATTTTTTAAAGTGTAGCCTAGGCTAAATGATTTATGACAGCACTTTGTAGTATATTAGTAAGTGCCCTGTAGTATATTTTGTAAATACAGTGACATTTTAGCGATAAGAGCTCTCATTACATGTCTCTGTTATTAAATCATTCCTCCAAAGACAGGTTAAACTGCCAGGTTTGGGGTAAGAATTATAGGGTTTATAGATTCATGAAGTGAAAATCAGTATGCTTGAGCTATGTAATGTATATTCACTGTGAAGGTGGAACACAGCAGAACAAGAAATGATTATAATACTACGGATGCAAAAGAAGTGAGCAAAAGAAATTGTTTTTGAATAAGCCCTCCTAGAGTGACTTTTACTGTCACTCTTTGCTTGAATGAGAATAACATGTCTTTATTAGCACTATCATTTTCATTTGGCTTAATCAAAAAATTGTGACCATCTTGGCAGTATTTTCCTTAAAGACTTTAACTCAGATTGAGATTAGGACATCCTGCTGGCCTGACTGACAGAGAGAGCTAGAATTCTGGCAGTTATCAAAAGAAATGAAAATAAAATTGATCAAGTATACATTTTGATGAGATATTACTGATTCTAATACAGCAATTGCCACATTTTCATTTATTAGAGAATTGAACCAAAGAAGTCCATAGACTGTCAATGTGGCAATCTGGTCTGATTTGACACATCTATTCAATGCAAGTCAGAACTGTCGGCTTAAGGAGTGATGTAGTTCAATTATACTTCCCAGGAGAGTCATTGCGTTGGTCCCATGCAATGAGTACTTGTTCATGAAATAAAGTTAATTAGCATGTAGATCTTCTATATCTGGATGAGTATTGATTACTGAGTTTTCTACTCAGGACAATGACAATAAAAGTCTTCATTTCATACCCTTCTTGTCCTGTGGAACCTTGTTTACAGACTTGGGGCTACAGAACACCAAGACAGGATTTCAAGTGCAGTAAAAGAACTTATAGCACGTAATCTCTTTGCAAGGGCATACGATACTTTTGCAATGGTATACATCAGTGGTCCTCAAACTTTAGCTTACATCAGAATGACCTGGAGAACTTGTTAAAATACTAACTGTTGGGCCCCTGACCCCAGAGTTTTTGATTCAATAGGCCTGGGGTGGTTTCCATGAATTTGCATTTCTAACCAGTTCCCCGGTGATACAGCTGCTGCTCGTCTGGCTACCACACATGAGATGCTCTGGTGTTTATGTTTTTGATGTAAATATGCCACTTCCTATTTCATAGCAGTCAGGAGAGGGTAGTGACAGCTTGAGGAGTCTCAGACAGTTACCTTGCATTTATTCGTTTACTCAATAAGTACCCATATAGTCTCACTAAGTCTCACTAGGTCTTATACAGGTATGAATAAGGCTTAAATCATTATTGCTTTCAACATGCCTAAAAGCTAAATATGGAATTTTGATAGTGTGATTATTATAAGGAGGCTATAAAACAAGAGGGCGAGAGATATCACCCAGATTTATAGGGTGCACAGGAAAGTCTTCTTGGAGAATGTGAAACCTACACTTACTTTTCTGATAGCCCCACTAAAAAAAAAGCCTATGACTTTTGGGCCAGTGTCCTCTCTGCTGAATTAATGTGAGAGCTTTCTTAGAATCTTCAACCTGGCACCTCTCTCAGCTGCTCACAAAAACCCCACAACATCACTACTGTCTTATAAAAATGCAAATACAATCACATCACTCTCATGCCTAAAATTTCCTGTCTTCAGAATAAATACCAAACTTCTCCCTCATTATCTTTTCTAGTCTACACTTTTAACCTACAAACATGGTACCATCCACCCAAACACCTTATTCTCCAGTCCTGTGGTACTTTGTGCTCATCCTGAACACATCCTTTTCTCTCTCACCTCTAGGATGTTGATATGCTCTTTTCTCCATCTAGATTTTTTATATTGTCCCTGTATTGCCCACCTGCATCTTATCTGTCACAGCTCAATTTTCTGGTCCTCTGTGAAGCCTTTCTTGATGGTAAGATAAGCACTTCTGTCTCTGTGTTATAAACATTTGGTAAATATATCCTTGTTAGGCATGATGGGATAATTATTTGTTGACTTGTTTATCTTGTAGATGAGACTGGATGGCAGATACTATGAATCATTCATTTTCTAATCATAGTACTTACACAAACTAGGTACATAATAGGTGCCCAATTAATTAGCTGCTGAATAAATTAATGAAAAAATGGGGATACATGAAAAAGAGGGGTCAGTTATTTCTACCTTAGAGATTACTCTAGCTGATTATTTTTTACTTAAACCAGTTTAAAATATCTGAATGAGAGAATCTGACAGATACAGCTTGTGTCTAGAGTACATTATTTGTTCTTTAAGCTGTGACATGTGGGGGACAGGGTAGAGTTGTGTAATACATAAGGTTTTCTCTTATCAGCTGTGGGTAGGTAAGTTAACCCAGTGGTCCCCAACCTGTTTGGCATCAGGGACCAGTGTCGTGGACGACAATGTCTCCATGGACTGGCAAGGGGGAATTGTTCAGGCAGTAATACGAGCAATGGTTCAGGTGGTAATGTGAGCGATGGGGAGCGGCAGATGAAGCTTGGCTCGCTTGCCCGGCGCTCGTCTCCTGCTGTGTGGCCTGGTTCCTAACAGGCCACAGACTTGTATTGGTCTGTGGCGTGGGGGTTGGGGACCCCTGAGTTAACCCACAGAAAGGGTGACAAAGGGCATGAGTAAAAGTGATAGAGTCATGTCTCACATTTGTCTCCTTTCAACCCCCCAAATATCACTGATATTAGCATAAAGATCTCAATCCACAAGAACAAAAATAACTAGGAAAAAGAAAACAGCAGATCAGAGATTCAATAAAATGTGGGGAGACGAGAAGCAAAAGGAAAATAATAATCAGTTTAGGAGAACAGAGAAAGTTTATGCTAATTATCTGCAGAGAGGAGTAATGAATGAGCCAATTTACTCCATGGAATTCTGAGAGCCTTGATGACTGGAGGCACCCCAGATAGGGAGAATGAAAGGTGATATACCGAGTTTCCACAAGGGATTCTTTTCTAGCAATTTGGGAAAATTTTATGTTTTTCTGAATCCAGAGAAAAAATCGGTTGGGTAAACAAGAAAAAGGATTACAATTCCCCTACTAGAATTAAAGCTTAATAATCACCATAAAGATGTTTACTAGTTTGAAGAAATAGACTGATGTCAAGTTGGGAGCAAGTGCAGGAATCACTGAGGTGCAGAGTTGAAGGATAAGATTGACATTTCCAGAACTAGGGTATGAGCCGGGAGGAGTGAAGCAGTCCAGATCTAATCAAGGGCTGTTGCTATGCTGTAAGTGTGCATTTGTGACCCCATCTACTGCAAAGGGTGTATCATTCTTGCCAATGAAATAAATATCAATACACATATATGCATTGTATACTTTAAATAAATCCTTAGACTGTTGTTCAAAGAAATAACAGTTCTGGAAGCAAAATAAGTTCTTAAGTTGGCAATTTCCACACGTGATTCTGTATAGTGCTGTTAACTGTGTTAGGATATAAGAATATTGTGTTAACTCATTAATGTTAGCTCACTTTTTCCAATGTTTGTAAATACTTTAACAGAAGAAATGCAAGGGGAAGAAAAGAATACTGTTGTAGAATATTAGAGAATTAGTAACTGGTCTAAAATCTGAATCAGCAAAAGCAATATAGATGTCAATGGTAAAACCAAATCAGGGCAAGTGAGTGAAATATTTTCATTATTAAAAAAGGAAAGAAGGTTTCATGAAGTTATATATAGCCTAAAGTTCAACTTGAAGATTTTTTTGGACTCACTCTACCAACACTGTCACAAAATCAAAGAAATTTTTCTATGAAATGGAATATTTGTTACAAAATAAAGATGAAGACTAATGGATAGAATTATAAGTGCTTTGTGTGTTTTAAAATTTAGTTTTAAGGAAAATAATTTTAAAATATTTTACATATTTGTGGTGTTATCTTTCAAATACTTTGATATTTATTTAACTTTTATTTTGTGTTTCCTTCTTTTAATATTTTAATGTCAAATGTCTATATCAAGTAAAGATCATTTTTATATGTTATTAAAATATATAATCTTGTCAAAATAATATTAATTCATAGTAATCAATAAACTATCTGTTTATTACTATCTTTTACCCCAAACCTCTGCAAATTTAGTTTGACTCTATTACAGAAAAATAATTTACTACTTATTATTATGGTCACTCATTATCATTTAAAAGCACTCAGATGAAGCTCTATGAAAAATACAAATTAACTTATGATTTGGGGAATTTCTAAGAATTCCTGAGAATTCTGATTTCTCAGTCCAGAACCAATGAAGAACTTGGAAGTACAAGAAAGGAATTGAACACAGAGGAGCTGCTGGAGCATCTGTATTGAGAGGAACCATGATCCAGCATATAGTCAGAGACTAGCGCCCTCTCCCTCCAAGCCCAATCCCCTACCCCACCCCACTCCCAACCAATGGATACTGGGAGTTAAGCCTAGGTCACAGAACAAGTCTCAGTAAATTTAAGAAGACTGACATCATATCAAGCATCTTTTCTAGCCACAATGTTATGAGACTAGAAATTAACTATAAGAAGAAAACTGCAAAAAACACAAACATGTGGAGGCTAAACAATATGCTACTAAACAACGAATGGGTCACTGAATAAATCAAAGAGGAAATTAAAAGATACCTGGAGACAATGAAAACAGAAACACAATAATTCAAATTACATGGAATGCAGCAAAAGCAGTTTCAGGAGGGAAGTTTATACAGACACAAGCCTAACAGAGGAAACAAGAAAAATCTCAAATAAGCAACCTAACCTTATACCTAAAGGAACTAGAAAAAGAACTAACAAACCAAGTTAGTAGAAGGAAAGAAATATCAGATCAGAAATAAATGAAATAGAAACTAAAAAATAAATTTAAAAGATCAATGAAAGTAAAAGCTAGTTCTTTGAAAAGATAAACAAAATTGATAAACCTTTATCCAGACTCCTCAAGAGAAAAGAGAAAGGGCCCAAATCATTAAATCAGAAATGGAAAAGAAGAAGTTACACCAACAGCACAGAAATACAAAGGATCATAAGAGACTAATAAGAACAACTATATGCCAATAAAATCGACAACCTAGAAGAAATGGATAAATTTCTAGATATGTATAATCTCCCAAGACTCGATTAGGAAGAAGTAGGAAATATGAACAGTAATGAATTTGAATCAGTAATTTAAAAACTCCCAAGAAACAAAAGTCCAGGACCAGTTGACTTCACAGGTGAATTCTACCAAACATTTAGAGAAGAGTTAACACCTATCCTTCTCAAGTTATTCCAAAAACTTGCAGAGGATGGAATCCCTCCAGATTCACTCTATGAAGCCAGCATCACCCTCATACAAAAACCAGAAAAATAATCACCAAAAAAGAAAATTATAGGCCAATATCCCTGATGAACATAGATGCAAAAATCCTCAACAAAATATTAGCAAACCAAATTTAACAATACACTAAAAGGATCATACACCATGATCAAGTGTGATTTAACCCAGGGATGCAAGGGTTTTTCAATATCCACAAATCAATCAGTGTGATACATCACATTCACAAATTGAAGAACAAAAATCTTATGATCATCTGAACAGGCACAGAAAAAGCCTTTGACAAAATTCAACATCCATTTATAAATATAAAAACTCTAAATAAAGTGAGTATAAGGGAACATACCTCAACATAATAGAGGCTAAATACGACAAGGCCACAGATAACATCATACTCAACAGTGAAAATCTGAAAACATTCCCTTCCAGATCAGAAACAAGACAAGGATGCCCACTCTTGCCACTTTTATTCAACATAGTATTGGAAGTCCTAGCCACAGCAATCAGAAAAGAAAAAGAAATAAAAGGGATCCAAAGTGGAAAGGAAGAAGTAAAACTCTTACTGTTTGCAGATGACATGATACTAAACATAGAAAATCCTAAAGATAACACCATAAACTTCCTAGAGCTCATCAATGAACTTGGTAATGTTGCAAGATACAAAAGTAATATACAAAAAATCTGTTTCTACACAGTAACAATGAACTCTCAGAAAGAGAAGTGAATAAAACAATTCTATTATAATTGCATCAAAAAGTACCTAGGAATAAATCTAACTGAGGAGTAAAGGATAAAAGGCCTGTACTTTGAAAAGTGTAAAGCATCGATGAGAGAAAATGAAGACGGCACAAACAAATGGAATATGTGCTCACGGATTAGAAGAATTAGTATTATTTATATCACCATACCACCCAAGGCAATCTACAGATTCAATGCAATTCCTATCAAAATACCAATGGCATTTTTCACAGTATTAGAACAAATAATTCTAAAATTTGTATGCAAACACGAAGACCCTGAATAGCCAAAACAATCTTAAGAAAAAAGAACAAAACTGGAGGCAACATGCTTCCTGATTTCAAACTATTCTACAAAGCTACACTAATCAAAACAGTATGGTACTGGCACAAAAACAGACACATAGACCAATGCAACAGAATTGAGAGCTCAGAAATCAACCCACTCTTATATGGGCAATTAACCTATGAGAAAGGAGGCAAGAGTATACAACAGGGAAAAGACAGCCTGTTCAATTAATGGTGTTGAGAAAACTGGACAGTTACATGCAAGAAAATCAAACTGGACTATGTTCTCATACCATATACAAAAATAACAAACATAAATTCAAAATGGATTAAAGACCTAAATGTAAGAACTGAAACCATAAAACTCCTAGAAGAAAACAAAGGCAGTGCACTCTTTCACATCAGTCTTAGTAATTTTTTTTTTTTTTTGGATATGAGTCCTCAGGCAATGGAAACCAAAGCAAAAATAAGCAAATGGGACTACATCAAAGCAAAAAGCTTCTGCACAGTGATGGAAACTATCAACAAAATGAAAAGGCTGCCTGCTGAATGTGAGAAGATATTTGCAAATGATGTATCCAACAAGGGATTAATATCCAAAATATACAAAGAACTCATACAACTCAACATCAAAAACAAAACAAAACAAACAAAAAACACCAAACAACCTATTTAAGAAATGACCTGAAGATCTGAATAGACATTTTTCCAAAGAAGCCCTACAGATAGCTAACAGGCACATGAAAAAATGCTCAACATCACTAATCATCAGGGAAATGCAAATCAAAACCACAATGAGATATCACCCGTCAGAATGGCCATCATCAAAAAGGCAACAAATAATAAATGTTGGTGAGGGTGTGGAGAAAAGGGAACCCTCATGCACTATTTGTGGGAATGTAATTTGGTACAACCACTATGGAAAAAAGTATGGAGTTTCCTCAAAAAAATTAAAAATAAAACTACTGTATGATCCAACAATTCCACTCCTTGGTATGTATCTGAAGAAAACAAAAACATTAATTAGAAAAGATGTAGGCACCCCTATGCTCACTGCAGCATTATTTACAATAGCCAAGATATGGAAGCCAGAAGATGTGTATGTATATACAATGGAATGTTACTCAGCCATAAAAAGAATGAAATCTTGCCAGTTGTGACAAGATGGATGGACCTAGAGTGTATTATCCTAAGTGAAATAAGTCAGACAGAGAAAAACAAATATCGTATATTAACGCATATATGTGGAATCTAGAAAAATGGTACAGATGAACCCGTTTGCAAGACAGAAATAGAGACATAGATATAGAGAATAAATGTATGGACACCAAGGGGGGTAAAGTGGTGGGGGTGGTGGTGGGATGAATTGGGAGATTGGGATTGACATGTATACACTAATATGTATAAAACAGATGACTAATAAGAGCCTGCTATATGAAAATAAATAAATAAAATAAAATTCAAAAAAACAAAACAAAACAATGAATGAAATGAAGCAAAACAACACCGAAACAGAGTCATAGATACAGAGAAGAATCAGGTGGTTGCCAGAGGGGAGGAGGATTTGGAAAGTGAGAAATAGGTGATAGAGATTATGAGATGCAAACTTCCAGTTGCAAAATAAAGGTCATGGTTATGGGGGGAATATAGTCAATAATTATATATTTGTATGGCGACAGATGGTAACTTAGATTTGTCTTCACGATCACTTTGAAACGTGTACGAATATCGTATAACTATGTTTTATACCAGGAAATAACATGTTATTTTAGGTCAATTATACTTCAAAAACATACAAACAAACAAACAAACACATAGAAAAAAAGATCATATTTTTGGTTACCAGAGGCAGGTATGTAGGGCAGGGGGAATTGGATGAAGGCAGTCAAAAGATACAAACTTCCAGTTATAAGATAAATAGTTACAATATGATTAATATAATTAACTCTGAAGCATGCTATAAATGAAAGTTGTTAAGAGAGTAAATCCTAAGAGTTCTCATCACAAAATAAACCCTTTTTTTCTGTTTCTTTAATTTTGTATCTATATGAGATGATGGATGCTCACTAAACTTATTGTGGTGATCGTTTGATGATATATATAAGTCAAATCATTATGCTGTATGCCTTAAACTTAATCAGTGTTGTATGTCAATTATATCTCAATAAAACTGTAAGGAAAAAAGTCACCATTAATAAACAAGGAAAGAAGTTGTAATTTCTTTATTTTGAAATATTTCGATAAAATAAAACTTTCTAAGTATCAGTTAATCCTAATAGGAACCATTCAATCCTATTCAGTAGTCTTTAGCATGGGAAAACTAACATTTCTGAATTTAACAGGCTCTGCAGTTACAAAAACTCCTTATAACAGATTATTTGTAAATATTAACCAGAATTACAGGTGAATATCCTGGATTATCTTGTTTTCTTATGGTTGTGGAATGTTGTGGATTACGACCCTGAGACTCATTTTGAACCTCTTTTAATTTTCACTACATAGCAAATTCATTTTTGATACTGTCTCTGCCACAGAAAGGTTGTCATAATTAAGTGAAAACCAAGGATAATCCCAAAGCTGCTTTCAACTAAAGTCACCATCCCTGCTCATCCCCTTATGTTGTGATAATACCTTGTGTTTTGAAGCTAGACATTGAATGCTATTGAACAACATTCACTTATTTAAGAAATATTTGCTGAACCTCTCCAATTGGCACTTGCTTCGTTAGTTTTTGATGGATGTATAAACATGGGTAATTTTTATAACTTCTCTGAGGTTTGGTTTTATGATCTATAGGATAGTAATAATTTTTCTTGTTTTATATGTTTGCATGTGGATAAATAATCAGCTTATTCATGGGTAGATACACAATAACTGCTATTTCCTTGTAATTATACATACACATGAACAAATATACTTGAGTTATTTGGCACCCATTTGGGCATAGGAGCTACAAAAATCCAGGCAGCAGGAAGGAAATATAATAAATACTAAAGGATAAGAAGTCTGCAAACTAAGAATAAGTCAAATACTGAGAATTAACTACTCATTACAATACCACATGCATCAACAGAGCAGAGCAGTGAATCAAAACGTTAAGAATGGAAGGTTGGTTAGTGATCTAAAATCAGTCGAAAGACCAATTACTAAAATTCATGCACTTCCGTCTAGGTTGGTTGCTTCTTTGAAGCCTCTGAATTATTTGACACAGAATTCTAATAAACTAATAAGCATTTTCTTAATCATATTAGGAAAAGCAAATTAGAACAGATTACAAGCCGAAGGCACACCAATATGCTCAAGCAGCAGTTGACAATCTAACCAAGAATCCGTGGGCAGAAGAATCAATGAAATTAGGTTCAACAGCTACATACACAGATGACTGAGCTGTTACAACCTAGCTCAATAATTTATGTTCAAAATAAAGCTTATAAACGTAACCAAACGATAGAGAAAAGGGCGAGTAATGTTTGAAATACTCTGTTTAGAAAGGCAAGGTAGTGAATTATAAAGATCAGAAAGATTTTTTTTTATGTAGAAAAAGAATGGTAAAATGTCGTTTTAAAGGTTAAATTACAATTTTTGGTGTTCTTTAAAATTTAATTACATGCAATACAAGAGTCCATGGTAATACTGAATAATAGAGGCATTACTTAATACACTCTATACAAAACTGAGCCAACTTTTAATAATACAAACAGTTTATTTCTTTTAGCAAATACAAAAACATCTAATAAGAGGTTATAAGAGGATATATCCAGAGGCACCAATTCAAACGTTTCAGATAAGTATTCTTGGCACATGAACAAGTACTGGGGGGCTATAAATTCCTTTCAACATTTATTTAAGACATCATAAAGTAAACACAGCAGGAAACTAGGTAAAGAGTATATTCAGTTTGGTGTGTTACGGCACTGAATCTAAGACTGTTACGTGTAATATGGGGTGGCAGTCAAGCAAAAGCATAAGAATATGTAAAAGTCAGAGGTTCAAACTTGTAGTTAGAGAATGAGGAATAAAAGCAGACCAATTAAAGATTAATTCTTCCCCTTGTTAGTTGTAAGAGCCCTTGACATTACAGGTATATTGACTAGTATTAAATGTAATTTAGTGTAAAAATTCTATCTGATTCCATGCTAGGTGTTTACTTTCTTTTCGATAATCTATTTTTCCTGATTGAAAATGATTTTCTGTAAGAATCTGGGGCTTACTCTTGCATCACGTTCTAGTTCTCACAGAAAAAGGGAACTAGCTCATCATATTTCATCTGCAGTGTTGACATCAAGGATACACGATCTGTGCAGTTTCGCAGGCCCCATACTCAGAAGGGGCCCATGCTTGGTTTAAGGCTCTGATACCACCTGCTTGAAATTCTTTCTACTTTTTAACCAGGGGCCTTGTATTTCCATTTTTCACTGGGTTCTCCAAATCATATAGGTGGTCTTGTTTAATCTGTCTTACAGGTCTGCCCAATTAGTCTATGAAGTGGTGCTTTTGGTGTTAAAAAATAAATAGTCCTAATACGTATATTACAATCAACCATAAATTAATTCTAAAATATGTGTGGCTCTTTCCTCTTTTTCATGTGCTACTTCTCTCTTCTCTAGTTAAGTTATCCCATGAGACAAGAAGACCAATGAAAAACTGAAACAGAGAGCCCAGAAACAGACTTCCATATATATGCGCACTTGTTACTTGACAGACATGCTATTGGAAATCAAGTAGGGGAAATGCAATGGACACTGCAGTAGATGGTACTAATACATTGGGGGAAAAAAGAAAATTATATTTCTAACTCTTACCAAACCAAAAAATCAAGTCTGGAGAGACTAAAATACTAATTGTGAAAAGCATGATGTAGACTAATAAGTGTGATTATATAAAAAATGAGATATTTCACTCATCAAGACACTCTATAGGCAGTGAAAAGTCAAATCACAAAATTTGAGAATATATTTACACACCATAGTTTAGAAATGACTAACATCTGGAAGAAAATTTTAAATAGTTCAATAGATTATTGGGCAAAATATTTGAATAGGTACTTTAAAGAAGAGGAAACTTGAATAAACAATAACCAAGAGAAAATATACTCAGATTCGGTAATAATTAAGGAAATGCAAATAAAAATTAGAATGAAATACCATATCACACACGCTAAACAAGTAAAAATTTTACGTCTATATATTATCAAACATCAGAGAGGACTTGAATCAATAGAGACTTTCATATATTGTTCAATGGATCATAAACTGCAAAACTTCTAAAAACAGATTGGTTTTACTGAATATGAAATACACGTGCCCCGTGACCCACCAATTCTATTACTAGGTTTCAATAAATTAGATAATTCTTATTTATGCATACAGAATACATATGTATTCACAGCAGCATAGATCTTAATAGAGTAGATTGAATACATAAAGTGGAATATCATCTTTCAATGACATAATACAGCAATGAAAATGAATTTACTATAGCTACAAACATCACCAGAGATGAATTTCACAAACATAACAGTTCATGAAAGACATATAACTTAAAATATTCATATGGTATATTTCCATTTATATTAGGTTCAAAAGCAAGCAAAACCAAATAATACATTGTTAGGGGCACATACATAAGATGTTTAAATCATAAAAAGCAACAAAATTATTCTCACATCAGTGAGGATAGTAGTTATTCTTAGGTATGGGAAGCGAGGATATACCGTCAAAGACAACTGGATCAGGGACTTGTAAGTTACTGGTAATGTTTATTTCTTAATGAGCGTTTTGGCTACTTTGATGTTGGCTTAGTTATTATTCTTTAAAATACACAGGTAGGTTTTATACTCTCTTCTAATGTATGAATATATTTCATAATCTTAAAAAAATGCCATGTGGTTCAAGGCACTAGGTACCTAAAATCTACAGAACTTAAACACATTTTAAGGGGATCTACATATTGTTGACAAACCTTCAGTGAAAACGACAAATTAATTCCTAACTCTTGTACACAAAATCTGCCAGGAGAAACAGTATTATATTCATTTATGCATTAAAGGGTTTTTTTAAAGAACATTATTTGCTGAATCCTGTGCTAGTTGTTTTTGTAATAAACATGAATATAATATGCATCTGATTGTAGGAAGCACAAGGTCTTGATGGAGAGCAGAAGATGTAAATAAATTGGTAGGAGTGGTGAGTTCTACAAGGAGAACAATGACCTATACCTTCAAATCTCCAATAGTATTTAAGGGTATAGGTGCCCCTCCAAAAAACTTCACTTCCTAAGAAGAAGAGACATTATTTAAAGTTTTAAAATGCAGATTAGAGCTGGTTTTCTAGGAATGAAGACTTGAAAGAGACAGATGTCATGAGTATGTCATGTGTATGGCCTCTACCTCTCACTTCCCTGCTGCCCTTGTGTAAGGGCCAGGGTTTCTTCCATAATGTGGGTAAGAATAGGTGGTGAGGATGATAGAAACTGAGGCTGAGGTGAGGATAGAAACTGCAGACTAAGTAATGACAAGGCTATTATGCCATTTTATGGTATTTGGACTCTAAGTGATGGAGAACCATCAAAAGACAGGTGTCATCAAGGTGAACAGTCACATGTCTATGCAGCCTAAGCTTTTCTAAAGTTAGAAGAAGAGAAAAGGCAAATACAGGTCTCTTCGAGAGATTGAGCGTGAGGCTAGAAAATGATGGGGCACTGTGGAGGCAAAGTTGATCAGCTGAAAATGAAAAACTGAACTTTCATCAAAATTTTGAACCTTTTAAAACTGATGTAGCTATGGATGAGTGGAAATTTTCCTTTCTTTTGGATATAAGGATTGTTGAAGATTTTTTTTTTTGAATGGACTGGGGTGCAGGAGAAGCTTTGCCTAAGGCACCTTATTCTTACTGTGCAACTAAAGCAAAGATTTTTCTACCTGGCTTGTCTGCCTTTGACTCCATGGTTCCTTAAGGAATAATCCACTGTATTTATTTTAAGTCCATGGTACTGTCACTTAATGTGCTTTAGAGTTGTCTACTCCACAAGAACATTATTTCAAATGGGAGATGACATTACTGGTATTCAGCTACTGAAGAACTAGTGTCTAAAATCATTACTGCTATTCCAGCTGGGAGATGCAAAGGCTAAGCTGTTTATTTTGATTGTCTTGTTTATATTCTCAATTTGAACCACTGAAGACTTGGTTGCAGAAAACAGGAATTTGGAGCAGGTGAGCTAGATGCTGTAGTCTCAGCAAAGGCATCCATGATTGACAGACCCTTAAAACCTGTTAGTCAGTTTCACTGTCTTCACATGGGTCTCTCCAGTTACACTGAGAAGAGGGCCTTGATTCGCTCTCTATAAGTGTTTCCTTGGAGAAGAGCTATTCAGCTTCCAAAAGACAGAAATCATACCTTTATATTTCTACCTGTTTTTGCAGAGGTGGTGTTGCAAAATATTTTTAGCTTTTTAGAAATAGCACTTTACCAGCTAGTATGAGGAGAATACTTTTGGAGCCAGACACCAGCGTCATTACTGATGCTATGAAAATCAGTATTCTATATTTAAATTGGGGGCCAGAAGAAAAAAATTCTTAATTCTTATGAAATAAACGTTTCCTCTAGTAAAGGTATTTCTTTCTTGCATCCCTGCATTGAACAGACTATATCAGCAGAGTTTATACCTATGATAAATGCCATTCTTAAACTTCCAAGAGGAAGACATTTATTGACTTGATCCGCAAGTGCTAATGTGATAAAGAGATATGACCATTTGGTGGTTCCTATTATGTTACTTAAGCTGCATGGTTCTCAGTTCTCCAACTGATATAGCGGTATGTATCTTTGCTCTATTAACTTATTTTGTGATCAATAGAAAGAAGAAATGTGTAAAACTTTGATATATTTCCAAACATCAAATAGAAAGCATTATTAAAGTAATTTAAATCACTTAAAATTTCTAAAGAACAACAAAGTAGATTCTTCTTCCCCTTGCTCCTCAATGTGTGATCTGAGTGGCAGAAGCATCAGTGTTATCTGGAAGCTTGTCAGAAATGCAGAATCCCGGGCTCCACCCTCCATCTACTAAATCAGAATCTGCATTGGAACAAGGTCTCCCGGTGATTAGAATGCACATCAAAGACTGAAAAGCCCCTCTGTGGCTGACCTTTTCAAAGGTACTACTGTACAGATCTGGTCATAAAAGCTGTAACTTTACCCAGAGAGTAGAATCCTAGAGGTGTGAATTCATTATAGGAAAGATCATGATTGTAGTTTAACAATGATCAAATTTGGAATTGCTTAGAAAAAATAACCTAGCTGAGTTAAATTATACATAAGTGGAAAAGTCATTTCTATGGTAACCCAGGTTTCCTAGGTGTTTAGAATTAGGAAATTGAAAGGGAATCAGTATAGTCACTAGGATATGATGGTAATAGATGAAATCCTTTGCCAAATGGCAAATGAGTGAATGGCTGCAATTTGGCACCAAACTGAGATCCCTGCTGTTTTTTCAACGGTAACGCATGAAACGCTTGCTACCAATTTTGAAATTGCTGTGACATGATGAAATATAAAATGTCATCTCGATATATGAGAGAAAAATGGTGGACAAAATGTCCATATTTATAGTACAAGGGTAAAAGCCTCCTGACACACAGCTAATATAATGACTGAGAACCCACAATGATGATAATCCATCTTGGACATGCAAAAACAATGTTTTTAAAAGAAAATACCGCTGGAAGAAATAACTCATAATCATTAAAATAACATTTAGTGTTTTTATACTGTAAATCAGGATTTCACCATAGTTAAGTTTGAAAATATTTTGTTGTTACAATGCTAACAAATTGACTTTTGGCTGAAAGTCACAGGCAGGTATAAAAAAATATCTCACGTTAGTTCCAAATTCTTAAGCTTAAGCAATTCCCTGAGTTGTTACCCTAGACACTAAATTCATTCAAAAGCTAACAAAGCAGGAAAAGGAATGAATTCCTTGCATCATGTTGAAGGGTTTGTTCTCTAAAATATACAATGCCCTCCCCAAAATGCTTTGTTGGTAGTGTTTTCAGTGGCTAAATAACCAAAAGATTTTGAGTTAACATTGAATTATGAATGTCCTCACATGTCCTCCAATCTCTGACAAAAATTAATTTGTCAAACTTTCTTGAGCCCCTGGTGTGGGCTGTGTTTTGGAGCATATGTCAGTGATTCAGGGATAAAGCACATTCCCCTTCAAAGAAAGAATCTGGCCATTTGCCTTTGCCTCCCATACATTCTCTGTATGTATTTCAAATAGTCTTATGGCCCAGGTAAATCAGTCATGCTGCTAACTTTGCAGTATCAGTTTTCCAAAATCTAGGTCCTGTTATTGAAATTTAGTATAACAGGGCTTGAGATGTCCATCCACCTTTAAAAAATTCTCATTTGACCTCTAAGTGTACCTATCAAATCTTACCCATTCTTCAAGACACATTTCTAATTTCACCTCTTCTATGAAACATTTTGTAATAACTCCTTTTAACACCCCCAAATCTTCGGTGTTCTCTCCCTCATATGTACTCCCATTAACACCTTTCTCTTATGTCTCTCTAGTTCCTTCTCTTATCCCTTCAGGATAAAGTCTGTGTCTTATTCATCTTTACATTTTCATTACAATTTGCAGTGGCTTGCATATAATAGTTACTTGACAAATATCTATAGAATTTGAGTTAACTTGATTTCCCAGTGTCTAACACCCTGCACCCCAATTGTTGGGTCACTGCACTTTTCATGATTCCAGCAATTGGTTACAAATTCTGAATTCTTTGGCTTCTGACACTGATTACTATGGTATCCTAATTCTGATTCCCTAAGATTTATACTTAAAAAAAAAATTGCTTCTCACCTATTTAGTGAGATCTTTATCTCACACTGACCTTCATCTAACTCATGACTTACACTTGAACTGAGCTCCAGACTTGAATCTACTATCTGAACCTACATCTCCACACACCAGTTCCTTGGATAACTGTTCCTGGCTGTGCGCTTGTCTCTGCCAGTGTTCAAGACCTTCACTAACCTGGAGCTGACTGGCCTTTTTCCTGATCACAGGTATGATAGTATGTCAAGTGCTAAGCTACATGGAAGGTACCAGAACTCAATCTCACTATAGGCTGCCTTGGCTGATTATTGTGAAGAGGTATCTGAAGTACATTATAGGAGAAAAACGTATTGCTTCATACATATACTGTTTCATGCATGTAGGACATTCACGGTCCATTTTATTCAATCAAGTGAACTTCTACAAAAGCCCTATTCTAGAGCAGTTGCTTTGCTAGAGGCTGGAGATGGGTGCAGTAGAAAGTGGAGGAGATGAAAAAGGAGTAAGACAGTCCCTACCTTCAACGGGTTCATTAGCATCAACCAGATATCCTGGCTCTGCCACCTACTAGCTATGTGATCTTGTTCATCCTACCTAAGCTGTTCCCTAGTGTCTTCAGTTGTCAAAAGAAGGATAATTATTTCTACCCCCAGATATGTTTTAGAAAGTATCTAGCATAGTACATATGCATATATTACATGCTTAATACATGGTAGCAGAAAGATTGTCCAAGTCTTTTCTTCTGTATTTGATAATTTCAATTGTAATTAGCTTAACACATATTTTAGATCTGGCTTTTGTACATTTCTTAAACCTGGTTTTCCACCCTGGAAGATCATTAGAATCCCTAGGAAGCTTTTCACATCCCTAGTCCCCAAATTCTGATTTAGTTGGTCTGGGCTGGAAATGAAGGAAGAGGAAGTCAGTAATTTTAAAAGCAGTCAGGTGGTTCAAATGTCCAGCGAACGGGTAGAACCACCTTGATAAGACACCTGAATTCAAGTTTCTTCTCTGCTGCTTGCCTACAAAGACATAACTCACCTGGACCTCGCAGACCTTTACTCATAACCCTTTCCCTAAGACAGGGAAATGACACCAAATATGTCTCTACAGCAAAGGTGCCATGGCAAGAAAATCTAGGCAAGAAAATCTAGATAATTACCATTTCTAGGCAAGAAAATCTAGATAATTACCATCAAGTACAACTGGATGCTGCTTTCCTCCCCAGAAACATTTTTAATTTCCTTTAGAAATAAGGACTAAAAGTTCCCTTGAAACTTGAGGTAAGTGTATATAAAGCCTTCTGATATAATAAAGTTACCAACCACAATCTAGCTTAAATTCTGCGGACCATGTTGTTTGAGTTCCAGAAACACTGTCTAACAGTATGAGTATACTTATGGGAATAATGGAATAGAATAATTGATATTGGTCTGCCCCTCACCACATGATATGTATGACTATCATTTAGATCTTTTAAAAATGTAGGTTCTACAGAAGGTCCAACCAATCTCACTTTAATCTGAGAGGTAAAATCATTTCTCATGTCTATAATGCCTTAATTTTCAATGACCTAGAGATTCCTCATGTGTTTGCTTATAACTCAGCGTATGTCTAAGAATTATGAGCCAAAGTTCTTGAAGTAGTTTCTGAGTCTCTGATTTCACTCAATCTGCTAAAGCCCCAAAAGATGCTATCAAGGTCCCAAGATCTGTCAGCGATGAACCTGGTACTAAACCACACTGCAATGATCTCTAAACCTACAACGACAGGAGTATTAAAGTCAAGTGTAATACAAGGTCCTGTCACTCCCTGAAGTTCTATGAATTTCTCCAGCTTTTGAGAAATTCTTTGGAATTTTTTTGGAAGCCAAGATGCAGGAGATATTATTCAGTGGAGGTACCATCATATCCCCTTGGCTCTGGGAGACATTGAAGAAATTCAATGGAGGAAGGAGAGTGAGCAGGGGATAAAGAATATTTTTTTAAATAGAAGATACAAAAACTTTTTTTGGTGGAGTGAACATGTCTTTATCTAATAAGAATCTTGTTTGATCAGCACACCTTTCTCATCTTTAGTCCTCACAGTTTGTGTGGGGCTGACACCACTCCTGGCTCCAGGCATGAACTCCATGACAAGCAAACGTTCTCCCTAGGACTTGTTTTGGAATCATTCTGAAAGTGACACTCTTCTCTTGTATGGCTAACTGCAGGATATTACAAGCCTAGAGTTACCCATGGTCTTATTTTACATTGTGTGGGAAATTACTGTCCAAGAAAAAGCCTACCCAGAAAGAAGCAAGGCTCGGAAGTTGTAAAAAATAGAGTCCTGATACCAGCTTCCTCTTGCTCTACTCTGCTTACAAAATATCCATATCAGTCACATGAAATAGCTTTGATTTCTCTATTAGATGGGAGATAGATGAACTTAACTATTCTTTCCAGCTGTGAAATTCTAAGTTTTCATTGTAAGATATATAGAGCTATATAGCCAATTAATTGTCTCTATGTCACTCCAAAGAGGATTTGAGATAGTCAGTACTAGTACTAAGTCAACAAGATCAATCATGGAAATGGCTTATGTAGTTCTCTGTGATCCGTCAATGGTTGAAATCAGTCAATTTATCTCCAATGTAATTTCAGGTGCAGATTGGAAGGTGGATAAAGAAACAGAGAAAAATCCTTCACACCTCTGGATACTCTTTCTCAAAAACTATATCGATAATTTCTCCCAGATAAAATACTATATCTGCAGCAATAACTGTCAGAGACAGAAGTGTCAAGGGAAGCTATGCTGAATGATGAAATAGCAGCCAGCTGTTTAAAGAGGGCTTGGCAGTCTCATCCCATAAAGGGAGCACTTATTTCCTCTGCCCCGAACTGGCCCCAGTGACACACTGCAGATCTAGAAGTACTACTATGGCTCTACTTCACACCTTAGATGTAAATGACCTAGCACTCTTAAGGCTCCTGTGTACCAGATCCTTCTGTAACACAATCAACTTTAATTCAAGTCTTCATGTTTGCTTTCTATGGCCTTATTTTAAGTGTAATTGGCTTGAAGTAACTGGACTCTATAGGAGCAGAAAGTAATTCCATTCTTTCTCAGCAAAGCTCCTTTAAATCAACTCTCTCAACTCGTACCACTCCTCAACCCCTTCAGTGAAATCTCTGCCATCTCTCATAGCTTTTATTGTCAGTTTCAGGTAATAAATGATTTAATCCAGTCTAATAATCAAGAGACTTCAAACCATCTTCCTGTTAAATCTCTCCTATCTCAGCTGAACTTGGGATCATGGGACATGGTAAAGTTTCTTAATTTTTCACACCTGCCCCTTCGAGTGTTTCTGCATGATGACTAGTCTCTGGTTTCCTTCCACTGAATCTTCAGTTGCTGCACAGAAAACTCACATTTGTTTTGTTGCATCAAATTTTGTCATTAGAGCAGCTCTTGCTGTTAGACCCTTCAGGTGTAAGTCAGTGTATGGCTATCAGTATAACTACACCATCTTGGGCCTGTCCAGTTCTCCTGTCCTTCCACTGACCTTACCCAGGACTGTACTGTGTGGTAGATCACTTCTCTGTCATCAAGGGCTTTGTATTTAACAGATACTGTTTAATAGTCATTAGGACCAGGTGGCCTCTGCTCTGTTAGTCCCCAAACAATGATGAAGACCTTTGCTGAGGTATTCCTAACGCCCACGAGCCTAATTACGATGCATAAATCTTGACGTAGGCATGCACTTCCTGTTTCCAAGCATGCACCTGCATACCCTAGAATTAACTACAGAATTGTTCCAATGGCCCCTTGGTGGTGTGGCATGTTGCTGTGAATGCTTCTGTTTTGTTGTTCAACTGATCCCACCCTGTGAGTAAGTTACCCTATAATAAACTGATTTGTTGATTATATGGAGTTGCCTGACTTGTTTTTTGGTCTCAAGATACCTTCTCAGTTCGGTGGGCACTTTTCGTTTCCTCTGTCCTCCAACAGTCAGTTATCAGGTCCTGGTGTCAGGACAAACGCTAGGAGACACCAATTCAAACTCTCTGAGAAGTTCTCTCGAACCCCACCATTTGCACCGCAACCCACCAATTTGACTTGAGTTGCAGGTAAAAGAAAATCCTCCCTCCTAAGACTGGGCCCCATGGGAGTTTTTAACTCTAAGCTAGTCTTAGCAGGGCCCCCATACTTTTGAAATTTTTAACCTCCAGGATCCCTATCAGATTCTCACTGTGAAGATACGAGAAAAATCCCCTTTTGCTTCTAGCAAGGAGAAGAGAAAAACAATTTTGAAATATGCCCAGAGCTCTCTGTTTTCCTTAATGAGGTCTTCCTTTCCCTTAAGGGAAACTATTTTACCCAAAGCTAATCAACCTAGAGAAAGAGAAATACCCAACTCCAGCCCCCTCTAGCTTTTGACGTGGGGGAAGGGAAATACCCAATTCAGTCTCACTAAAAGACTGAGACCTAACCATAGCCCTAGAAAACACATCTCTGCCCCTACACCTCACCTACACATCAACAGGCCTCCTGTATAATAACAGGGCTTTGCAGCTAAAAAAAACTGCAAACCTCAAACCCTATTTAAGAAATATCTAGGAAAACTCAGAGACAACAGTGGAGACAAAAGGGCACAGTAGAGGAAATTTTAGTCTCTGACACCACAACTACAGCGAACAGGAAATATAATCTAACCTCTAGCTAGAAAAACATAAAATCTCATACAAAAGGCCTATCTCCCTCTATTCTTTTTACTTGATACATCATGTCTGGTTTCAACAACAATCTATAAGGTATGCTAAAAGGCAAAAAACACAGCGTGAAGAGACAAACAGCATCAGAACCTGAGCCATATATGATAAAGATTTTGGAACTATTAGAACAGGAATTTAAAATAACTATGAATAACATATTAAGGGCTTGTTATGACTTTTTTAAAATTAACATTTGTTAAGTGGAGCCAAGGGTGCCAATGGTGAGTCACAGCTCCGCAAAAGATCACAAGAGAAAATGAAACAGAGAAGTTTATTACTCACAGGTCCTGGAGGAAGTACATAGCATGCCTTTGGGGGGCCACACAGGGAGGTCAAGGAAGGGTGCAGGCGGAGAGAGAGGCAGAACCTGGGATGCATATCTCAGGAAGAGTCTGTGGATGGGATGCTTTGGGGTTCTTGGCTAAGGCTGGATTGAATTCAAACCAAAAAAGCAGAGTTTTGGTGAGCTCCATGGGGGTCTTGTCTAAGCTGTGCAAAAGGGCTAGGCCCAGAGACGCAGGGGGGACTATTGATCACAATATGTTGTGGGAAGCCTTCTCAGGAACTTACATTTGCTTATGACTCCGTAGACTGTTACCTAGAGCATGTGCTTACGTGAGGGAGCTGTTGTCAGTTTAAGGTCCATGTAGGCCACTTAGGCAAACAAAATGAACCAAGGCAGCAATACCATGGAGTAGCTTAGCTAAACTCTTGACAGGGCTCTAATGAAATAAATAGACAATATGCAAGAACAGATGGATGATTTAAGAGAGAGATGGAAACTCTGTGAAAGAGTCAAAAGGAAATGGTAGGAAAAAAACCATTGTAACAGAAATGAAGAATGCCTTTGATGGACTCGTCAGTAGACTGGACATGGCTGAGGAAAGCATCAGTGAGCTTGAAGTTATGTCAATAGGAACTTCCCAAACTGAAATGCAAACAGAAAAAAGAATTTAAAAGATGGAATAGAATATCCAAGAACTGTGGAACAATTACAAAATGGGCAACATATACATAATGAGAATACCAAAAGGAGAAGAAAGGAAGAAAGAAGAAAATATTTGAAGCAGTAATGGCTGAGAATTTTCCAAAATTAATGACAGAGCCAGGAAACTAAGATCTAGGAAGCTTAGAGAACACTAAGCAGGCTAAATACCAGAAAATCTACACCTAGTTACATCATATTCAAACTGTTAATAAATCACGAAGAGAAAACCTTGAAAGACACCAGAAGAAAAAGTCACCTTACATACAGAGGAATAAGGATAAGAATTATATTGGACTTCTCTTCAGAAATCACGTAAACAAGAAGAGTGGAGTAAAATATTTAAAGTGTTGAGAGGAAAAAAAAATCCACCAACTTAGAATTCTGTATCCAGCAAAATTTTCCTTCAAAAGTGAAAGAGAAATAAAGACTTTCTTAGACAAACAAAAAGTGAGGGAATTCATCACCTATCTTGCAAAAAAAGTTAAAATAAATTATACAGAAAGAAGGCAAATAATAATGTAATTTGAACCTACCTACCTAAAGAAAGGAAGCACATTATAAGAGACACAAATAAAAATAAAACAAAATCTTTCCTTTTTTGAACTTTTTTTTTTATTATTGGAGTATAGTTGCTTTACAATGTTGTGTTAGTTTCTGCTGTACAATGAAGTGAATCAGCTATATGTATACATATATCCCCTCCCTCTTAGACCTCCCTGCCACTACCCCCACCCCACACATCTAGGTCATCACAGAGCACCAAGTTGAGCTCCCTGTACTGTATAGCAGGTTCCTACTAGCTATCTATTTTACACATGGTAGTGTATATATGTCAATCCTAATCTCCCAATTCATCCCACCCTCCCCTTTCCCCCATGTCCACATCTCCATTATCTATGTCTGCGTCTGTACTTCTGCTCTGCAAATAGGTTTATCTGTACCATTTTTCTAGATTCCACATATATGCGTTAATATACGATATTTGTTTTTCTCTTTCTGATTTACTTCACTCTGTATGACAGACACTAGGTCCATCCAAATCTCTACAAATAACCCAATTTCATTCCTTCTTATGGCTGAGTAGTATTCCATTGTATATATGTGCCACATCTTCTTCATCCATTCATCTGTCGATGGACATTTAAATTGTTTCCATGCCCTGGCTATTGTAAACAGTGGTGCAATGAACATTGGGGTATACGTGTCTTTTTGAATTATGGTTTTCTCAGGGTATACACCCAGTAGTGGGACTGAAAGAAAAACGGGGCTGGAGGAATCAGGCTCCCCAACTTCAGACTATACTACAAAGCTACAGTAATCAAGACAGTATGGTACTGGCACAAAAACAGAAATATAGATTAATGGTACAGGATAGAAAGCCCAGAGATAAACCCACGCACCTATGGTCACCTAATCTATGACAAAGGAGGCAAGACTAAACAGTGGAGAAAAGACAATCTCTTCAATAAGTGGTACTGGGAAAACTGGACAGCTACATGTAAAAGAATGAAATTAGAACACTACCTAACACAAAAATAAACTCAAAATGGATTAAAAACCTAAACATAAGACCAGACACTATAAAACTCTTAGAGGAAATCACAGGAAAAACACTCTTTGACATAAATCATGGCAAGATTTTTTTTGACCCACCTCCTAGAGTAATGAAAATAAAAATGAAAATAAAGAAATGGGACCTAATTAAACTTAAAAGCTTTTGCACAGCAAAGAAAACCATAAATAATATGAAAAGACAACCCTCAAAATGGGAGGAAATATTTGCAAATGAAGCAACTGACAAAGGATTAATCTCCAAAATATACAAAGAGCTCATGTAGCTCAATATCAAAAAAACAAACAACCCAATCAAAAAATGGGTGGAAGATCTAAATAGACATTTCTCCAAAGAAGACATACAGATGGACAACAAACACATGAAACGATGCTCAACATCACTAATCATTAGAGAAATGCAAATCAAAACTACAATGAGGTATCACCTCACATTGGTCAGAATGGCCATCATCAAAAACTCTACAAACAATAAATGCTGGCAGGTGTGGAGAAAAGGGAATCCTCCTGCACTGTTGGTGGGCATGTAAATTGATACAGCCACTATGGAGAACAGTATGGATGTTCATTAAAGAATCTTTTTCGTACTCTTAATTGATCTAACAGATAAAAGAATAATATTATAATAATAAAATTATTATAATAATTATAATAATTTATAATAAATAATAATATTTATATTATTTAATTATAAATAATAAAATTATTCAAAAGAATAATAGAAACAATGTGTTTACTGATTTTTGCTTGTGAATAAGTGAAATTAATGACATCATTATTCTAAGGTATGGGAAGGAGGAATTGAGAATTCTCTGTAATAAGCCACTTGCTCTGGCCATGAAGTGTTATAATGTTATTTGAAAGAGGACTTGGATTAGTTGTAAATATACATTGCAAACTCAAGGAAAATTTTTTTAGAAGTATAACTAATAATTAAAAGGAGAAAAAAACTGAAATAATATAAAATGCTCAGTTAAAACCAGAGAAAGCATAAAAAGAGTAGAAGGTAAAAAAGGAAAGAAACAAAGAACACAGGAAATCAATAGCAAACAGTAACAAATATTTCACATATTAATATAAACATATCAATGATCACTTTAAATATCAATTGTCTAAATACACTAGTTAAGTCAGAGACTTTCAGATTGGATACAAAATCAACTATATGTTATCTACAAGAAACTCACTTTCAATATAAAGCCACAGATAGATTAAAATAAAGAGATGGAGGAAGATATACCATGCTAACACTCATCAAAAGAAAGCTGAAGTAGCTAGATTCATTACAGACAAAGAAGATTTCAGAGAAAAGGAAGTTATCAGGGATAATGTAGGGCATTACATAATGATAAAGGGATAAATTCTTTAAGAAGACATAACAATCCATAATGTACAAGTGCCTAACAATAGAACATCAAAAATATGTGAGACAAAAACCGATATATTTGCAAGGAGAAATATATAAATCCACTATTATAGCTGGAGATTTTAGCACCCTCTATTATTAACTGACAGATCCAGCAGGCAGAAAGCCAATAAGGACATAGTGAACTAAACAGCACCATCAGTCAACTGAATCTAATTGACAGTGAACAACAATAGAATAAACATTCTTCTCAATTCACATGGAACACTCACCAAGATAGACCACATTTTGGGCCATAAAATATAACCTATCAAAGTTTGTGGGATGCATGGAAAATAGTACTTACAGGAAACATATAGTATTGAATGCATAATTGGGGAAAAAACAAAGATTTACTATCAACTATCTAAGCTTCCACTTTGGCAATCTAGAAAAAGAAAAGAAAAGAAAATCCAAAGTGCACAGAAGAAAAGAAATAGTCCTGGTGCATATTACACTTGCAAGAACAAACTTTATAGAGGAAATGCAGTTCAATTTGAATTTTTACTGTATTTTAAAACAAACAAGTTTGAATTCTGTATCTACCATTAAAAATCTGGATAGCATAAAAAATTATTAAATCTCTCTGTTAACTGATATGAGGATTAAAAGAAATAATTCATGAAAAATGCTTAGCACATTAACATTCAAAAATGGTAGATGCTGTCTTCATCACCAACCTCATCATCACCATTATCCCTACAACCACCAACATCACCACCACCCTCATTATCATATCATCATCATTACAATTAAATGCACATTGATAGACAATACTGAACATACAAGGATAAATGAAACCTGGTGAGATAGACAAATTTTGGAATGTATAAGAGAAGCTTCCTCTTTGCTAGGGAATCTACTTAAACACCACCTTCTTTGGGATATGTTCTTTGGTGAGTCCATCTTAATATTGGTGGCTTACCTTCTCCTGGTCCCCACAGTGACCCAGTAGTAAGACACTTCATATCTTCAAGTTCTGCTAAAATACCCTATTCACAAACAACTATGGGAGATTTTGTAGCAGAAGGGAGAGGTTAATATCATACACTTCACATCATGCTAAATGAAATAAGTCAGACAGAGAAAGGCAAACACTGTATGATTTCACTTATATGTGGCATCTAAAAAATACAACAAACTAATGAATATAACAAAAAACAAGAAGACTCACAGATGTACAGAATAAACTAGTGGTCACCAGTCGGGAGGAAGGAGTAATATAGTGGTGGGGGAGTTGGGTTTACAAACTACTGGGTGTTAGATGGGCTCAAGGATGTATTGTACAACACGGGGAATACAGCCAATGTTTTGTAATAACTGTAATAACTGTAAATGGAAAGTAGCCTTTAAAATTGTATAAAAAATTTAAAAATTAGAAAAAAAGAAAGTTTGCTGTAAAAGAAATGGTAACTAATAGAGGAAAAAATATACCATATGACTCACAGAAAACAATACAGAAATTCTTATTAGACATTTCTGTTCTATCAAGGTCCTTCTTAGCAGCCCTGCCAATAATTGCTTTGCTTTCTGACCTTTTCCCCCTGTAATGTGCGGATTTCCCTTGCTTTTTCTCTCCCTCTTTCAAGTTTCCCTTCATAAACTTCAAATTCCTCCCTCCCTGTTATCCAAAGTAACTCAGCTCTCCGTGGCTATGCCTCAAAATTTGTATAACAGGCTGCATAACCTGGATTCAGAGTTATCTTTTTCACCCTGCTTTGTAGACTGTTTCTTGCCTGCCCATGAATGAACTCCCAGGCCAGTCTCACAGTTTTTCCAGGTACTTTAAGGTTTTGTTAGTTCATCTATGTTCAGTCCAAACTAACAACACAATTATTCTCATCCAGATTGAAGCTCCTGCCCTCCCCCAATCTAAACCTAGCTCAGATTGGGAAAACTACAGTGGGGAAGGGTTTTGTGGTGTGCTTCTTCATGATTTCCCCTCCTAGCTCTTCTCACCATGCGGTCTCTTGGTGAAGAGGGAGGAGAAGTAAGGTTCAGAAAGATCTGGAATTTACAGTTTCAACCTGTTACTCATGCCCTGTAGGAGTTCTGGGTGCTCAATGGCCCTTTGGTGCAGAGCAATCTGAGGACACCTCAGTAATCCCCAGTGGGAATCTTCCACTTGTGGCTCCATGATAGATGGATGTTTCCTGTGCTGGCTGCCTACAATTCTCTGCACTGTCCTTGACTCCTTTAGTGCATCTCTGTAAGGGTCACATCATTCCTTCAAGCAGTCCTCATGGGCAAGGCCCCTCTGAAATGACCCAGTTCTCCACCCTTCTACTGAATTCAGATCTGGCCCACAGGAAATATAAGCCTCCTCTAAGCTACACTCTGGGAGGTGTAGGCTATTCCTAGCACTGTCTCTTAGCTCTGCAGCTACAGATCCTCCAGGCAGCTGTACTTAGAGACAGCTGTCACTATCTCCCAGTGTTCAGATGAGAGAGATAACACAGTACTCTGAAAATAGACTCTCTAAAGAAACCCTCTTTAACAATACACTCTCATCGGTCATGTCCCCTTCTATATAACTTGGAGGTGGTGACAGTGTATGGTATACTGGACCAGATTTGGTATCACCCCTTAGCAAACTGTGCATAGATGTTTTGGCACCACTACTAAAACTGTGTGAGCACTGAACACCATTTGTCTTAATTTTAGGGCTTTATCCAAAATTAAGACAAAGGATAATTCCCATTTTAATACCCTGTTTCATTTGCATAGAGAAAACCATCAGTTTGCTCAGCAAAACTTAGGAGTATAGATAGCAATTGTGTTCTTTGCATGTATAGTAACTTAATGCGTTAAGTCTATATTTTTAGGAACATTATTTTTGTTTTGTTTTGTTATGTTTTGGCTTTTTTGGTTATTTTTTTGGCCGCACCACACGGCATGTGGGATCTTACTTCCCGGACCAGGGATTGAACTTGCACCTCCCAGAGTGGGAATGCAGAGTCTTAACCACTAGACTGCCAGGGAAGTCCCTTGTGTTCTTTTTTATGTGATGTACTTGGTGTTAAATGATAAGTTCTTTAAGGGCATACTCAAGAGATATAACTGATAAAAGAGTTGGAGAAGGCAATCCAAGTGTGAAGACCCTTTTTCTGTGGTAAATTCTCAAGGAAAATTCCTTGTCTAATACTGGCAGTGTGGGTCGGGTAGGGTCTCTCCAATATTTTAAATTTTCCTTAGCTCTATTTTCTAATGTCTAGAGGTACAGACAACACTTCTACACACATCTATTATCTTCCAAAATTTTACATTCTTTAAAAGAGCAGTAGTAAAAAGCACTGTAAACTGAAGAGTTCATAGCCTTCATTTAAAACTAAAAATCTAGGGCTTCCCTCGTGGCGCAGTGGTTGAGAGTCCACCTGCCGATGCAGGGGACACAGATTCATGCCCCGGTGCGGCTGGGCCCGTGAGCCGTGGCCGCTGAGCCTGTGCGTCTGGAGCCTGTGCTCCGCAACAGGAGAGGCCACGCGGTGAGAGGCCCGCGTGCCGTAAAAAAAAACAAACAAACAAAAAAAACCCTAAAAATATAAAAGCTGAATTAACTTTTTAAAAAATAGCTTCACTCTCTTTTCACTTGCATTCTAAAATTTGAACTTCATAAACCACCAGTGGTATAAATACATGAGAAGCTAGGTTGCCAATTAACATCTTTTTGGCTGGGCCAAGATAACCAAGCGTAGAAAGAGTTAAACAAGTTTGACTTTAATGTAATTACATTGGAGGCAAATTTAATCAGGTATTTATCAGATTTCCCTTAGGATCCTTTGAAGCAGCAGCATTAATATTGTTTTCCTAAATATTCACCAGAGCCAAGTCTTCAATGGAAATAAACAATGGCGCTCACTTGCTAAGCTTCTGAGCCCAGTTTCTTCTACATATTCTCCCTCTCCGCAAGCACAGAGGCCCTTTACTGGCAATGGTGCTATTTGACTTAAGTACACTGGCTGTTGAGTCCACGTTGACCAGCCAGTGTTGAGACTGCAGTACAGTAATTGCTTGTCTGATTGCTCAGAGAATCCGCTAACGATCCTAGTGAGACAGAGAAATACGAATGGAATGGCAGGTGTGCACAAGGGTGTTAGAGACTATGTTATCAAGTTAAGAAGAGGCTTTAGCGTTACAGGTGCCTTTAGTGTTACAGTTTTGCTCCAATCCATTTTCCTACTTACTCTGCCTTTTCAACCCATCATAATGGTTTTCTTTACTCAGAAATGTGAACGGGAGTGCTTGAATCATAAAAATTTGTGACCATTTTGTGTCCAAGGATCTCGTATGTGTTAGCATTCACATAGAGTAAACAAGTTTGCGACGAAAGCAAAAGAAATAGAAAAGCTTGACACACTGACTAAACTATTTATGTCATAGTACTGGTTTTCACCTACTCTCAACATCATTCAAGTCTCTGAAGTTTAGTGCTATATCATCACTTGTATTTTCAAGTTCATCTCCAGCTGCAGTGGATCCTAAATTGTCTATAATAGATTCTTCCTTGGAGCCAGATTTTATTCACTTTTTGAAATGTTTCCTAAATATATTATAGACCATCTCATCCCCCTTTTATTCCGCATTAAGGTTTCAAATAAAAACATGATAAATGTGCTTTGATTTCAGTGTTGCAGTTCACAGATATCTTAACGCTGAATCGTTGGGGAATATGGAGATGAACAGCACTGGCTTCTCTTCCATTTACTGTGCTTTAATATAAGGGACAAAACAAGATGCTACCTTGCCCTTGCTTTTCTAAAAATAAACCGAGGGAAGAAGATGGCACATCTGGTAATTTCCAAGGGTCATGTTTTGGAAGGAGATAAAATTTGAATTGTTTGTTTCTTAAAATGTGCTTGAGTCTCTAATATAGATTGGTGCATGCTGCTGAGTGGAAGAAACAGGACCGGAAAGCATAATAAGCACTGATATAGGGGCTACAAATAGCTTCCCGCTTATGTCCAGTAATATCATTGTCCATCTCATCACCTGTAGCCATTGACTACCATGTAACTTTGTGTGCACGTGCGTTCCAGTTTTTAAAGAAATGGTGTGCTGTATGACCAATTTCCCTGCTCTTAGCCGGAAAGACAAACTGTAAATTACTATAGAAAGACAAACAGAAAGAGAAAAACAATTACTGTATGCTAACACATATATATGGAATCTAAAAAAAAAAAAAAGGTTCTGAAGAACCTAGGGGCAGGACAGGAATAAAGATGCAGACGTAGAGAATGGACTTGAGGATACGGGGAGAGGGAAGGGTAAGCTGGGACGAAGTGAGAAAGTGGCATGGACATTTATACACTACCAAATGTAAAATAGATAGCTAGTGGGAAGCAGCCGCATAGCACAGGGAGATCAGCTCGGTGCTTTGTGACCACCTAGAAGGGTGAGATATGGACGGTGGGAGGGAGATGCAAGAGGGAGGAGACATGGGGATATATGTATATGTATAGCTGACTCACTTTGTTATACAGCAGAAACTAACACACCATTGTAAAACAATTATACTCCGATAAAGATGTTTTAAAAAAAAGGACAAACATTTTGTTCAGAAGCAGAAACAGACTTTAGTACAATTTTCCCTGGTTTACAAGGTGACTGAAATGTATTTCTTCTAAAGGGTGTTTTGAGTTTATACTTATTACATCTATCTGTCTGCTATGCTACAGTTGCAGGAAGTCCAAGAAGTCCTAGGATACTCAAGTTAAACAACAGTCAAAGACCATATTTTTTCCTATTTCCACAAAGAAAAAAAAATTCCTTTCTTACTTCTTCCATCCCTTATCCCCACTTTCCAATGGAATAACAGCTGTGTTTAGACTGATACATTTTAATAAGATATAACAGATGTTGGAGACCTATGTTAATTTAAAAAAAAAACTATCCAGAATTTTTGTTCTTCAGATACAGTTGCAATTTTTTAAGCCATTTATAATTCAAGGATCTGAAGTAAAAAGGAAGGATAATTCCAATCATGGTGGGCTGCTTATGTCCTGCCAAAAGTGATAGAAACACTTCAGGTTTCCTTGGGAGAGGAGAAACAGCGCTTTAGGTGTGAAAGATTAATGTATCTCCTATTCTTTCAAAAAGTAAGTAATCAAGTTAGCAATTAGGTAGACTCATGACAAACAAGAGATGTTTACACTTAAATCTTTAAGGTTGCCTCAACCACATGCTAAAGATTTGTGTTGAGGTTTTAAAAAGGAACTTGGCTCGGAAGCAACTGTCATTGTTAATGAGCTGTAATTGTGTGACTGGCTAATTCCCTGTACACTGTCCTAAAAACAGAGACAAATGCTCTTTTAGTACCAATTCAACCCTCCTTATTTGTTGCTGTATCACAGAAGAAAGAAACTAACATTTAATGAATTCCTACTATATATATACCAAGCATGAAATTAGGATCTTTTACTTCATTTTATTCTTGTTTAAATCTGCACCAGAGTAAACCAATCCTGGGAGGGTTTTAGAATGTTGTCCAACTACCTGGCAAAATGTCTGGTTGTCTAATTCCTAGTCTTCCTAATGCCCCCCTCCTCTTTTTTTTTTTTCTTTTCGATATGCGGGCCTCTCACTGTTGTGGCCTCTCCCGTTGCGGAGCACAGGCTCCGGACGCGCAGGCTCAGCGGCCATGGCTCACGGGCCCAGCCACTCCGCAGCATGTGGGATCTTCCAGGACCGGGGCACGAACCCGTGTCCCCTGCATCGGCAGGCGGACTCTCAACCACTGCACCACCAGGGAAGCCCCCCTCCCCTTTTTTGAGAGATGCCTGTACCATACTATCGTTTAAAGAATCACCATACAGAGGAGCTTCTACCGAGTGTTATTTAGAAGTTTTGCTCAGGCATGTCTATATGAAGCCAGGTCTGCATATTTCTGTATCATTTCAATGTTGATTTACTCATGAGGGGTTCAGACATTTATAGAAATATCCCAATATTCGATGTTAGCATCTTTCTTCGTTTTTTAAAGAAACAGTAAAACTATTCATGCATTTTGCTGTTTCACTCCACTATCCATATAATTTTTGACTTTTCTGAAAACTTGAACTATACAAATTCCTTCAAATGAAGTATTCTAAAGGATTTGGCAGACATGGAAATTGTAAGGCTTGGTCATATTTGTGGCTGTATTTAGGTTTGGCATAATTATATTCTGAGAAACCTAAAATGAATTCAAATAGTGTCCAAAACCTGAATTTTTCATAAGCTTTTTACATTTTCCAAATATAGAAAAGATGCTGCTACATAACTGGAAGAACTTATAGTACCAACATATAGTCATGAATGCATGAGCTTACATTAAGGAAATGCTTATCTTCCATACAAATCAGAAATGTAAGAGTTAGACCCCTTCAAATGCTCACAGCTGGAAAGTACACGTGTTTTGGCTTACTTGCCTCTTATCAAAAGTTTCTCAGTCCAGATGTTCAGTGACTGCAACATCCTTTTGTGCTCCGCATCCATCCTGGCCTATCCCACTAGAAGCAAAGAGAACTTAAGCTTTCTGGGAATCTGTGGACACGACTGGGTTTCTTATTTGTACCGAATGTCTTATCCATCCAGTGCTTCTTGTTTAAAATGTTAATATTTAGGCTTGAAAAGAGAAAAATACCTTCCCTACTTTATGACTTGACAACTAACAATTCAGTCTGAATTTTCACATAATGCATGGGGGCATATCAACATATACTTTATGCTCATATTAGAAGAATAGTGTCTTGTATAGTTTCAGGATAACAAGTTCAATTCCTCCTGTAAAACAGATGGCAATGATTTACAGAATTCATTTATCCTTTCTTTCTTACTTGAAGAGAGATAACAGTTTAAAACCCCTCTGATTTGTTTTGTTTTCTTCCACTATGTCTCCTTTGTTTGGAAACTGCTTCAAAACTTCCAATCTCAATGCCTCCCTCCACTGCTTGAAATCTTACCAATTATTTACAATACAGTTTAAATACCAACTCCTCAGTAAAACCTCCCCAATCTTAACCTCCTAAAAACCACGGAAATACCATTCTCACCTCCTATAGCATTTTCACACCACTCAGAACATACATTGTACTGCCAACTTTTACAGTCACCTCTATTCATATTTATCTCCTTCATTAGAATTAAGTTTCTTGCAGGGATTTTGACTTGTCCATCATTCTATTCCCATTGTATAGTATATTTCCAGGAAGACTGCTTCACACACAGCATTTCAGAGTTGTAGATTTTGTTTTGTTTTTAGTGGAATTAAACCCAAAGAGAATACAGACAATCGTGCAAGAGGTTTCCATAACCATTATTTTGACTTAGGAAGTCTGAACCTTCATTTTCTCAGCTGCAGCCAAAGATTTTCATTTCTTTTTCTAATCCTCTACCTACACAGAGAACGGCGGGAACTTTGGGGTCTCACCTCATCAGCACTAACTGAATCTTTGCTGGATTTCATGGTACATATGGTTAGGATACTAACCCTGTGCAGAGCTGAGGCAACTCATAATTTTACTTGAGTTGAGGTTAGTGAGAGAGAGGTCACAGCAAATTGACTACTGGAAACGGGCTCTCCTGATTCACTCAGAAAGGCTTGAGTGAAGGAAGTGTCGAAAAAATCCCTCTGATAATAAAAAGCCACTTTGACTTCTACATTCCGTCTTTAGTTTGAACGAACTCTCTAGGATTTATTCGTGAATACCCTTTCCATTATTCTCTGATTTATTGTACTTTATTCTATTGTCAGAATGTGAGAAATACAGAAGAGCCAATTCAATAATATCTTCCTTCATAATATAGAAAAAAATGTGTCAAGCACATTATGTGCCTTGTGGCACTTATTTAAAGGTGGGTGAAGTCTGAACGAACTGTAGCCACATTTTAATGCTCACGTAACAGAGGAGCTGCCTAATAAATGCAGTGCAAATATTTAATAAATGGTTAAAGTAACCATACTTTCAGAATGAAACTTTAAAAAGTACTAATCTATTTTTTTAGTTCTAGAAATTACTTATGCCTATTTAAACCCTTCTTACTGAATGAATATTCTGAGTTCTGAAAGTTATGTATATTCCAATCCACTAAACAAAAATAAATGTGGAATTTCTCAACTTCTAAATCAAAACACTTGAAAACAAAGAATTCATTTTAAATATTTTCCTGCCACTTTAAAGTTTCTGGACAAAAATCAACCCTGATAAATGAACAATTTTTGTCAGGTTTAAACTAAAGTCATGATAACATGTGGAGCATGGAACATTTCCAGTCCACAAATTCTCTTGAGGTCTCTTTGGAATGAATGTCAGAGTAAAATGGAGTCACCCTAAACATAATGGCTATGAGTAAGCTCCTTCTTTATGAGTAAATAATTAGACAAAGTGAATATTTTCTCTCTGTAAGTGCTGCTATATGGTACCTTTGGAGATCAGATGCCACTTCCTTTGCTTCTATGTTAGTGGTACCTACTTGTTTTGATTGGCTGATAATTTTAGGATACCATTCTGGGGTATGCCTCAAAGGCAAGAAACCCAAACATGTGTGCACCTTTTTCTCTAGCTTAATGCAGTTGTAGAAACAGAATGGAGTAGGGAAAATTAGAGAGGGTGAGCAGTTAGATTTAAACAAGGATAGTGTTTTCTATTGGTATTTTTTCTGCAATTCTAGTATACTGAATTCAACGTACATCTATTGAGCACCCATTATGTGCTAGGCACTGTCTTAAATGTCATGGGAAAAACATGGGAGTTATCATTAAAGGAAATAATATTCTTGGAACATGGAAAAGGAGAGTAAAATGAAACAGAGAAGTACATGTTTGATTGTACACGGCAAGGGGTATAGTAGGCCTGGAAAATTAGACTCATGGAGATATGGTAAGGGTGGGGTTATAAAAACAGAGTGGTGTCTGGATTTTGTTTGTGGACAATGGAGAGCCATTGAAGACTGTTGGAAAGGAATAACGTTTGCTTTTATTTTCCACATAAGTCTTTTAGAGAATAAGATTGAGAATAAGTAGGAAAGTTTTTAGAGGATTCTTCATACAGCAATGCATCTTGTCTTTGAGGGGTGGAGACTTATAAGTAGTGCAATCAGGTAGGATGCCGTTTCAGTTATCTAAGGGGTGAACACTAAGGTGATGGCAATGAGAATTCAAAGGAGGAAACCAATTTTAAATACGCTTAGAAAACCAAATTATGAGCACTTAAGACACCAAGCAGGCATTAAGTGCGAGAGAGGGAGGATACCCAGATGTTTCCGAGGAGAAAGTTTCTGAAGAGAATTCCAAGATGGGGAACTTGGAGGATGGCACACATGGGGCTATGAGTGGAAGAATTTGCCACCTCCAGGCTGACACTTGGGATTGGAATGGACAGCGAAGACGGTACTTGTGGTCATGGTGTGGTACAAATCTGAGGGAGCCGGTGAACCTGGCAGTTAGGCAGGAAGTCAGGGTACAAAACAGAAGTGCTGGGTGTCAAAGTGCCAGAAGAAGGTGCCAAGTCCAGAGTATGATGTCAGAAATCTAGGTCCTGGAGAGAGAGAGCAAACATATGTGAGCCAAGAGCACAGGGGAGGAGGTTCTAGGGAAAATGCTGTAATTTCGTCTTGGCTGGCCAGGATGACTATGTAGGCCCAGCATAAAGGACCAAGACAGGAAAAGCAACTTGGCATCTTGAGAGAGTTTGAAGTGATTATAGAAACTGCTTGGAAATTGGACTGGAGTTTAGGGGAAAGATGGAGGCTAAACATGAAGAGGGTTTGGATTCCTCTTCACAAAGGTGGAGTTAATATCATGTGAAAAAGTATATCATCAAAGAGAAAATACAGTGAGAGGGAAAATGACATACAATGCAACTTTGGTGGGATGTGCTCCAGTAGGAGGTGAGTGGAGTAAGAGTTACAAGGCCAGTGGGTATGAACGTTCCAGTCAAAAAACACACAACTTTGCCAAAAATGTAACTTTATTTACTTTTCCAAACTCCTGTGTTTTTTTCCCCAAGAGGTAGAAACCTTACTTTGGTGAATAATTCCAGGTCTTTTCAGTCATGTCAGGTTTAAAGTTCAGTTAATTCAGGATTTTCCCCTGCTTGTGCTTCACTGCTCAGAGACATTTTAGTCCTTGAAGGCACACAAGGTGCCACGTGATCGGTGAGGAGAGAACATCTAATCTTGGGTCAGAGTGGGCTGAGTTGTATCTCTTTCTATCTGATTTCCATGAATCTCAAGTGGGGTTCATACATCTGTCCATTTAGGATCTGATGAGACTTCCATTCCCCATGGTATGCCTGTCCTCCTTTTCCTAACCACCAGATCACTACCAGATTCGCTAGCCCCCCCTCAGCGAGCTTCCTCTGTATTCTAGAAAACACAGATGTTTCTGGTGCTGCCTGAGACTTGCTCAGAGACGTAACACCCAAAGCAGTCATTTGTATTCCCACCACAACTGCAGAGCAAACTTGTTTAGTCTGTAGACATCTAGGTATCAGATGAGAAGCAGACAAGGATTTTCTCTACTCAAGGATTGTTCCACATTTCTATGAGGTGTCCTATTTAGTCACCAACTACTACAATAATTACTATGTAAAATACTAACTGGAGTCAAAGAAGATAAAGAAGGTGAAAAAATTTTGGAAGACTTTCATTGACCATAACCTTGAATTGGGTATTATTCAAAATCAAGGTATATTTATAGAAGCTTTGATTCTGAGCATTGGATGATGCTGGATTAACCTCTACTCAAATTCATGCATAGAAAGTAAACTTGGTCAGTCAGTTGATGAAAGTGACAAGTTTCATGATGTCCTATTTTTAGACTCTGCTGTTTGTGCCTAGAGCCCTTCTGCAGGGGGTTAGTTCCTCAAGTTTTCTGAGGCAGCAGGAGAGTTGAGGGCTGCCCAGAAGCATGGGACCAAGGAAAGGATATTAATTGTTCCTTAGGTAAACTTTCAAACAATCCTGTTTTACACCTAACCCCTTATCCCCATTTTCAGAGTTAACTGGTGCTTCCAATTTTTGATCCTTTCTAGGATTCTGTGATGAAAATTGGCTCTCACTGTAGGAAGATATGCTTCAATGTTGCTGCTCTAATAATTACACTTCAATTATCTGCTGTTCGGTTTTCAAAACTGTGTTAAAATTTCTTGTCTGTTTTCATATCCTTCCCTTTTATCACTGTTTCTACTTAAAATTTTTGTATGCCTTTTAATACTTTCTACTTTACTTCCTTTAATTTCATAATAGTGGGGTTTCAGGATGGGGCACAGAAAAATGATATAGCTTATCTACATTGTTCAACTAAATTCCCTTCAATAGCATTCTAAGTCCCTAAGAACCTGTGATGCTGATTTAAATACGATTCAAAATAATTAAAGCAATTTAATGAGCAAAGTCTGGCAAATAATTATTATCACTATCATTTATGGAGTGTTTTACTCTATGCCAGACTCTCTCTTAATCTCTTTTCAGCTATTAAATAATTTAATCCTTTCATCTATAGGTATGTTCTATTTTAGAGGTGAGGAAATTGAGACAGAGAAGTTCAGTAAATTAGAGGTCTCGCAGTCTCTAAATGGTAGAGCTGCTTTATACCTTAAATAGAAACATGTTAATATCTACTTGGGCAAAAGGGATTTGGGGGTTAGAATTTGGCCTGAGTAGAAGCCAGATTGCTGTCTTTCCCTTCTCCATTTAAATTCTACATCTATAGTCAGTATGCAACACCACTAACACAGTCCATCAAGTCTAAGCTACCATATTGTAGAACTCCAGGAAGGCCATTCAGAACAGCCTAGGCTTATCTCTCTCTTTTTTTTTTTTTTTTTTTTTGCGTTACGCGGGCCTCTCACTGTTGTGGCCTCTCCCATTGCGGACGCGCAGGCTCAGCGGCCATGGCTCATGGGCCCAGCCGCTCCGTGGCATGTGGGATCTTCCCGGACCGGGGCATGAACCTGTGTCCCCTGCATCAGCAGGCGGACTCTCAACGACTGCTAGGCTTATCTCTCTTAATCATGATCTAGTAGTAAGAGGCCTGCCCTATAAGTGACTCTCTTGTATGACATGGAACAAATCACTACACCATTCAGGGACCTGGAGATCTTATCCATAAACTGAATAGATTATACTAAGAGACAGTAATAACAGCCAAGGTTTATTCACTTTGTTTTATGCTGAGAACTTCATATATACATATATGCAGTTTTTTCATTTAATATTTTTTTAAATTTCAAGATGATATAAGTAAATGAATACAAATTGGTCCCTTCACTTTCCCTTTTAGGACACTGAAATAGATCCCAGTTACCTAAGTGTCAAGTCCAATTGCTCTTTGTACTTTTAGGAACCTGTATATTATCTGTATTTTCATTTTAATAGTCATTGGAAGCCATTGAATTCATTTCTCTTAGTTTCATGAAGTCTTCTCTTTTTATTCATCCAGCCATACTTATCTCCTTTCTTAATTAGAGTATATATATAAAAACCAATGTATCAGGGATTAAACACAGAGCTATGTTCATCCTATTTTATATGTTTGCTTTGTTTCACCAAAGAAAATTATAAGTTCATGAGGTTAAATACAACATGTTGTTCTTACTTTTAAAATGTCTCTCATGGAAACTCATATAATGCTTGGCCCAAGTTGAAATATTTTGTTTCAATTTTGATTTAGAAATAAGGAAAGACTGAACTGAATATTATATCCAGGCTTGGGGATACAAACCTTCTTTCTGTGCTCCTTGAAAGACAGAAAGTTCCAAATATTTTGGATAAAGATTTATTTTTAATTGAAAGTTGATTTTCTATTTTTCCACTTTATATATAATATGCATAGGTTCCACGCTAACATCTGAAGAGTTCAGTGGACTTGCCAGATTTTCATCTTTCTCTTTGCTTCTCAGTTCAGTGGCTGGCAGAGGATGTGACATATGAAATAGCAGTAAAATTAGAAAGTAAAACAAACGTCCATGAGAAAAGAAATGATTGTAATCTACAATTACTAGAGAAGCTCACCTTCCTTTTAACATTCCCCCTTCTTTGCCAGAATGATAGTGACTAAAAACAAGTCCTAGGAAGAACTTGCCTCAATAAGAACATTGTTTACGGTTTTTAGTCTCAGCTTTTCTGTAGGTTTGCATGTCATGTCAGCAGATGTTTATTGATTATATATGATGTTTTCAGTTTGATCCACAAACTTAGTGGCTCCAATGAAGCGGATTTACAACACAGAATGATCAACTGCCTTGTCTTAATGCGTATCTTTATTTTGTTTTCTTCACTGTATTCTCTTGTAATATTTTAATATCTATATATTGAAGCCCCAATGATACTAAAAACCCTTGAATATCACATGACTTTAAAAAATATTGGTATCGTGCTAGGCTCATAGGGCTCAATTAGAACGTTAGATTAGTTGAATAACTATGAGAAACAAAGTGGTTTTATGGGAAAACATTAGAAAGCTCTTCATTCTTTCCAGAGTTTATGGCAGATAAAAAAGAAACCTCATTGAAGATTGTGTTTCCATAATTATACCAGGAAATAAAAGTCGTCAAGGCCTGGGATTTGGAGGAGGAGATCATGAAGAACTCTTCGAGTGTACTTCTCTTGACAGTCTTCTCAACCCAGGTTGAAATTGTAGGCTACTCCAATGGAGCAGGAGCTGGTAAATACACTCTGAAAGTATCCAAGGCAGGAAAAATCTTTTGTTTGTAGCATTTCAAAAATGAGTATCTATTCTATTTATTTAGTTCAGAGTTTGGCAGACTAGGGCAGGTGGGTCAAATCCAACCACTGCCTGTTATTTGAACACAGCCACACCTACTTGCTTACAGATTATCCATGGCTACTTTTGCAATAAAACAGAAGAGTAAAGTAGACCACGGAGCTGAAAATATTTACTATTTGACTCTTCATAGGAAAAGTTTGTCAACCCTGATTTAGATGATCTTACTTCTCTTTCAAGTGCTGATATGTGCTTTGTACACAGTAGTTGATTAATAAAATCACTGATTAATTAATTCACTCATTCATCTGATTGAATCTATCTGATTTGGACCACACAGCAGTTTCCAGAACATGAAACACAAGATTTAATCTGGTGCCAAAATCCTCTTTCACATTTTTCAAATTCCAAATGATCGGAAATTATAGGGTGGGTATTATAGAAACCAAAGCATTAGTTTAAAAATCACAATTTATAGACTGACCATGATGAGTGTTAGTATGGAGGGAAACTTTATTCTCTTACATCAACAAAACAAATATTACTTGTTTGACAACATCCTGCTTAGTCCTCCTGTGCATATTTACCTGGAATTTAATGGCTGTTTTCATAAATAAATAAAGTTTGCATCACTGCAATTTATCAAATCCTATAGCAATTATAAGGCCCATAAATATATCCATCAGTTCTAATACAAAAAACAATGTGGCATATATACTGCCCTGGGCAGCTTAACACTGAGAAAATGTGGCTTCTCCTGATGAATCATTCTGCTTCCCCTTATTGTTTTCCTTTTGCTTGGGATGTGAGCTTGAGGATCAAATGCAGTGGGAGGCTGGGATTAGCAGATGTAAGCTATTACATATAGGATGCATAAACAACAGGACCTACTGTATAGCACGGAGAACTATGTTCAATATCCTATTAAAACCATAATGGACAAGAATATAAAAAAAGAATGTATGTATATGTATAACTGCATCACTTTGCTGCACAGCAGTAATTAACACAACATTGTAAATCAACTATACTTCAATTAAAAAAACGGAGTTATTTTGGCTTAGTTTTCAAATATGTCCTTTCCTTCATTACTTGGCTGTTATTTTTTGCTCTTTCTCCTAAGCAGTCTGCTTCACATTTGTCTTTTTATGCTGTACTACTTAAATTTTACTTGAGAGACTAGTTTTTAAGAAGTGCGTATGAGAAACTAAAAATATATTATCAGGTTGTCACATCCAGCATATATATGAATCTCTATAAAGGCAGTTAAATCAGTTGATTGACATGGGGTCCATTGTTAAAAGCCAAAATAGGTATCCCTGATTAGCTGTGAGATAGGGGTAAGTCATGTGGCTATTCCAGTCATGGTACAGAAGACATTTAGCTTCATCCTGTAATTAGCATTTTCAGAAGGACCATAATTATATATTACATTACTTCTCCAGGCCATTGCACACAAAGGGGTCTTTTTGTGAGTTTAGAAATAACTGTAATAACATGAATTTTAATGATTGACAGTCATGGGCTAAAATGTAATCATGAACTAATGGCTTGTTTTGTCTGAAAAATTTTACTGACTTTCAAATATATTACTTGGAGTAAATACTTGTTATAGGCTAAGTGAAAATGTAAACAACATGTCTTCTAAAAAAATAAACAAATAAAAGCAAAACCAAAAAAAGAAAACTTTTTTTTGCATAAGTAGTCCTGCTGTTGCCAATTACGTAACTTTTATAGTTCTTTTATAACTTATGAATTCACTCCTGTTCACAAGCATGAATTAAAGAAATAAGTATTTCCATTCACCCTACCTTCAGGTACTATACAGATGTAACTTGAAGATTAGGTTGCAAAGAAAAGAAACTAAGCTGAAACACAAACATGCAAGGTACTATGATCAGGCTTTCCAAACACAATTTGCTTTGTATTTTAAAACTTACTCCTTCTATGCAGAACAAGAGCTGAATACACATGAACTGTAATCCACAAACAGTCCAGCTATCAATCCAGAAGCACTAGTCAGCAGTGGGATGCAAGCACCCCCAACATAAAGCTGTAAAATCTACTAACTACATTTCCTTCAGTGATATTTATGCAAAGCCTGAGCTTCATGGCTTTAATGCAAGGCCGATTCTTCCATCAGAAAAGACCAGCTCATTTTGTCCTGTCATAGAAGTTTGGTTCATAAAGTAGTCCATAATGTTTGTTGAATGCCTATGTGAGGGCATAAATCTCCCTTCATAGCTCTTGGGTGAAACCTCCTTCTCTTTGACTGTTTTACTTCCTCTCCAAGATTGGAGAGACACCCTCAATAGTTTTCAGAACTTGAGAACCACAGAGAGGTATTTTTCTGATGAGCATATTCCCTCAATGACAGGCTTAAAATGTCAAAATGCTGTGTGAGAGGGGCTGTAAGTTTCTACCCAACATCAATGTGGTAGAAACTCTAGGAAAAATTAAAAATAAAAATTCTTCAGCATTTAGCTTATATTTGTGGATGAGGCAGTTTTGAAAATACATCAAAAAGGCCTGGACAACTGTGGCCACTACTCTAAGCTGGCACTTATAAGCACAAATGTCTTGATATTAACACCTATCAAAACAAAATGGGGGGGCAGGGTCAAGATGGCAGCGTGGGAAGATGCAGAGCTCGCATCTCCCCACAACTAGGGTGCCTGCCGGATGCTGGTGGGGGACCCCGACGCCCAAGGAGATGGGAAGAGCCCTGAAGCAAACTGGTAGGACATAGGGGGGACTGAGAGTGGAGGAGAAGGGGAGGCCAGAAAGGACTGGTGCCCCTGAGGAGTGGCTGAGAGGGGGGAGGGGTTCCCACACCTGGAGGGACCCTTGGGGGCTTGGATCAGGGGAGAGTGGGCCCAGTGTTTCCCCGCCCAATCAGCAGAGGAAGTCTGCCTGACTCTCCGACCAGTTGCCCCGCCCACTCAGGCTCCGGGAGCTTGCTGAGCTCCCAGGCCCATCCCACGCTCTCCAAAGCCCCCTCCAGGCCAGGTGGGTCCTGGGGGCATAGGATGGAGGCAAGGGAGATCAAGAGAGGCAGGTGGGAGGGGACCTCCAGACCAGGACCAGAGGAGCAGGAGAGGAGTGGAGGGCATTTGCCCTGCCCACTCGAGCCCAGGAAGCCTGCTGGGGTCCCAGGTAGGATTCCTCCACCCTATGAGACCAGAGGTGAGAGGCACAACTGGGCCCCTTCTGCTCTGTTGAACCTCAGCCCTACTCCCGTGGCCCCTCACCCCTTTTCAACCCCTGTGGGTCCTAAGCATAGGCCCCGCCCACTGACAAAACCTCACCCATGCTTAGGCACCGCCCTCCACAGCAAAGCCCATTTCCACCATTTTTTTTTGCTCCTCCTCTTTTTTATTATTGTGGTTCTGTTTTACCTTCCGGTTGTTGTTTCATCTATATTTTTATTTTTATATTTTTTCTAACATAACTGCTAGTTTCCTAGTCTAATTTTATTTTTTACTTTGCTATTGTTCTTTTTTTTTTTGCACCCCCCCCATGCGGCTTGCAGGATCTTGGTTCACGAGCCAGGGGTCAGGCCAAAGCTTGTGCAGTGGGAGCTCTGAGTCCAAACCACTGGACTAACAGAGAACCTCATACCCCAGGGAATATTCATCAGACTGAGGTCTCCTGGAGGTCCTCACCTCAACACCAAGACCCAGCTGTACACAACAGCCTACAAACTGCAGTGTTGGAAGCCTCAGGCCAAACAACCAGTAAGACAGGAACACAATCCCACTCATAAAAAAAAGAGGAAAAAAAATGAGACGGCAAAAAAATATATCACAGATGAAGAAGCAAGGTAAAAACCTACAACACCAAATAAATGAAGAGGAAATAGGCAATCTACTTGAAAAAGAATTCAGAGTACTGATAGGAAACATGATCCAGAATTTCTGAAATAGAATGAGGCACAGATTGAGAAAATACAAGAAATGTTTAACAAAGACCTAGAAAAACTAAAGAACAAACAAACAGAGTAAACAAACAACATAATAACTGAAATGAAAAATACACTAGAAGGAATCGATAACAGAATAACTGAGGCAGAAAAACAGGAAGTGAGCTGGAAGACAAAATGATGGAAATAACTGCTGAGGAGCACAATAAAGGAAAAAGAATGAAGAGAATTGAAGATAATCTCAGAGACCTCTGGGACAACATTAAATGCACCAACATTTGAATTATAGGGGCCCTAGAACAAGAAGAGAAAAAGAAACGGTCTGAGAAAATATTTGAAGAGACTATAGTTGAAAACTTGCCTAACATGGGAAAGGAAAGAGTCACCCAAGTCCAGGAGGCACAGAGTGTCCCATACAGGATAAACCCTAGGAGAAACACACCAAGACACACATTAATCAAACTAACAAAAATTAAATTCAAAGAAAATATTAAAAGAAGCAAGGGAAAAACAAAATATAACATACAAAGGAATCCCCATAAGGTTACCAGCTGATTTTTCAGCAGAAACTTCGCAGGCCAGAGGGAGTGGCAGGATATACTTAAAGTGATGAAAGAGAAAAACCTACAACCAAGATTACTCGACCTGGCGAGGATCTCATTCAGATTCGATGGAGAAATCAAACTTTTCAGAGAAGTGAAAGCTAAGAGAATTCAGCACCTCCAAACCACCTTTATAACAAACGCTAAAGAAACTTCTCTAGGCAGGAAACACAAGAGCAGGAAAAGACCTACAAAAACAAACCTCAAACAATTAAGAAAATGGTAATAGGAACATACATATCGATAATAACCTTGAATGTAAATGGAATAAATGCCCCATCCAAAAGACACAGACTGGCTGAGTGGATACAAGAACAAGACCCATATATATGCTGTCTACAAGAGACCCACATCAGACCTAGGGACACATACAGACTGAAAGTGAGGGGATGGAAAAGATATTCCATGAAAATGGAAATCAAAAGAAAGCTGGAGTAGCAATACTCATATCAGACAAAATAGACTTTAAAATAAAGACTATTATAAGAGACAAAGAAGGATGCTACATAATGATCAAGGGATCAAACCAAGAAGAAGATATAACAATTATAAATATTTATGCACCCAACATAGGAGCACCTCAATACATAAGGCAAATGCTAACAACCATGAAAGGGGAAATCAACAGCAACACAATAATAGTAGGGGACTTTAACACCCCACTTTCACCAACGGACACATCATTCAAACAGAAAATAAATAAGGAAGCACAAGCTTTAAATGACACAATAGACCAGGTAGATTTAATTGATATTTATAGAACATTCCACCCAAAAGTGGAAGCATACATTTTCTTCTCAAGTGCAAACGGAACATTCTCCAGGATAGATCACATCTTGGGTCAAAAATCAAGCCTCAGAAAATTTAAGAAAATTGAAATCATATCAATTATCTTTTCTGACCACAACGCTATGAGATTGGAAATGAATTACAGGAAAAAACTGAAAACCCCCCACAAATACATGGAAGCTAAACAATACGCTACTAAATAACCAAGAGATCACTGAAGAAATCAAAGAAGAATTAAAAAAATACACGGAAACAAATGACAAGGAAAACACAAAGACCCAAAACCTATGGGATGCAGCAAAACCACTTTTAAGACAGAAGTTTATAGCAATTCAATGTCACCTCAAGAAGCAAGAAAAATCTCAAGTAAACAATATAACCCTACACCTAAAGCAACTAAAGAACGAAGAAAGAAAACCCAAAGTCAGTAGAAGGAAAGAAATCATAAAGATCAGAAAAGAAATAAATGAAATAGAAATGAAGAAAACAATAGCAAAGATCAAAAAAACTAAAAGCTGGTTCTTTGAGAAGATACACAAAATTGATAAACCCTCAGCCAGACTCATCAAGAAAAAAAGGGAGAGGACCCAGATCAATAAAATTAGAAATGAAACATGAGAAATCACAACTGACACTGCAGAAATACAAAGGATTATAAGAGACTACTACAAACAACTATATGCCAATAAAATGGACAACCACGAAAAAATGTAAAAATTCTTGGAAAGGTACAATTTTCCAAGACTGAACCAGGAAAAATTAGAAAATATAAACAGACCTATCAAAGTAATGAAATTGAAACTGTAATTAAAAATCTTCCAACAAACAAAAGTCCAGGACCAGATGGCTTTACAGGCAAATTCTATCAAACATTTAGAGAAGAGCTAACACTGATCCTTCTCAAACTCTTCCAAAAAATTGCAGAGGGAGAAACACTCCCAAATTCATTCTATGAAGCCACCATCATCCTGATACCAAAACCAGAAAAAGATATCACAAAAAAAGAAAATTATAGACCAATATACTGATGAACATAGATGCAAAAATCCTGAACAAAATACTAGCAAACAGAACCCAACAACGTATTACAAGGATCATATCCCATGATCAAGTGGGATTTATCTCAGAAATGCAAGGATTCTTCAATATATGCAAATCAATCAATGTGATACACCACATTAACAAATTAAAGAATAAAAACCATATGATCATCTCAATAGATGCAGAAAAAGCTTTTGACAAAATTCAACACCCATTTATGATAAAAACTCTCCAGAAAGTGGGCACAGAGCGAACCTACCTCAACATAATAAAGGCCATATATGACAAATCCACAGCCAACATCATTGTCAATTGTGAAAAAGTGAAACCATTTCCTCTAAGATCAGGAACAAGACAAGGTTGTCCACTGTTACCGCTATTATTCAACATAGTTTTGGAAATTTTAGCCACAGCAATCAGAGAAGAAAAAAAAATTAAAACGAAGCCAAATTGTAAAAGAAGAAGTAAAACTGTCACTGTTTGCAGATGACATGACACTATACACAGAGAATCCTAATGCTACCAGAAAACTACTAGTGCTAATCAATGAATTTGTTAAAGTAGCAGGATACAAAATTCATGCACAGGAATCTCTTGCATTCCTATACACTAATGATGAAAAATCTGAAAGAGAAATTAAGGAAACACTTCCATTTACCATTACAACAAAAAGAATAAAATACCTAGGAATAAACCTACTTAAGGAGGTGAAAAACTTTTACTCAGAAAACTATAAAACACTGATGAAAGAAATCAAAGATGACATAAATAGATGGAGAAACATACCATATTCTTGGATTGACAGAATCAATATTGTGAAAATGACTATACTACCCAAAGCAATCTACAGATTCAATGCAATCCCTATCAAACTACCAATGGCATTCTTCACAGAATTAGAACAAAAATTTTACAATTCCTATGGAAACACAAAAGACCCCGAATAGCCAAACCAAGCTTGAGAAGGAAAAATGGAGCTGGAGGAATCAGGCTCCCTGACTTCAAACTATACTACGAAGCTACAGTAATCAACACAGTATGGTCCTGGCACAAAAACAGAAATATAGATCAATGGAACAGGATAGAAAGCCCAGAGATAAACCCACATACATACAGTCACCTAATTTATGACAAAGGAGGCAAGAACATACAGTGGAGAAAAGACAGGCTCTTCCATAAGTGGTGCTGGGAAAACTGGACAGCTACATGTAAGAGAATGAAATTAGGACACTACCTAACACCATATACAAAAATAAACTCGAAATGGATTAAAGACCTAAATGTAAGACCAGACACTATAAAACTCTTAGAGAAAATCATAGGTAAAATACTCCTTGACATAAACCACAGCAAGATCTTTTTAGACCCATCTCCTAGAGTAATGGAAATAAAAACAAAAATAAACAAATGGGACCTAAGGAAACTTAAAAGCTTTTGCATACCATAGGAAAACATAAATAAGACAAAAAGACAACCCTCAGAATGGGAGAAAATATTTGCAAATGAAACAATGTACAAACGATTAATCTGCAAAATATATAAACAGTTCATGGAGCTCAATATCAGAAAAACAAACAATTCACTTAAAAAATGGGTGGAAGAGCTAAATAGACATTTCTCCAAAGAAGATATACAGATGGCCAACAAACACATGAAAGGATGCTCAGTACCACTGATTGCTAGAGAAATGCAAATCAAAACTACAAACTACTAGCTAAAAATAGTTAGCTAGTGGGAAGCAGCAGCATAGCACAGGGAGATCAGCTCGGTGCTTTGCAATGACCTAGAGACATGGGATAGGGAGGGTGGGAGGGAGGCTCAAGAGGGAGGGGATATGGGGATATATGTATGCATATGGCTGATTCACTTTGTTGTACAACAGAAATTAACACAGTATTGTGAAGGAATTATACTCCAATAAAGATGTATTTAAGAAATAGGAACCTCAATTGGGAGAATATTCTCCCCTGAGCATCTTTCAGTTTGATCCACTTACTGCTGTGGCCATGCATATAGATGACTTGAAGTGGTATTTTGCATGGATGAGAATTGTAAAATCAAGTAGTTATGAGAATGCCTCTGTAAGCTCTGTAGTAAGACCATTATATTTCCACTTCACTCAAAATGTCTTTATATGAATGCAGTTGCCAACTTCTATAATTTGGTCAAATTTTATACAAGCAGCTTGAGAAACATTATCAACAAACAAAAAAGGATAAATCAATCAGAGTATGCAAAATATACCTCATAAATATCTGAATATTTTAAAATGCAAAGACTATGAAAGATTCATGATTTTTAAATGAAAAAAATAGATTCCAGGTCTGCCCAGTGCTTCCTGTGGGTTTAGTAGCTCTCTGAGATAGCAAGGTGGATTATTTTTTGCATTTACAGTCTTACCCTGACTCTCTGGCTTGACAAACAGAACAGGGTGAGGGATTGTTAAATGGCTGATATCTGATGGAAGGACTGATTTCAAAGGCACTTTCCCTTTGCTTTAGGAAGGCACAGCTAACTGGCCAGCCATGAAGAAATAAGGAGGCAGACCTACACTTCAAGTCTCTATGAAGTCCTTTCAAGATCAATAAACCTGGAAAAAAGCAAAAACAAAAACAAAAACCAAATAGATGGAGGAAAGTAAATATTTGAGGGAATGATAAACTAGAATTTTTCAGAACTAAGGAAATATATAATACCTTAGAGAAAAAAGACCCATGGACTGATAAATAGAGTAGATGAAAAAAGAAATCAAACCTAGGAGCAATATACTGACACTTAAGACCATCAACCAAGAAGAAAAATTCGACCTTCAAGATGGCAGAGGAATAAGACGTGGAGATTACCTTCATCCCCATAAACACTTCAGAAATACACCTACATGTGGAACAACTCCTACAGAACAGCTACTGAACGCTGGCAGAAGACCTCAGACCTCCCAAAGGACAAGAAGCTCCCCACGTACCTGGGTAGGGCAAAAGAAAAAAGAAAAAACAGAGACAAAAGAATAGGAAAGGGACCCGCACCAGTGGGAGGGAGCTGTGAAGGAGGAAAGGTTTCCACACACTAAGAAGCCCCTTCGCGGGCGGAGACTGCAGGTGGTGGAGGGGGGAAGCTTCGGAGCCACGGAGGAGAGCACAGCAACAGGGGTGCAGAGGGCAAAGCGGAGGGATTCCCGCACAGAGGATCGGTGCTGACCAGCACTCACCAGCCCGAGAGGCTTGTCTGCTCACCCGTCGGGGCGGGCGGGGCTGGGAGCTGAGGCTCGGGCTTCGGAGGTTGGATCCCAGGGAGAGGACTGTTGTTGGCTGCATGAACACAGCCTGAAGGGGGCTGGTGTGCTACAGCCAGCCTGGAGGGAGTCAGGGAAAAAGTCTGGACCTGTCAGAGAGGCAAGAATCTTTGTTTTGGGAGCACAAGGAGAGGGGATTCCTTCCCAGTGTGCCCAGAGAAGGCAGAGCACCACCTAAGCAAGCTCCAGAGATGGGCACGAGCTACGGCTAACAGCTTGGACTCCAGAGAAGGGCATAAACTGCTAATGCTGCTGCCACTGCCACCAATAATCCTGTGTGCAAGCGCAGGTCACTATCCATACCACCCTGGGAGCCTGTGCAGCCTGCCACTGCCAGGGTCCTGTGATCCATGGACAAGTTCCCTGTGAGAACACTCGGCGCCCCTCAGGCTGTTGCAACATCTCGCCACCTCTGCCACTGCAGGCTACCCCCGCATTCCAGTTCTGACTACCGTACCCCTCCCTTCCCCCAGCCTGAGTGGGCAACAGAGCCCTAATCAGCTGCGGCTTTAACCCCCTCCTGTCTGGTGGGGAACAGGCTCCTGAGGGCGACCTACACGCAGAGGCGGGGCCAATCCAAAGCTGAACCCCAGGAGCTGGGCAAACAAAGAAGAGGAAGGGAAATCTCTCCCAGCAGCCTCAGGAGCAGCGGATTAAATCTCCACAATCAACCTGATAAACCCTGCATCTGAAGAACACCTGAACAGAAAATAAATGTTCCCAAAATTCAGGTGGTGGACTTTGGGAGCAACTGTAGACTTGGGGGTTCCTTACTGCATCTAATTTGATTATGCTTTTATGTTTAGTGTTTCACGCTTATTATCATTGCTGGATTTGTCTATTGTTTAGTTGCTCACTTCCTTTTTTTTCTTATATACATATTTATTTTTCCTTTTTCTCTTTTTGTGAGTGTGTATGTATATGTATCTTTGTGTGATTTCATCTGTATATGTTTGCTTTTACCATCTGCCCTAGGGCTCTATCTGTTCATTTTTCTGTTTTTGTTTTTTTCTCCCTTCCTTTTCTTCTCAGCCATGTGGCTGGCAGGGTCTTGATGCTCCAGCCAGGTGTCAGACCTGAGCCTCTGAGGTGGGAGGGCTGAGTCCAGGACATCGGACAACCTGAAACCTCCTGGCCCCACGTAATATCAATCGGCAAGAGCTCTCCCAGAGACCTCTGTCTCACACTGAGACTCAGCTCCACCCAACGGCAAGCTCCAGTGCTGGACGCCCCATGCCAAACAATTAGCAAGACAGGAACACAACCTCACTCATTAACAGAGAGCCTGCCTAAAATCATACTAAGTTCACAGACACTCCAAAACACACCATTGGACGAGGTGCTGCTCACAAGAATGACAAAATACAGCCCCACCCACCAGAACACAGGCACCAGTCCCCTATACCAGGAAGTCTACCCAAGCCACTGAACCAACCTCACCCACTTGGGGCAGACACCAAAAATAATGGGAACTAAAAACCTGAAGCCTGCAGAAAGGAGACCCCAAACACAGTAAGTTAAACAAAATGAGAAAAGAGGGAAATATGCAGCAGGTGAAGCAGCAAGGTAAAAACCCACCAGACCAAACAAATGAAGAGGAAATAGGCACTCTACCTGAAAACGAATTCAGAGCAATGAGAGTAAACATGATCCAAAATCTTGGAAACAGAATGGAAAAAATACAAGAAATGTTTAACAAGGACTTAGAAGAACTAAAGAGCAAACAAACAATGATGAACAGTACAATAAATGAAATTAAAAGTACTCTAGAAGGAATCAACAGCAGAATAAACGAGGCAGAAGAACAGATAAGTGACCTGAAACATAAATAGTGGAAATAACTGCCACAGAGCAGAACAAAGAAAAAGAACAAAAAGAACTGAGGACAGTCTCAGGGACCCCTGGGACAACATTAAACACACCAACATTCGAATTATAGGGGTCCCAGAAGAAGAAGAGAAGAAAGGGTCTGAGAAAATATTTGAAGAGATTATAGTTGAAAATTTCCCTAACATGTGAAACGAAATAGTCACTCAAATCCAGGAAGCACAGACAGTTCCATACAGGATAAATCTAAGGAAAAACACACCAAGACACATATTAATCAAACTAACAAAAATTAAAAGCAAAGAAATAATATTAAAAGCAGCAAGGGAAAAGCAACAAATAACATACAAGGGAAATCCCATTAGGTTAACAGCTGAACTTTCAGCAGAAACTCTGCAAGCCAGAAGGGAGTGGCAGAACATATTTAAAGTGATGAAAGGGAAAAACCTACAACCAAGATTACTCTACCCAGCAAGGATATAATTCAGATTTGACGGAGAAATTAAAATCTTTACAGACAAGCAAAAGTTAAGAGAATTCAGCACCACTAAACCAGCTTTACAACAAATGCTAAAGGAACTTCTCTAGGCAGGAAACACAAAAGAACGAAAAGACCTACAGAAACAAACCCAAAACAATTAAGAAAATGGTAATAGGAATATACATGTCGATAATTACCTTAAATATAAATGGATTAAATGCTCCAACCAAAAGACATAGACTGGCTGAATGGATATAAAAACAAGACCCGTATATATGCTGTCTACATGAGACCCACTTCAGACCTAGGGACACATACAGACTGAAAGTCGGGGGATGGAAAAAAGATATTCCATGCAAATAGAAAACAAAAGAAAGCTAGAGTAGGAATTCTCATATCAGACAAAACAGACTTTATTACAAAAGACAAAGAAGGACACTACATAATGATCAAGGGATCAATCAAAGAAGAAGATATAACAATTGTAAATATTTATGCACCCAACATAGGAGCACCTCAATACATAAGGCAAATGCTAAGAGCCACAAAGGAGAAATCAACAGTAACATAATAACAGCAGGGGATTTTAACACCCCACTTTCACCAATGGACAGATCATCCAAAATAAAAATATATAAGGAAATACAAGCTTTAAAAGACATATTAGACCACATAGACGTAATTGATATTTATAGGACATTCCATCCCCAAACAACAGAATACACTTTCTTCTCAAGTGCTCAAGGAACATTCTCGAGGATAGGGTTACAAATCAAGCCTCAGTAAATTTAAGAAAATTGAAATCTAATGAAGTATCATTTCCGACCACAATGCTATGAGACCAGATATCAATCACAGGAAAAAATCTATAAAAAATACAAACACATGGAGGCTAAATAATACACTACCAAATAACCAAGAGATCAATGAAGAAATCAAAGAGGAAATCAGAAAATACCTAGAAACAAATTACAGTGAAAACATGATGACCCAAAACCTATGAGATGTAGCAAAAGCAGTTCTAGGAGGGAAGTTTACAGCAATACAATCCTACCTCAAGAAACAAGAAAACTCTCAAATAAACGAACTAACCTTACATCTAGAGCAATTAGAGAAAGAAGAATAAAAAAACCCCAAAGTTAGCAGAAAGAAAGAAATCATAAAGGTCAGATCAGAAATAAATGAAAAAGAAATGAGAGAAACAATAGCAAAGACGAATAAAACTAAAAGTTGGTTCTTGGAGAACATAAACAAAATTGATAAACCATTAGCCAGACTCATCAAGAAGAAAAAGGGAGAAGACTCAAACCAACACAATTAGAAATGAAAAAGGAGAAGTAACAAGTGACACTGCAGAAATACGAAGGATCATGAGAGATTACTACAAGCAACTATATGCCAATAAAACGGACAACCTGGAAGAAATGGACAAATTCTTAGAAAAGCACAACCTTCCAAGACTGAACCAGGAAGAAACAGAAAATATAAACAGACCCATCAGAAGCACTGAAATTGAAACTGTGATTAAAAATCTTCCAACAAAAAAAAGTCCAGGACCAGATGGCTTCACAGGCGAATTCTATCAAACATTTAGAGAAGAGCTAACACCTATCCTTCTCAAAATCTTCCAAAATATAGCAGAGGGAGGAACACTCCCAAACTCATTCTACGAGGCCACCATCACCCTGATACCAAAACCAGACAAAGATGTCACAACAAAAGTAAACTACAGGCCAATATCACTAATGAGCATAGATGCAAAACTCCTCAACAAAATACTAGCAGACAGAATCCAACAGCACATTAAAAGGATCATACACCATGATCAACAGGGGCTTACCCCAAGAATGCAAGGATTCTTCAATATATGCAAATCAATCAATGTGATACACCACATTAACAAATTAAGGAATAAAACCCACATGATCATCTCAATAGATGCAGAAAAAGCTTCTGACAAAATTCAACACCCATTTATGATAAAAACTCTCCAGAAAGTAGTCAGAGAGGAACCTACCTCAACATAATAAAGGCCATATATGACAAACCCACAGCCAACATCATTCTCAAATGTGAAAAAGTGAAACCATTTCCTCTAAGGTCAGGAACAAGACAAGGTTGCCCACTCGCACCATTATTATTCAACATAGTTATGGAAGTTTTAGCCACAGCAAGCAGAGAGTAAAAAGAAATAAATGGAATCCAAATTGTAAAAGAAGAAGTAAAACTGTCACTGTTTGCAGATGACATAATACTATACATAGAGAATCCTAAAGATGCTACCAGAAAATTACTATGGTTAATGAGTGAATTTGGTAAAGTAGCAGGATACAACAATGCATAGAAACCTCTTGCATTTCTATACACTAATGATGAAAAACCTGAAAGAGAAATGAAGGAAACACTCCCATCTATCATTGCAAAAAAACGAATAAAATACCTAGGAATGAACCTACCTAAGGAGACAAAAGACCTGTATACAGAAAACTATAAGACACTGATGAAAGAAATTAAAGACGATACAAAGAGATGGAGAGATATACCATGTTCTTGGATTGGAAGAATCAACATTGTGAAAAATGACTATACTACCCAAAGCAATCGACAGATTTCATGCAATCCCTGTCAAGCTACCGATGGCATTTTTCACTGAACTAGAACAAAAAATTTCACAATTTGCGTGGAAACACAAAAGACCCCAAATAGCCAAAGGAACCTTGAGAAAGAAAAATGGAGCTGGAGGAATCAGGTTCCCTGACTTCAAACTATACTACAAAGCTACAGTAATAAAGACAGTACAGTACAAGCTCAAAAACAGAAATATAGATCAATAGAACAGGATAGAAAGTCCAGAGATAAACCCACACACATTTGGTCACCTTATTTTTGATAAAGGAGGGAAGAATATACAATGGAGAAGAGACAGTCTCTTCAATAAGTGGTGCTGGGAAAACTGGACAGCCAGATGCAAAAGAATGAAATTAGAACACTTCCTAACACCATACACAAAAGTAAACTCAAAATGGAGTAAAGACCTAAATGTAAGGCCAGACACTATAAAACTCTTAGAGGAAAACATAGGCAGAACACTGTATGACATAAATTACAGCAAGATCCTTTTTGACCCACCTCCTAGAGAAATGGAAATAAAAACAAAAATAAACAAATGGGACCTAATGAAACTTAAAAGTTTTTGCATAGCAAAGGAAACCATAAACAAGATGAAAAGAGAACCCTCAGAGTGGAAGCAAATATTTGCTAACAAAGCAACTGACAAAGGATTAATCTCCAAAATATACAAGCAGATCATGCAGTTCAATATCAAACAAACAAACAACCCAATCCAAAAATGGACAGAAGACCTAAATACACATTTCTCCAAAGAAGATACACAGATTGCCAACAAACACATGAAAGGATGCTCAATGTCACTAATCATTAGAGGAATGCAAATCAAAAGTACAGTGAGGTGTCACCTCACACCAGTCAGAATGGCCATCATCAAAAAATCTACAAACAATAAATGCTGGAGAGGGTGTGGAGTAAAGGGAACCCTCTTGCACTGTTGGTGGGAATGTAAATTGATACAGCCACTATGGAGAACGGTATGGAGTTTCTTTACAAAACTAAAAATAGAACTACCATATGACCCACCAATCCCACTACTGGGCATATACCCTGAGAAAACCATAATTCAAAAAGTGTCATGTACCACAATGTTCACTGCAGCTCTATTTACAATAGCCAGGACATGGAAGCAACTGAAGTGTCCATCGACAGATGAATGGATAGAGAAGATGTGGCACATATATACAATGGACTATTACTCAGCCATAAAAGGAAACGAAATTGAGTTATTTGTAGTGAGGTAGATGGACCTAGAGTCTGTCATACAGAGTGAAGTAAGTCAGAAAGAGAAAAACAAATACCGTATGGTAACACATATATATATGGAATCTAAAAAAAATATATATATATGGTTCAGAAGAACCTAGGGGCAGGACAGGAATAAAGACGCAGACATAGAGAATGGACTTGAGGACATGGGGAGGGGGGAAGGGTAAGGTGGGACGAAGTGAGAGAGTGGCATGGACATATATACACTACCAAATGTAAGATAGATAGCTAGTGGGAAACAGCTTCATAGAACAGGGAGATCAGGTCGGTGCTTTGTGACCACCTAGAGGGGTGGGATGTGGAGGGTGGGAGGGAGACGCAAGAGGGAGGGGATATGGGGATATATGTATACATATAGCTGATTCACTTTGTTATAAAGCAGAAACTAACACACCATTGTAAAGCAATTATACTCCAATAAAGATGTTAAAAAAAAGTGATTCATTAAAACACAATAATAACAATAACAACGTTGACACACATATGCCAATTTCATACAGGGATATTTATTGAGTGTTGGGACAAGGAAGTATTAGACTTGCTTCCTGCCCCTAAAGAAACTAAAAATAATATTGTTTTTAATGGACAATTTAAGAGACCAACCTTAAAATTTTCCAACATCTAGATTTAGTAGGTATTTTTATACCATTATCACTAATATAATTCAGGAAATGACATGGGATAGTTATGGGAGAAATTCATTTGTCTTAGGAAGACATTCTCCCCATCTTAAGGCAGTGATGGTTAGGTTTTCTGGGGGAAGGTCTGTGAATTATAATGTTTGTAGGATATAATGTTCTTACCATTTTTCTTTATGTCTGTTAATACTACCACTGTTACTAAATACAGATAATAATATATGGCATATGTGTGCATGTGTTTTTAAATCAATGTGGATCTTATATAAGAACTGGCCTTATATAAGATCATTTTAAGAACTGGCTTTATCATCAAATGTCTTAAGTCACAGCCCTTTGTTATGTGAGCTCTGGTCCTCATATTCCAACAAATCATGTTGCTCACCTCCACCTGACTAAAAATAATGAGCAGCAACAGATATTGAACTTTACATAACATTTATTAATATAAACCAGGATCATGAATGAAAGCAATAACTGCAGCAGTGTCACTAATGAGGAAATATTTTTAAATGTTATGGATTTAATAGCACACAGACCTTGGCTGACACAATTTAAAATGACAGATAAAATTGAAAGACTAATACTTTTTACCTTTATGATCAATAAATTATCAGTACTCATGTCATATAGTGTCTAATCATTAATACAATTAAAAAAATTTGGTACTCATACAACATAGTTAACTCTTTACTCCAAAATTATTTTTTCTTTGAAACAGCCTACATTCATAGTTTATGCAAATGTATGGCTGCATTTTTTTTAACATCTTTATTGGAGTATAATTTCTTTACAATGGTGTGTTAGTTTCTGCTTTATAACAAAGTGAATCAGCTATATGTATACATATATCCCCATATCCCCTCCCTCTTGCGTCTCCCTCCCACCCTCCACATCCCACCCCTCTAGGTGGTCACAAAGCACCGACCTGATCTCCCTGTTCTATGAAGCTGTTTCCCACTAGCTATCTATCTTACATTTGGTAGTGTATATATGTCCATGCCACTCTCTCACTTCGTCCCACCTTACCCTTCCCCCCTCCCCATGTCCTCAAGTCCATTCTCTATGTCTGCGTCTTTATTCCTGTCCTGCCCCTAGGTTCTTCTGAACCATATATATATATATATTTTTTTTTTTAGATTCCATATATATATGTGTTACCATATGGTATTTGTTTTTCTCTTTCTGACTTACTTCACTCTGTATGACAGACTCTAGGTCCATCCACCTCACTACAAATAACTCAATTTCGTTTCTTTTATGGCTGAGTAATAGTCCATTGTATATATGTGCCACATCTTCTCTATCCATTCATCTGTCGATGGACACTTCAGTTGCTTCCATGTCCTGGCTTTTGTAAATAGAGCTGCAATGATCATTGTGTACATGACACTTTTTGAATTATGGTTTTCTCAGGGTATATGCCCAGTAGTGGGATTGGTGGGTCGTATGGTAGTTCTATTTTTAGTTTTTTAAGGAACCTCCATACTGTTCTCCATAGTGGCTGTATCAATTTACATTCCCACCAATAGTGCAAGAGGGTTCCCTTTTCTCCACACCCTCTCCAGCATTTATTGTTTGTAGATTTTTTGATGATGGCCATTCTGACTGGTGTGAGGTGATACCTCATTGTAGTTTTGATTTGCATTCCTCTAATGATTAGTGACGTTGAGCATTCTTTCATGTGTTTGTTGGCAATCTGTATATCTTCTTTGGAGAAATGTCTATTCAGGTCTTCTGCCCATTTTTGGATTGAGTTTTTTTTTTTTTTTTTTTTGACTGAGCTGCATGAGCTGCTTGTAAATTTTGCAGATTAATCCTTTGTCAGTCGCTTCATTTGCAAATATTTTCTCCCATTCTGAGGGTTGTCTTTTCATCTTGTCTATGTTTTCCTTTGCTGTGCAAAAGCTTTTAAGTTTCATCAGGTCCCATTTATTTATTTTTGTTTTTATTTCCATTTCTCTAGGAGGTGGGTCAAAAGGATCTTGCTGTGATTTATGTCATAGAGTGTTCTGCCTATGTTTTCCTCTAAGAGTTTTATAGTGTCTGACCTTATATTTAGGTCTGTAATCCATTTTAAGTTTACTTTTGTGTATGGTGTTAGAGGGTAAATATCGTACTTTGAAAAAGTAAATTGCTCCAAATATGACTGAGCTAGAACTATATCTCTTAAGGTAAATGTCCTTTTTACTTAGCGCATTGGAGTGGGGTCAAGTACAGAGGTTTGAAGAAATGATTTTTCCCCAGTTGCAAAATGTTGCTAGTTCTTGCATGGCTTGTGTGTGTGTGTGTGCGTGTGTGTGTGCGTGTGTGTGTGTGTGCGCGTGTGTGTGTGTGCGTGCGTGTGTGTGCGTGTGTGTGTGTGTATTTGCATATCAGTGCAAATAGAGTGAGGAGAACTCTTTGGGAGGATGAAGATACCAGTAGAATGAAAGCAGAAAAGCCAATACTTCATGTTTCTTAGGTGAAAAAACATCAATTGTGTAAATGGTTTGCATACATTAAATAATCCTTGCTCAGACCTTCAGGAGGAGCACAAACAACTTTCTGAGGATACAGGAATGCTGCAATGTGATGGTGCTCTTGTGGTTTTGAAAGGCTTCCAAAACACTATTGAACTCAGCTTCCTGAGCTTCTAAATTAACCTCATTTTTTTAAAGATTGTTTTGTAAATTGTTGTTTCTACTTGGATTTTACCATGGGTGTCATATTGCTTATATTGTTTTACATATTTACTAGTGCAGTGTATTTATTATATTAAAGTAACCTGATTCTGTTGAGTCGCCTGAGGGTTAGAGACTAATGTGCATCTAATGTAGAGAAGAGGGAGGAATCCTCAGGAGATCTGCACAGCAGACATACCAATACTGAGCCATATAAACAAGAAAAGATACATTTTCCAGAATCAAATAAGGTGCCAGTATGCACAACAGAAAAACAGAATCAACAGAATGATTAAAAACAGAACCCATCAACAGAGATAATGAAAGCAGAAACTGACTAAAATGCTGAATGGAAAACTGTCCTCTCTTTAGAACTTTTATCAGCTCTTCCTATTAGAAAATAAAAGCTTGAAACAATGTATGATGCTAATATAATAAAATATAACATGATAATTAGATTATATATATACATATATAAATACACATGCACATATATATAATCTATTCTGACAAAAAAGTAGATACATACTAATTTTTAAAAACAATATAAAATTTATGTAGAGAAGGCCTTTTGAAGATATTTATAGAGCTATCAGTTAATACATTTAAATACAATTTATGAGCAATGGCTTCTTCAGAGGGAACAGTAAAAGGAAAAAACCCAGTATCTAATATAATATCATTATGGCCTGTAAATCACAAATCATATCAATCAATATAGAAAATCAAGCCAAGAAAAACTGATATGATGATAGAAGTAGCAAATACATATTGATGTAATGAATACACTTTTATCACCATAGAATGTTAGCTGAGGTTAGTTACAGAAGTTTTTCTGGATTTACCAAGATCTTACATGGGGTTAGAGTGACTTTACCTCTTCAGTAGGTTGCTGCTAGTTTTTAGGGCTTTTTCTGTCTTGTATATCATTAGAGATTTTGTTAATTCTTACAGACTTTTATCTAGTTGTTTGGTGTACCAGTGGCCTGAACCTTAGACTCTATTTCCATGAACTTCTAATTAATGCTCAAGGAAAAGTTCAGATGGAGAACATCTTGTTTAACCCAGTCAAGTCGTATTTAGGGATCCACTGGAGATCGGCACCTCACTTGGATGCTATGTGAAGAATGTGATTCACATACAAAAAGTGTGCTCTGAAGTCTTATTTGGAATTTATTTGTGAATTGTCAGGCGGATTCTTAACCACTGCACCACCAGGGAAGTCCCTGTAAAAGCATCTTTTATTGCACTTAAATATAATCTATCCACCAGTGTACCGGATTGTTTCCAAAAGAACTTTCACTATATTGGATTTTGTTCCTGGATCTTCCACCTCTCCTTCCCTATTGGCTATTTCTCCCTCTCCTCTCCTCCCCTCCCTTGCCCTCTTCCCTCCCTTCCTCCTTCCCTCCCTTCCTCCTTCCCTCCCTCCTCCCTCCCTCCTTTCCTTCCTTCCTCTCACATATAGACATACTGAAAATCTCTCTGCACTATGTACTCAGAAAAGCCCCTTAAATTCTGAGTTTTGCCAGGCTAGAGTTGTACTTCCCTTTTGTCCTTCTCTGCCAACTTTTATAAAAGATTTTCCCAGATACACTTTCTTTGCTTTCTACCTCTCAGTACTTCATATATATATATTTTCATGGCATGGCGCACACAGAAAATGATAAATGGCTAAAGTTATCAATGGCTATGGGGACTGTCTCAGAGGATACGGCTGTCTCAGGCCCCTCCTGGGCCTCTCCAAAGTGCTGAGAGGATCAGCACGCTCACAGGACGGTGGACCTGTGACCCAACCAGGCTCACCACTGTGCTGAGGGACAATGAAGGGACACTGCTCCATTCAACTCGGTGTTGCAGGGCCGAGTTGCTCCGGCAGTGCAGGGCTGCCGGCAGACCCAGCAGCCAGCAGCTTCCCCTCCCTCTACTGGTTCTGCAGCACATTGTTTGCGGGGTACCATGAACATCTTTCCCCAGCACCACAGAGAGAAGATTTCCAGCTAGTTCCAAAGGGCAGATTTTCCTTAAGTTCTGTCAGCACGACACCACAGTGACTCTACTGCCACCCAGGGAGACACAGCTGTGTCCTCTTCAAGAAGGTCTTGATCACAGCCTGGGCTGGGGGGCTTCTTCTTTGGATGCTGTATCTCATCCTAGGGGCACTGGCTCTCCTTACATCTGCTATTTCTGTATTCTTTAGAGTTCCCTTTTTTCTTGCTAGCTAATCCCTCATTATTCAAATATTCACTTATAGGTAATAATTCCTTTTTCAGCTTTAGTGAGGTATAATTGACAAAAATTGTATATATTTAAGGTGTACAACTCGATGTTTTGATATACGTACGCATTGTGAAATGATCACCACAATGAAGGTATAGCCAATAACTCTTACATTAAACTTTCCCTGTTCAAATTATGGTGTGATTTATCTTCCCTGATTGGACCCAAACTGATAAACTGTGGTAGCAGGGAAGAGAGCTATGCATGGGCCCACCTGAATGGTCTCCCTCTCACTAAGCTTGACGTTGGTACCAGCATTGCTAAATGCCTTTCTTTCAGCAGCCGAAACTACTGCTGAGATCCTGTTCTGGCCCCTTGAGGATTCCAATCAGCCACTTGGTGGCAAGGCCCTGCCCAGTGAAAACTATAAAGGGGCAATAGCAGCCGTCACAGCAATCACAACCCAACAAGAATGAAACGGCGGTGAATTCCATCTTCTCGTGGATGAAGTCACCCCACTGTGTGAGCAAAGCAAGCTGAACACACTTCAGTGCTGACCGAGTATGAGAGAAATCTTGAGTGGGTGGTGGAAGAAAGATGATGAATATTAATGAAGGCATTAGGAAGACATTAGCTGGAAGTGTAGTTTGTCCGCTCACCCTTGTATATTAAGTATTTTTTTCTTAGAGATTACAGACAGCTGCTGAATCAAAGCCTATGATGGATTGTGTTTAATGTGGAACATGAGAAGATATGAGTGACTCAAGGAGTAGACGTATTTGTGTTCCACCTCTTGGCACTGCTTCTTTCTCTAGCTGTTACTTATGGTATCCAGCTGCACACACTGCTCATCTGAAAGCAACTCCCCTCATAGGTCTCTTTCTTTCTATCCCAGAGCTTCCTCATGCCACTGGGTGAGATATCTATGGGAACCCTTTCAGTCATCCTGACACCTGGTAAAGCATAAACCTGGAAGTGTAAGGGTGTTAACAACCTGAGGGGCAACTTGACCACTGCGGACTGGAGCCCTTATGTCCCCTGGGGTGGTACACTATATATGGCTCCTCAGTGGTCCCCAGTGGGACTGAATTCCTGTTGCCCGTAGTTGTGGTGAACTCAATGAGATACAAGACACCTCAGATTGACCCTCCCTCCTTATTCAACTTTTCCCAGTCCCCCACTCCTACTCTTTGGAGTGACTTATCAAAATAAACTACCTGCACCAAAATATTGTCTCAGCCTCTGGTTTGGGGGGAACCTAGGCTAACACAGATCTCTCTTGCCTTTTATTCTCAGCTTTCAAATGTGTTTCTCTTCTGAGGCTGTTCCTCAAGTGTTGAGAATCCATAGGGTTCTGACTGTGGCATACTTCTCCATTCACTTCCCTGCTTCATCTCACGTGCTCTCGCACTTTAACCGTGATTTAACTACTGGAAAGTCCCAATCTGTTCCCTCTGTCCACTTGACTCTTCTGAACCGTACAACCACATCCATACTCTACTAGACATTTTTGCTTAAAAGTTCTAATACAAGTTCAACGTAGCATTAAAAGGGAAACTGAGCTCACGTTTGCCAGCCCTGGCTTCCAGCTGTTCCTCCTCCGGTGTTTCCCATTTGGTGAAGGGCATCGTCATGCTCTGAGCTACCTAAGTCAGAAAGCTGTAAGCAGATCTTGATACTCCCCTTCCTACTCCCCCATCCACCCCCTCACCCAGGACAAACAATAAGCAAGACATGCTGATTTCTACCTTCTTAGTGTCCTCAATTTTCTGTCTCTACTTTCCACTGCTGCAGCCCCTGGTTTACCACCAACTCCCCTTGTCTCTCATGTCTGTGCTAATCATTACAAAGGGAAGTCGTAAGAACAAGTTGAGACAGTGGATACAACAGAGGAAGCACGAGATAACTAGCTGTCTGTTGGCTGAACTAGCTTAGTATCTCGTCCACGCTAAACACTCAACAGGCATTTGTTGAGGAGCTAAACACATACTTAACTCTTGGAGCAGATGTTGGAGACAATAAGGGATTGCAATTTAAATGAGTGAGAAAAAGAGGAAGAAAAGATCTTCTAGAATACTTTAGGTTTTATACATCTTCAAAACACTAATGGATTAATCTGGAAATATAAAGACATTTCATTTATTAAGACTTTAACAGTAATGCCGGGTTTAGTATCCTTTTATTCTATATGTTGATGACTTGGATCTGGGAGTCTTCCATTCCCATGAGAATCCTGGAATGAAGTTGGCTAGTGTTTATGCTGACATGTCATATATCTCCCAGACACAAACTGTCCAGAGACTTCTGGGCTTGGGAGGCACAAACGTAATGCTTTAGCAGACTTTTCTTGGGGTGCAGAGTGTGCCATAGGATGGAGGGGAAATACAGAATCGGGAGAGGAGCAAAGAGTGAATCATTAGTTCTGAAGCACAACCTGGAAATATCTGTTGTCATCCTTCCCAATTTCTTCATCTGTTTTTCTTAATCTGGTACATATTTTTCTATACCTGTTTAAATGCCTTTTGGAACAAGGTAGGTAGAAAAATGATGTTAATTGTTACAGAATTATACCTCACGTGGGAAGCAATAAGCGATTTATTGTTGTGAGTCCAATAGAAATAATACTTTTCTGTTAAGAAAAACTTTAGTTCACATGTCATTAATTAACTTAGTAGGATAGGGATTAGAGCTACACAGATGTTCAATTATTCTCAAGTAACCCCGGTTCTAGATGAAATGACCTGTTTTCCAAGTGTGAACATACCTATGCTTACAACAGTTATTTGTCTTATAGGTCAGTCTCTTGTTTACGTTTTTGGCATCTTTATTGACATAAATAGAGACATTCTAAACTATTACTAGAGAACACTGATTTAGAGGGTTTTGTTTAAAGAAGTACCAGACTTTAAAATAATAATGCAGTATTATTAAAAGTAGCGATGGTATTTTTTACCATAATAGTTCAAAATGAAACCCCTTCCTAAAAATATTATATTATTTATCTAAAACTTCCTAGATCAACTGGGATATAGTTATTGGGCCTAACATATTAAACTCTTTATTTTTGCTCTGGATTGAAGCCAAGTAACAATAATTGCTTCTATGCATTGCCTGGAAGCAGGTGACTCTGCCATCTGGATATGTGTCCTCCACTCCACTGAGCAGGGCTCTGATAAAATGCTGTATTCCTGGCCTCTGGGCAAAGAATGGTGGGGGAAGTAAGCAGCCCTATAGATCCTGGTAATAACTTTCCTTTCCCTTTGGGATTTAGAGCCTGCTTGCATTTTGTGAGGATTTTTAAAGAAAAGGCCCAGGATATGGGAACTGAAATGTGGCTGCTGTCCCAGACATTCAAGCTTTGTTTGCTGTTGATGTTTCAGGATACTAGAGATTCTTTATTTTTTGGTTGTGATCCAGGGAGTTTTCATAGTTACAGCTTCATAAAAGATTGTCGGGAAGCCTGCTGAATCTACCATTGTGGATGGTGAATGCAATAGCTGTGTTGTCCATCTGTGGCTCCTTTTTAAATCAGGTTTAACTTAGTAGTTCTGGCAAATAAACTAGAGTGAGGGACCTTCAAGTTGCCCTGAACAAGCTATCTGTCTTCTTCTTTCCATGTCTGGCTTAACGGTCCATTTCCTAAAAATCCCTATCCTTTCTCTCCTCAGATCAAAAAACATTACAATCTTGGTCTTGTCTCTCTCTGTGATTTATACGTTTTTTTCCTTATGTGTTATTTCTTAATCCAACTGGTCGAAATCACCCAAAATTCACTAGGAGGGCAGTCATGGGTTGCCTCGTAGCCATTACTTGTCAAGGTTATAATTAGTTTGTCCGTTTTACACCTGCTTTCTCAGCTGGGCACTGCATTTTGCTTTGCAGTGATTTGTATCAGAACTGAAAGGGCACTGCTTCAAGAATGAGTTCACAATACCCACTGACAGTGAAATTTGTGCAGATTCTACATTGTAGAGAACTTACAGAAAGAGAATTCATTCATTTGTTCATTTCTTTTCTTCCAAGTGTATCTTTCTTCTAACATTTAACTATTTGGACAGTTTTCAGTGGACACCTTCTAACAGAGAAATAAAAATTGGACCTTCCCATGTTGGTAGCTCCTTATTTAATATTTCACTTGACTTTTGGAGAGATGCATCAGTTTAGGGTTAATTTTCATAGTAGTCATGGCTACAAGTTAACTTTTAACCCATAGAAATATGCCTTTCATATAATTCAGAGAATACATTTGATAATGCCACTTGTATAAGCTAATTCTCATGCCAAATTAAATGCTTTTAAATGGAGAACATACAGATATTTTTTATTTAATGCCTGATGTTTCTATTATTGTTCACAAAGTATTGGCCAGGAAGGCATGTGGACCAGGGAAATGAAACAAGTTCCTTCCTAAAGATTTCTTCTTGTCAGTTCAGAGTGCTTCCCATTCTTCTTGCTCTGAAATCCACTTTATTGCAAGCATTCTACATCATTTTGTATTCATGATAATGGTTACTGTAGGCTTATTTACTGAGACGATTTGATGGTAAATCGATATTTGCCCAGTGAGCGATCCAGAAGGATCTTAGAAAAGTGAGTAAGGTCCAGCAAGTATTCTATAAAGTCAATGATGCTGTGATTTTCAACCCAGTGGGTTGTCCCTTGAGCCAGTAATGGGTGAAGATTTAATTAAAGTAATTAATTAATTTTTTTGGCTGTGTTGGGTCTTAGTTGTGGCATGTGGGATCTTTCATTGCCGTGAGCGGGCTTCTCTCTAGTTGTGGCACGTGGGCTCCAGAGCACACGGGCTCATTAGTTGTGGCGTGCGGGCTCAGAAGTTGTGGCATGCAGGCTCAGTAGTTGTGGCACGTGGACTAAGTTGCTCCCTGGCATGTGAGATCTTAGTTCCTTGACCAGAGATCGAACCAGCGTCCCCTGAACTGCAATTGCAAGATGGATTCTTAACCACTGGACCACCAAGGAAGTCCCTGGGTCATTATTTTAGATGACCATTTTGTAGTGATTAGTTACTCCTCTTCAATTAATTCTTTAACCAGAAGCAGGTTAGTGGGTCTCCACAGCATGTTAATCTGAGAGCCTTATCATAAACTTAACAATGTCAAAAAAGCTCCTATCAGATTGTTACTACTTAGAAGATAAAAAACATACATTTACCCTTGCTTGTTTTATTTAGAGAATTAAGATGCAAAAATCTTGCCCACAATTTTTAATAGTTTTCCCCTTTGAAACTCTATGTGAAAAGAAGTCAAACCTCTTCTCTGTCTCTTTCTCTCCCTGTCTCTGTCTCTGTCTGTCTGTCTGTCTCTCTCTCAGTCTCCTTCCATCTTTCTCTTACTGTTTCATCAGGAATAAAAAATACTTTCATCACTTTTACAATGCTACCAATTATTCCATAATAAGCACCAAGCTCTCCTTTCTTCTTTAAAAATGTCTTTCATCTCCATACTCCCCTCTCTCTACTCACATCTGTCACTCTAGTTTAGACCCTCAGCATATCACGCCTGACTTTCTGTAAAACTCTCCTCCAGCTTGTCTCCCTCCATCCAGATTGTCCCACTCACGTTGCCAGACCTATTTCCTCTTCTCCTCTCCTGTTGAAAGCCCCGCAGTGGAACTGCCTCATCCACTAGCTCCTTATCTTGGCATCCAAAGATCTCCACACTGTCTCCAAACTACATTTTTTTCTCCTTTCTACTGGTCCCCTCTGAATATTCTCTACATCAACAACTTTAGCTATACAGATGCATTCAAATGCATTTTGATCGTGTTCTTTTCCACTCTTGGAATGCTCTTTTCTTCCTCTCTACTAATTCTGTTCAACTCCTACCATCCTCCCACCCTCTGTAATTAATTTTTTTCTTCTTTTTTGGTCCATATCAGGCCTCAGTAATCTCATGTCTATAACAGTTAACCTGTAACACTTAGTATTTACACTAATATGTATAAAATAGATAATAAGAACCTGCTGTATAAAAAACTTAATAAAATAAAATTTTTTAAAAACTTAGTGTTTATATTTAATCATGTCTTACCTTGTATTTTTTATTTAATTTTGATTATTTGCCTTTTCATCTGTGTATAATTTGCCCCACCAACTAGACTGAACATCTCTAAAAGCAGAGGACTCATCTTAAACTTTGTATTCCTACAGCACCTGGTAAATGTCAAGCTTGGAACAGAGGCTCAATAAATGTATGTTGAATATCCTGTTTCCCTTAAATTTTGGAAATCAAATGTTTACTGCAATTCCAGATAAAGAGCTTCTGTTAGACTGTCACATAATCATGAAAGAGTATTCCTTTCTGTGAAGAACCTGGCTATATGAAAATAAATGAGTTCATTCATCCTAAAAGGATTTGGGAAGAAATGTCTCACATCTCCTCTTCAGAAAATCTTTCACAACAATGCCTTATTAAAATGGATATTCTTCTAACACAGAAAAATGGAATTCCACATAAATTGACTCTTTCTGGCCAGATACAGCTTGTATCTTGGGAGGTACAGATGATCACATTTCCTATGGCTAGATTTAATGCTATACCATGTGGGCAACGTACTTTGGATTTACTTTTGGAAGCAACTTGTTTTGATGCATTTTTGGTTTTAAATTTCATCCAATTCCTTCTTTATCACACAAACGCTTAATATGAGCAGCTGAATGGATGCCTGATTACTCATGTTATTTGTTTATAGAAAAATAGAATCAAAATAAAAACGAAAAAGCTTGGTCCATTTTATCTATGACCATACTTCCTCTGTGTCCTAGAAAAGGTTATGACCTGTGATGGTTTTTATTAGGTATTAGCTTGGCTGGAAAGATCTACATGAGTCCAACCATGTTTCCCATGCTGTCTTTTAGATCATCCTTTGCTTTATACTGGCAATTTCTATTTGTCAAAAATGCTGCTCTCTGAGAATTCCATTTTCCAATCTTCCTAAGGCTTTAATTAAAAAACAACAACAGGGCTTCCCTGGTGGTGCAGTGGTTGGGAGTCCGCCTGCCGATGCAGGGGACGCGGGTTCGTGCCCCGGTCCCGGAGGATCCCACATGCCGCGGAGCGGCTGGGCCCGTGAGCCATGGCCGCTGAGCCTGCGCGTCCGGAGCCTGCGCTCTGCATCGGGAGAGGCCACAGCAGTGAGAGGCCCGCGTAACGCAAAACAAACAAACAAACAAAAAAACACAACAACAAAACAAGCCCCCAAACGCATGCTCCTTCTGCTATTTTTGCAATTCAAATATAATACTTTCTAACATCTTGTATTTCTGGTTCTTCTAAATTAGACTTTAAGTGGGTCTCATTTTGTAATGCATCTGTCTCAGGCCCTAGAGTTCAGGATACGTATTAAATAAAAATTTGGTTTATTAGCTAACTGACTAATTATGATAGCTGACATTTATTGTGTACTTAATATGTTTCAGGCACAATTCTAACCCAATTATTCTCAGAAAACCCAGTAAGTGATATAATTTCATTTACCCTATTTTATATTGTTGAGGAAACTGAGGTACAGAGAGGTTAAGAGATTTCCCAGAATCATATAGCCAGCATGGTCTGGATACCAGCCTTGCCTCCCAGTTGCTAAAGTTTCTGTTGTGCTAAAGCTATGCTACATTTTTTTTTTCTACTGCTCTGTTTATAATTCTATATCAGCTAGGGCATTCTACTGTCTTCTATGCTTTGAAACTGTTAATTGAGCGAAATATCTAATTGAGAGTGGTGTTGCACTAAATATGGCTTTCTAACTATATTGTGGCATTCTGTTTGGGGATTTGGTTTCATCATTTCGTGTGGGACTGGCAGGTGATGAGGAAACTCATCAGACTTCTCACAGCCCATAACCCTGGACTGGTCTAATGACTGACCTTCTAATTTATTAGGAAGGAATCAGAAAACTGAATTTGGTGGAGCACCTTCTTTTGGCGGAGATGAGAGTTCTAAGCCATTTATAGTGAATTATGTGCCTTTATATAATGCTGAGGCTGGAATGCTAAAATTACATTTCCCAGAATCCCTTCTGGTTAACATTCGTGATGTTCTTCCGATTCCCTGAATCAGATGTATTTCTGTGCGTCTCGAACCAAGCTAGACTGGGAAAGAGTCAGGGTTAGAAATATCAATTTTGTTTGCATAGATTATGATGACAATAATCACCAATTTCCCAATCTCACTGGCAATTTTCTGATTCTACAGCTTCCTAATCAAGGCAAAAGTTCCATGGCAGCTCAGGTTGTCCATGTTCTTGCCGGAGGCTCAGTCTGAAGTCTGCGTCTTTAGCCTTCCGAACAAATCTTTAGCTGTTTAATACACTATTACAAATCCCTTCTGCTTAAGTTTGGTAGAGCGAATTCTGTTCTCTGCGAGTGAATCTGACCGATGCAACTGTGTCTGACCAATACACTCTTTATGTTTAAGTTATTAAATATGAAGCCAGATTTTATAACTGTATCTTAGGATAGGAAAGGAATAAATGTTTGTTTCAGAATAAAATGTTCCGGGCATTTGTTATTTATTCCTGTTGGTAATCGTTCATTATTCTCATAAAAAATAAAAACTCTAAAATGATGTTAATAATTGAGCATTCAGGTTTACTATCTACTCAGTATATACTTATCTAGTGCTTACTCAGTGTCAGTAACTGTTCCTGGTGACAGGTATGCTGCAGTGAACAAAACACATGAAGTCTCTAGTCACATGTAACTTACAGACTTTCACCATCAGCTTATAGGTTGAAAGAACGTCCCACGTGCAGTTAGGTTGCCAAATCAGTTTAAAGTATTTCAACAGCTTAAGAGGTACTGGTAATACCTCAGAATAGAGAGAGCTCATTTTGGCATCGATGTTACTAATTTAAAGGGTGGCCTGCTTACTGGTCTATAAAATGGAGATTTGTGTTTATTTCACCTGATGAGAATGGCAAAAATATCTCATTGGGGAGATAGCTATGAATCACTTATATATGTGGAATAAATAATTTGAAAAATCAATTTGGCAAAGTGATGGGAATCATCGTCATTTTTAATTCTTAGTACTAGTAATAATACAGAAAACGTGATGAGAAGCAATAAAAGCTTTCTCCAACAGTTTATATTAAAATGAAACTCAAGTTATTATGTAACACATATACCACTTAAATCATTGCAAGTGCAGGAAAGCCCTATAAAAATGGTCTATCAATTTTATCTACAGTATGATCATATTCAAAGAGCATAAGGGAACTTTTTAAAATTGTGTTAAATTAATTCCAGTTTCAAAAGCAGTGACTGCAATATGGACTATGCATGAAATTTTGTGTGATGAATTAGGAAAGGGTGTGGAGATATTTTCAGCTACAAAATGATCAGATTGCTTATAATGCATTAAGATTATTTTTCTATGGAAATTGTCAAGCTTGATATGATTTGTTTCAACAGGTCAGTATATATATATCTAGACAAAATTAGAATATATATTTTATGTTTATTTTGTAAAGCAAAAATAGGGAAGTATGATTCCAGCACATTCACTGGGGATGAATGTTAATAGAGTTAATCTCAAAGCAAAGATCTTCATGGTAAAGGAGAAGATACCTGCAGTTGTCAGTGAAGGTGCATGCCTGTGTCTAGGTGCACGTGTATGTGTAGTTTTCCCGTGATTGAGTGAGGGTGGTAAGAAACTAAAGGATAGGACTTCCCTGGTGGCACAGTGGTTAAGAATCTTCCTGCCAATGCAGGGGACACGGGTTGAAGTCTGGTCTGGGAAGATCCCACACGCTGAGGAGCAACTAAGCCCTAGCGCCACAACTACTGAGCCTACGCTCTAGAGCCCGCAACCCACAACTACTGAGCCCATGTGCCACAGCTACTGAAGCCCGCACTCCCAGAGCCCGGGCTCCGCAACAAGAGAAGCCACCGCAATGAGAAAGTGCACCGTAACGAAGAGTGGCCTCCACTCGCCGCAACTAGAGAAAGCCCGCGTGCAGCAACGAAGACCCAGTGCAGCCAAAAATAAATAAATAAATAGATAGATTTATTAATAAAAAAGAAACTTAAGGATATTACAAAGTTCTCAGCGTAGCTGGTGGAAGGGACAAGATGGTGCTAACGGAAAGTACATGAGAAGATGATAGCGCAGATCCACTGAGAGAGCTGAAATCGCAAAAGCATTTTTCTTGGAACCTTTATTACAAACGAAATAAAATACAATGATTAAGAAATTGATGATGGGGCTTCCCTGGTGGTGCAGTAGTTGAGAGTCTGCCTGCTAATGCAGGGGACATGCGTTCGAGCCCTGGTCTGGGAAGATCCCACATGCCGCGGAGCAACTAGGCCCATGAGCCACAACTACTGAGCTTGCGCGTCTGGAGCCTGTGCTCCGCAGCAAGAGAGGCCGCGATAGTGAGAGGCCCGCGCACAGCAATAAAGAGTGGCCCCCGCTTGCCACAACTAGAGAAAGCCCTTGCACAGAAATGAAGACCCAACACAGCAAAAATAAATTAATTAATTAATAAACTCCTACCCCCAACATCTAAAAAAAAAAAAAATTCCTTCTTTAAAAAAAAAAAGAAATTGATGAAGGCATCTAATATATAAAATGGCTCTGAGCTTTAAAAAGAATGGTACAGACCTCCTATGATCAGTTCACGCCTATTCACCAGTCCCCCATTTTCTCTCAGTTGATGGTGAGTTTTATGATTTGCACATTACAACAAGGATGTAATGAGATCCTTAGCCTTGACATATAACCTGTATTTGTAATACAGGCTGAGAATTAAATTAAAAATGGCTGAGAATCTGTCAGAATGTTGAATCTGATTTCTTTAGAAACCAGGTGAATATAGAATATCAGAAGCCCAAAATGAAGACAGGAGTTGAACTATGTGTTTTTAATCTTTAATAAAAATTTTTGAGTATCAATTCAGGCAGATTGTTGAAGGGATTAAATAATCTGTATTCAAAGATAAGACACAGACACAGTATCTGGGGACTGGTAGATATTTCATAAATTTTAGTGATTATAATTATTAATTATAAGAAGCATAAATATAATTCCCTTCGCCACCAGAGTCACTGTCTAAGGACATTAGGGGAAATGTAGCTTTCCTACATGTAGCTTTCAGCTTTGCATGCCAGATTCCAGCATTGAGTTCTTGTCTTATTATATATTGAGTTTTATTTCTTATTTAGTAATAAAAATCCCAGTTTCTTAAAACTGAGACCCTATATTGATCTTTTCATCTTTTTGGATCTCTCTCACACCGAAGTTGGAGTTCAGCCCCAAGGCAGGGTCCTGCTGCCAGCTGTTGATTAATTCTTCCTGAACTTTCACAAGATGCCTACTTCCAAACTCCCCTGCTCCTGCTGGAGTAGCCACACTCTAGCTCACATTTGACCTCTCTCTGGACGACATGATCTGAATAACAATGTAATGGGAAGAAATGTAAACAAACAAATGAAAAAAACAGAAACAATAGAAGAGATGCTTGCTGCTTTTCTCTGTATTGCAGAGAATGCTGGATAAAAAACTGTTCAAAATGTCAATATAAGCCATAGAAAAAGAATCCCCGTAATTATACTGTTAAAAATTCTATTCCATGAACTAAATTAAAATGAACCGTTTTTAAATAACTCTCATTTTCTTTAGTCCCTGTTCTCTTTCTTTTCTGAGAGTACTACAATGATAAATTGTTGTTTTCTGATATTTGGGACTTTACGCTCTTTTTAAAGATCTTTATTTTGTTTGTTTCCTAGAGGCATATTTCTTATATTCATGTCATTTAGATTGCACTTTAATTTCCCTTATGTCAAAGGAGGGATACACAAGTGTTTCTACTGGTCACCTGCAATCCAAAGGAAATCTTTACGAACCAAGACAATCTAAAGAAACTGTCCATCCCAGTGGTGACCCTAATCGCCTTTATAAGGCCAAGTTTGCTTTAGAGCTCTATGCCCAGGTGGGAATAAAGAGAAGTGATATCTAAATGTAGCTCTCTTACTTATACTGTCTAGACAGTCAGTGTGAATAAATTAATGTATCTAAGCCTGTTTTCCCATTTATATATTATATCATGTCACATTATAGCTCATTAGAAAACATATGCACGCATATTTAAAGTTGTCCTTTGCTTCACTACACCTCTGGAAGTGACATGGGTCGCCTGCAGCTCTCCTGGAGCCAGTCACAAATATATGGCCAGGGGACTCTCTCTTGCAGCATCTACTCAAACCAGTACGATCTGATCTGGAAATATGTCTTCAATATGTGCCCTTAGTGTTTCTGTAAGTAAGAGAAGGATAGAGTCTTCATCAAGTTGGACTAAGTAATCTTCCTCAAATGAATCATCCAGGACATCTACCCAACAACAGAAACAATGCTAGCTCTTTGTACATTAAAAAACCCAAACAAACAAACAACTCCCATCTCCAAAACCCTTCAATTATGAGTATTTTAATGCAAATAGAATATTTAATTAGCTATAGAAATCTCCTTTTCAAAATTTAATATTATCTTCTCCATGGATTCATCTTTAAAATGTGTGGCTTATTTTCCCTCATTTATATAAAAGTAGTTATGCTAAAAAAATAAAGATCAGATCCCTTTTGTTCCTCATATGCGATGTTATGTAAATTCAATGTATTACCATCCACCAAAGACCTAGGGCCTACCAACTGGCTAATATCAACCAAAGATCATCAAATTGCTAGATTATTCTTATTCTTCTGCCTTATACTTACTGGCCTTTCAATTATTTTCAATAAAAATTTTATTATTCTGACCGTAAAATTAATGCATACTCCTTGCAGAAAAAGTTCAAAGAGAATAAAGAAGAAAAACGTAAGCGTGGTACTAACCAGTAACCAACATTAACAAATACTTTAACTGATTTTTCAAGCTGCGGAATTCTATTTGCAAGTTGTAAAATGATAGATTGTTTTTTGACTTTTATTTATCCTAAGGCTTATTGACTTTTAAACTTATCTTTGAATATTAATTGTTTCTAATGAGAATACAAAACATTTATAAAATAAACCATTTAGTTGTAAGAGTTTATTTAGTTTCAACCTGTGATCCCAATGAATACTGATAGACTTTAGCCATGACACATATTACATGTAATAAATGTAAATACAAGCTATGATAAAATGTCTCAGAAGTTACAAAACTGAGAAATAACTTACATTCGACAATGTTTTCCTTCACTGTAATTTTACCTACAATTCAATATATTGTTTGCCTTCTAACTTTTGTCCCTTTTGACGTTTTCCAAACACTTATTGTTAATTTAGAATTTTAGCCTCACTCCCTCACTTTACAGAGGAGGAAATTAAGACTTAGAGAAGTTTAGTAACATATAAAGGTTTAGCAGGACAGTAAGAAAAACAGAACCCAATTCTATTCACTCCTGGTTTACTGCATCACAGCCTTTTGGCCATATCATGCAGGGGAAAATGAAATGCATTTTAATTCACTTGAAATTGAATTTGTTTAATGCTTTTTCCCTCCAGCAGATTTGCAAGGAAGCTTCCTAATTATATTTTGTGCAGGCTAAAACTCAACTAAGTTTGCATTCTAAAAGTACACATGAATTAGGTGAATGGATGTAAAGGGAGATAAAGATAGAGAGGATTCTTGTCTGGAAGCCTGCAGATATTTTGGGAAAAGGCCTAGAAACAAGATTAAAGATTCACCATGGGTAATCCATATATATCTCAGACATTTTTGCCTGGCTTTTGTTAATACTTCCTACCTTCACCATATGCCCTTGCTCCCTTCCTTAAACACCCTTTCTCTCAGACTATGGATGATAGTCCATGTCTGCAACAGGATGGCCATGCAGATTGCTAATAATTTGTATTGGTTGATTTATAGCTTCATTCCTGAGCCCCCAGGTGCCATTCCCTCGTACCTAGCCCCTCTACAGTACTGTTCCATGATCCAGCAACGAAAGGGTTAATGCCTCATGGAAGGGGAACTTCAGTGTTTGCATCTATTTTAATTGTCTGATGCCATATCACATCGCTGTTAGATATTTTTAATATCTCCCTCTATAGACCAATATCTGTTTGTCTTCAATCATTTCATAAGAACTTCTGGGGGAAAAGAAAAATGGATGGAAGGGAAGGTCAAAAAGGAAAGAGGAAGGATGGAGAGGTGGAATGGAGTCTGCCAGGCGGAGAGAGAGGTAAGACAGAAGTTAATGATATTTTTCTAAGGGACTTTGTGTGCTTGTGGGCAAAAGCAGGGCTGCTTCAAGGACCTGGTTACAGAAAAGGCACAAAGTTGGGGATGAGGGCCTTCTCCCAGTCCATGCATAGAAGCCTTGACCACTTGTGCCACTGGTAGATTAGAAGTTAAGGGAATCATTCTTCGCACTTCACCACGATTCTTCTACCACGTGTAAATACCTATTTTGGACCGTGCTAACTCTGCCCTTCCTAAATTGGGTGAGAGAGCAGGGGAGCATGTTTTGTCACAGCTCTATATCAGGTATCTGGTGCAGATCCACGTTCTTCAGGAACACGGCTGCACTTGTTAACTGTCCACTCAAGCTGCACCGAAGTTCCCCTGTCCCTCTGGACTCTAAGTGACACTGCCTCACACTCAACCACTGAATACTCTGCCAAGCTGGCGGGCCCACTAATGAATAGCCTGAAGACTGGTGGTGATAACACTACCCCAGGTAAAGTCAGTGTATTTGAGAAGTAGAAGCCCTGCCCAAACCCAAACTGCACACACCCGTACTCTGGCCACACGTCCCAACCCATGTTTACCTATTCATAGTCATGCAACTAATGTTGCAAAATGGGCCACATTTTTGTTGGGAAGATCCCCTCTCACTCCAGATAAGGGCCACAATCCCCCCCAGCATCTTTACTGAGATACAACTGACATATAACATTGTGTAAGATTAAGGTGTTGATTTGATATCTCTGTATATTGCCAGATGATTACCACCATAACATTAGCTGACACCTTCGTCATATCACATAACTGCTATTTCTTTTTAGTGGTGAGAACCCTGAAGATCTACTCTTAGCAACTTTCAACTATATAATACAGTATTATTAACTATAATCACCACGCTGTATATTAGATCCCCAGAACTTACTAATCTTATAACTGGAAGTTTATACTCTTTGGCCAACATCTCTCCATTTCCCTCACCACCACCCCAGTCCCTGGTAACCAAACTGAAATTTCTCTTCTTATACCTTCCACCGGTTGGTCCTATTTTCATTCTTTGGGGTTTTACAGAGAAATCTAATCCTTCTTTAAAGTAATTCTTCTGACAATTAAAAAGTATAGTCCTGTGTCCACAAACTCCTCTCTTGTGGGGAAACGCTGTCTAGTTCTTCCATTATTTCATATATGCCATGGTTTCCAGTACCTTTTTCCTCCTATATCTTGGTTTTGAATTTCCTTTGAATTCCTCTTAAAATGCGGTACACAGAACGTGGCACCATACCACTTAAAATGGCCAGCTCAGAATAGAAACCACCACGACAATCGCTATGTTTTTCAAATGCTGTTTGTCTTGCTCGCTCCCCATACACCTTTCCTTAATTAAACATTTTATTTTGAGATAATTATAGATTCATATGCAGTTGTAAAAAATAACACAGAGAAATTTGTGGATTCACATGCAGTTGTAAAAAATAATACAGAGAGATCGTGTGCACTCAACCGAGTTTTCTTCAATGGTAACATCACAACCAGGATATTGACACTAATACAGTGAAAATACAGAACACTTTTATCACAAGGATCCCACATGTTGCCCTTTTATAGCCACATCTGCTTCCTTCCTATCCCCAACCTCTTCTTAAGCCCTGGTAACCACTAAACTAACCACTAAACTGTTTTCCATTTTGGGAGTGTTGTCATTTCAAGAATGTTATATATAAACAGAAACATATAGCATGCAATATTTTGGGAATGGCTTTTTTTTTTTAATACAAATTTATTTATTTATTTATGGCTGCGTTGGGTCTTTGTTGCTGTGCGCGGGTTTTCTTTAGTTGCAGCGAGCGGGGGCTGCTCTTCGTTGTGGTGCGTGGGTTTCTCATTGGGTGGCTTCTCTTGTTGCGGAGCATGGGCTCTAGGCATGCAGGCTTCAGTAGCTGTGGCACGGGGGCTCAGTAGTTGTGGCTCACGTGCTCTAGAGCGTAGGCTCAGTAGTTCTGGCGCATGGGCTTAGTTGCTCCGCAGCATGTGGGATCTTCCCGGACAAGGGCTCGAACCCGTGTCCCCTGCATTGGAGGGTGGACTCTTAACCACTGCGTCACCAGAGAAGCCGCAGGAATTTTTTACACGCAGCAAAATTTCCTAAAAATTTGTCAGGTTGCTGCATGAATCAATAGATTATTCTTTCTTTTACTGCTGAGTAGTACCCCACGGGATGGATGTATCACAGTTTATTTAGCCATTCACCCACTGAAGGACACCTGTATTGCTTCTAGTTTGCAGCTATTATGAATAAATCTGCCATAAACATTTGTGCACAGGTTTTCGTGTAAATATAAGTTTTCATTTGCCTGGGATAGATGCCCACAAGTGCAATTGTTGGGTTGTATGATAGTTGCATGCCTAATTAAACAAAAATTTTGTTTTATTGGCAGTACCATTTTACATTCCCACCAGCAATGCTGGAGTGATCCTGCTTCTCCTCACCAACATTTCGTGATATCACTATTTATCACTATTTATTTTTTTAGCCATTCTAATAATATGTAGTAATATCACATTGTGGCTTTAATCCACTTTCCCCTAATGGTTAATGTTGTTGAACTTCTTTTCATGTGCTTATTTGCCACCTGTATATCCTCTTTGGTGAAATGTTTCTTCATGTCTTTTACCCATTTTCTAATTGGATTGTTTGTTTTTACTATTGAATTTTTAATATATTCTATGAATTAGTCCTTTGTTGAGTAAATGGTTTGCAAATATTTTCTCTCAATCTGTAGCTTGTTTTTCATCCTCTTAACAGGATCATTCACAGAGGAAACATTTTTATTTTTCATGAAGTCTGATTTGCCAGTTCTTTTCTTTATGGATAGTGCTTTTGGTGTCAAGTCTAATAACTCTTGGTCGAGTTCTAAGTCCCTTAGATTTTCTTGTGCTTTTTCATTTTATAGTTTTATGTTTTATATTTAAGTGTGTAAGTTTTAGGTTGAGGGCCTTCTTTGGTTTGTTTGGTTTATATTTATTTTTTGCCTATGACTTTCAAATTGCTAAAGCACTATTTATTGAAAAGATTATCTTTCCTCAATTTAATAACTTTTGCATCTCTGTCAAAAATCAGTTGGGCATATTTGTGTGGCTCTATTTCTGGGTTCTCAATTCTATTCCATTTATCTGAGTATCTATACCTTTAGGAAAACTGCACTGTCTTGATTATTGTACGTATATAATAGCTGATTATACAGCTGATGGGCAGGAGAAGTCCTCCCATTTTAATCTTGTTTTTCAAAATGTTTCAGCTATTCTACTTCCTTTCCCATCTTATATAAATTTTAGCATAATCTTGTCTTTATAAACATTCTTGCTGGAATTTTGGTAGACACTGTGGTTTTTGTTTTTTGGGGTTTTTTTTTTTTGCGGTACGCGGGCCTCTCACTGTTGTGGCCTCTCCTGTTGCGGAGCACAGGCTCCAGACGCACAGGCTCAGAGGCCATGGCTCACGGGCCTAGCTGCTCCGCGGCATGTGGGATCTTCCCGGACTGGGGCACGAACCCGTGTCCCCTGCATCGGCAGGCGGACTCTCAACCACTGTGCCACCAGGGAAGCCCTAGACATTGTATTTTACATGTATATCTTTAGCCTGTTGAGTTAAAGGTTTGAGTTAAACCTTTGATTTCTTTCATCAGCATTTTGTAGTTTTCAGCTTATAAATACTGCACACATTTGTTTATTAGATTTACACTTATGTCATTTTTTAAAAATTTGTAAATGGTATTATATTTTTAATTTAATTTTTTAAAATTTCAGTATCTACATTCTTATTGCTAGTCTATAGAAATACAATTGATTTTTTGTATGTTTCTCTTATATTCTGTGTTTAGTGAGGGCCTGCAGTAGTCCCTGCCCCCCTGTGTCATGGAAGAGGTCTCTCTCTACTTTTTGTCCCTCCCCCAGGGGGAGACCACTGTTGATCCTGCTAGGCTCTTCCTATCCGTCTACCAGAGGCAGGATGGTTCCCCTTCTCTCCTTTACCTTGGTGGCCTTGGGTGCCAGAGGGGCTGCTGCCCCTCCCCTGGTGGCTTCTATGAGTAAATTGCCTGGGGACGTGGGTGATGTTTCACACTTGTCCTCTAGCAGCAACTGATCACCTCCCTCCTGTAAGGCGCTAGTGGAGACCCAGGAAAAGTGTACGAGAGTGAGTGCAAACTCCCTTTCTATCTGGGCTCCCGGATAGTCTAAAATGATATACCCGCTCATGCTCAACGCCTAAGAATGCGTTAAAATTTCAGATGATTTCTTCACATCTGCTTCTGCCTCTTCCTCTCGGGCTGTGTCAGACCTGAAAAAAATTTGAGCTTCCTGGTTTTATTCAAAGAGGCTTGTCACTCTGAAATTAAGTTCATCTGACTGTTGTGCAACCTTAGATCTCTGATGGGTTGAAGAAAGTATATGATTTTGTTAATTATTCAGTTAGCACGGGGGCAGTGTTATCTTGAAGATTTCTAGCTGCTAAGTGGGAGTAGAACTTCTCAGGAAATATAATCAGTTCACAGATCACACTAACCAGAAAAAAAGGGGAAAAAAAGATACCAGACTTTATAATTAAAGATGCTTATTTTTGGCAGACACGTTAATAGCATGAATAAACAAGCCAAAGAGTGGGAGATGATATCTCCTACATATATAACCAACAAAGGGCTCAAACCCAAAATATATAAAGAAATCCCAGAAATTCATAACAAAAAGAAACAAAAACAAGAGGAATATGGACACGAGTGAATACGCACTTTACAAATGAGGATATCCAAATAGCCAGTAAACATTTCAAAGCTACATAACCTTATTTGTCATCAGGAAGATGCAAAAGAAAACCACAGTGACGTACCACTATACACACAGAATTGTGAAAGTGAGGAAGATTGCATATTGGTATAGCCACTTCAGAAAACGACTGACATCATCTACTAATGCTGAACATATGACTCTACTATAATCCAATAATTCATCTCCCAGGCATATAACAAATAAAAATGTGGGGGTCAGAGGGTGGTAGGATGAGGGGTGTGTGTGGAAATTCATAGCAGCATTACTCTTAACAGCCAAACTCCGAAAACAAACCAAATGTACCACAGGAGAAAGAATAAATAGACGGTGGTAAATTCATTCTATTGAATATGGTGCACCAGTGAGACTGAACTACATCTATACTTAACAATATCATGTTGAGCAAAAAAGTCAAGCAGAAATGAATATGCCCTGTATAATTCCAATTATATAGTGAAAACTAGGCAAAACTAGTCTAGGAGATCAGAAGTCAGGATAAGAGATAGCAAATGGGAGTGGAGTGGACCCTGTGGAGGACGGGGGCCTAGGGTGGCTTCTGTTGCACAGGTGCTGACCTATTTATTGAATTGGGAGCCGGCTACATGGGTGTATTCACTTTGTAATATTTAATGAGCTTATCATCTGTGCACTTTTCTCAACGTAAGTTATGCTAACAAACACGTTACTTAAAAAAATTACCCTATTTCTCCCCTTCTTCTGCCCACAACCAGGGATAAATGGCTCTCCACGATGGCCAACTGAAAGAGGAGATTTTTCTGAGCCTCACTTTTGTTTTTGCGGTATGCGGGCCTCTCACTGTTGTGGCCTCTCCCGTTGCGGAGCACAGGCTCCGGACGGGCAGGCTCAGCGGCCATGGCTCACGGGCCCAGCCGCTCCGCGGCATGTGGGATCTTCCCAGACCGGGGCATGAACCCGTGTCCCCTGCATCGGCAGGCGGACTCTCAACCATTGCACCAGCAGGGAAGCCCTGAGCCTCACTTTTGACATATATCCCTGAGATTTTATCAGTGTGCACTGACCATGTACTGAATTCAGTTATTTTCGAGGCGCGCTCTGTGATAGCTTTAGCTAGTCGTCCTCTTACGCTGTTGTAAAAATCACATCAAGAGCTGTATCATTTTCATAACACCTTGAGAGTAGCATTTTAAAATTTATTTTCCTCAATTCAAAGTAAATTTCTCAATATTGTGGTTCTAGCAACATACTTCTCCAATTTTATTAACATATTAATGTCCTCGGCATTCAAGCCTGATAAGAGCACAACTTGCCAGTAGGCAGTAAAACATCCAATAAGAATCGCTGCCAGACATTAAAGAGCTCTGGATGAACGCGCCAGGTCACTGAGAATTTAAAACTGGCACCAGTTCCACACCCCGAAGATGACTAGGCTCAGGATTTGAGCTACGTATCTGTTTATGAGGTGAGGGAAACCCGAAGTCTGCTCACCCAAATACCCGCAGCCCAAAAGGTTTACAGCATGATTATACTCAGCCAGGGTGCATTTCGTTTTTCAAAAGTTACATTTACGTCATATTGGGTGTTCATCTTTCTACGCTTCCAATTTAGAAAATCAGCTTAATGTTTCTCTCTCATCTTAAAACCCTCTGCAACATGCCCATGAATGGTGTCATTTAAGTGAAGAAACTTTGAAGATTTGTTACTGGCAATTCGTGTTGCCTTCTCTAAATTATTATCACCGTATATAATTTGGGGGAGAGTGGTGGGAAAATAGCAAACTCCATTGTATGTGTAAATTTCAATTCAAAACATAGTAATATTCATAGCTCCACTTTTTTTTCCAGTTACTGTACTCTCTCCAACAAACAACAGTCAAACTTAAAATTTTTTTTCTACATTTGTTACTTTTTTTTCATCTCCCTTTCCATCCTCAATTTACTTCAGTATGACTTTGCTCCCAGGGCACAATCAAAAATTCACTTGTTAATGTGACGAATGACTAGTCACTCACTCTTCTCCTTACTTGCTTGACTTCTAGCAGTTTTTCCTCCATTTGAGCCTTCCTTCCTTCTTGAAACCCTCCCATCTTTTGCATCCCAGAACACTATACTCCTTTAGTCTTCCTCTTACCATACTGCCTGCTCCTTAATTATCTCCTTAGCTGATGCCTCCTTCTCTATCCAAAGTTATATATACACAGCCCATTTTCTCTCCTGAAGACTCAACAAGTTCCCTTAAGTCCAACTCTTAAATATCTTTGCAATCTGTCTGTTTCTCTCCCTTGCTACTTCTGTCACATCAGTAAAACTAACGTACCCTCCTACCCAGGCAATCTGGGCTTCTGGGCTTCCGGGCTTCCTTACAGTCCCTCCACATCGTTTACTCCTCTCCAATCCATTCTTCACATTATTACTCAATTGAATTATAAAATGTCAATCTGATGATGCCGCTCCTATTCTTAAAGTCTTTCAGTTACATCCCTGTGTCCTTTAGAATTCCAAAATCCCCAACATAACACACCAGATACTCCATGATGTGGTGGTCTCTTTTTTCACCTTTGATTGGTTATCTGCACTTGCTATTTAGTATACATGATTAAAAAATAATAAAGTGCAGGAGATAAGTATTTTCAGATAGAAAGACCACACCATATGTCAAATCCTTGTGGCGAGAGAATAATTTCATATAAGGAAATGACGATTAAAAGTATCACCTTTCGGGCTTCCCTGGTGGCGCGGCGGTTTAGAGTCCGCCTGCCGATGCAGGGGACACGGGTCTTTTCCTACCTTTGGACTCAAGCTGAGACATTGGTTTTTCTTGGGTTTTGAGCCTGTTGTCTTTTGCACTAAAATTTACACCATTGGCTCTCCTGGTCTATAGGCCTTTGGACTTGGACTGGAGCTATACCATTGGCCTTTCAAGCTCTCCATCTTGTGAACTGCAGACCTTGGGACTTCTCAGCCTCCATGATCGTGTGAGCCATTCCTTATAATAACCTCTCTAGATCTCTTGCTCTGTCTCTCTCTCTGTTTCTCTTCTGTTGGTTCTGTTTGTCTGGAGAACCTTAATACAAATTTTGGTATAAAGAAATGGGGTGTTTCTGTAACAGATACCTAAACATGTGGAAGAAATTTTGGAACTAGATAATGGGTAGAGGCTGGAAGAGTTCTGAGGTACAGACTAGAAATATGGATGTTAAGGGTGATTCTGAGGAGAACTCAGACAGAAATGAGGAACATGTCATTGGAAACTGGAGTAAAGACAATCTTTGTTACAATGTCACAAAGAACTTGAATTAACTATGTTCTAGTGCTTTGTGGAAGATAGAACTATGAGCTATAAAATTAGATATTTAGCTGAGGAGATTTCTAAGCAAAGTATTGAAGGGGAAGCTTTGTTCCTCCTGACTTCTTATAATAAAATGAAAAAGGAGAGAGAGGAATTGAAGAAAAAAAATGTGAAGCAAAAAGGAACCAGAAGCTGAAGATTTGGAAATTTCTCAGCCTATCCATATTACAAAAAATGAGAATGCTTGTTCTGAAGAGAACATTAAGATTTGTCCAAACAACCATTTGATAAAGAGATCATGGATGTGACTCACTGATTTAGTCAGTAATCTCAGCAGAAGCCAGGAATAGAGACTGGATTATGTCAGCAAATGCATCGCTGGTTTGAACTAAAGAAGACAAAGGAAGTGGGATGGAATGAAGTAGGGCTGTTGAACTTCTTGCAATCTACAGAACTGGACCATAGAACTATTCGGCGGCAAATGTGCACTATTTTTCAAGGAAAGGGAAAAATAACTCTGAAGGCAATTCAGAGATCATCAGGGCTGCCACTGCCACCACACGCCTAAGGGGGCAAGTCTATTTCCTCCTTGGTTCCAAAGGGTGGAGCTGAGGGGATAGGGCCACCCCTCAGAGTTTTGTGAGTGATGCTGCCACACCATTGGGCCTGGATAACAGAGCATCAAATCAAAGAGGATTATTCTTGAGCCTTAAAATCTACTGAGATTTGCCTTTTTAAGTTTTGGACTTGCTTGGGACCCATCACCCCCTCCTTCCTTCTAATTCACATCCTTTCAAAATTCAATGCTGAATGAAACACGTCTTTTCATCTAAATCAAACTGCCTCATGTGCCTGTATCTCTAGACAGGGTGTGTAAGCTAGAAGAAAACTCTACAGAGCCTGGCCATGCTAGCACCCTGATCTTGGACTTCCAGCTTCCAGAACTGTGAGAAAATAAGTTTCTGTTGTTTCAGCCATCCAGTCTATGCTATTTCATTTTGGCTGCCCAAGTAGAGTAAGACATGCAGGAAATAGAGGCTAAACAGTACTGCCATAGTGCTTACATGGAGGAATCTGAAAGCACTTGCTAGAGTTGTTTTGTCCTTTATTGGTTATAAATAGTAAATCTACAGTTACTATTTTTTATTGTCTTACAATGCTTGTTTAAAATTTTGCAATAAATTCTTTTGGTAGCAATAAACTCAAAAATGAGAGTGCATGTTTAAAGAAAAATTAAATACTGAATTTCCATTTCTCAAGATAACTAATGATGAATGTGTAACTTGCAAAAAATTTTCGTTGACATTTACTATTTACTGTGATGGATGGTACAGAAGGAGCTACAGAAAGTGTATTTACATACCAATCCACAAAACACGTCTTTTCATCTAAATTAAATTGCCTGTTATTCTAAATTAATGATGTTTCTTTTGATTCCAAGTTTCCTTGAACACATTTGAAACCTGAAGTGATAGTGGTTAATGTCTGGCTTTATGATCAAAAGACCATCACAGACAGTTAAGTGATGCCAGGCTTACATCAGGGTCATTAAATGTTTCAAGGAGAAAATAAGTGAATTCCAGTAATAGATTTTTTGTGTGCAATTCGTGAAGTCAAAGAAAAGCTTTTGGAGGTTCATTCTGTTGAAAGTGAAACATCTGATACTACTGTGAATGCTATTGTAAACTTAAGTTCAAAATTGAACAAAAAATTATTTGTTGTGGAAATAATATGAACATAATACATGTGTGGTGGAGCACAGCATTTTGGTAAAAACAATATGCTTACTAAATTAAGGAACTTATGGGGTAGAAATTTTCCTCTATCTGCTGTGGTGTACATATAAGTAATAATTACATCCAAACAAATAGCAATATCTACTAATCAAAATAGAACCTGTAGATGTCACATTTTACAATTTTGTTATATATATGCACAGATAAACTAACTGGACTATAAAATTGTTGCAATGAGGCAGAAGTTGAATTAATTAGAAAAACCTTCAGCAGAACTGTACATACTTTCCCACTTTGCTGCTCAGCATTGTTTGGGTTTTAGAAATGTTTTAACTTCTGAACTACTTTGAAGTCAACCTAAGCGTCCTACAACAATAATAAACCTTTTGTAAATTAAATCATTCCTCTAAATTTTGGTTGCATTCGTTGAAAATCACTTGACTATCTTTAATTAAAGTGTTTAACCAAAGGGCTATAAAAATTCTAATTTTCAAGTTTTTAAAATTTGCAATTATTACAGCCAGGAAGGTATTGACAATATCTGTCATACAGAGTGAAGTAAGTCAGAAAGAGAAAAACAAATACTATATGCTAACACATATATATGGAAACCAAAAAAAAAAAAAAACTGGTCATGAAGAACCTAGGGGCAAGACGGGAATAAAGATGCAGACCTACTAGAGAATGGACTTGAGGATACGGGGAGAGGGAAGGGTAAGGTGGGACAAAGTGAGAGAGTGGCATGGACATATATACACTACCAAACGTAAAATAGATAGCTAGTGGGAAGCAGCCACGTAGTACAGGGAGATCAGCTTGGTGCTTTGTGACCACCTAGAGGGGTGGGATAGGGAGGGTGGGAGGGAGGGAGATACAAGAGGGAAGAGATATGGGGACATATGTATATGTATAACTGATTCACTTTGTTGTAAAGCAGAAACTAACACACCATTGTAAAGCAATTATACTCCAATAAAGATGTTAAAAAAAAATCCATATAATTATTTTGTCAAATGACCCACGTCAATATATAGCATTTTCTTTCTTCCAGGGCAGGATTGAGGATCCAGTGTAGTATTATTATATTGTATTATTTGTTGCATTAATTATCTATTTCTGCATAACAAGTTAACCCAAAACTGGATGGCTTAACACAATAAACATTTATTATCTATAGTTTCTGTAGGTCAGGAATTTGGAAGTAGCTTGGCTGAGTCACTCTTGAGGTTCCCGTCAAGGTACTGATGGAGCTGCATGCATCTCTAATGGCTTGACTGGGGCTGGAGGATCCACTTCCTGGAGGATCCACTCACATGATTTGTAAGTTAGTGCTGGTTGTTGGCAAAAGGTCTCATTTCCTCCCCACACATGTCTCCTCTGAAGCTATTTGAGTGGCCACTTGCTTCCTCCAGAGAAAGCAATTCAAGAGAGCAAGGAAGAAGTGACAATGCCTTTTGTGATCTAGTCTTGAAAATTTCACACTGCCCCTTCTGCCATATTCTGTAGTCACACAGACCAACCCTGATTCAGTGTGAGTTGGGACTTTACAAGGATGTTTACATCAGGAGGTGAGGCTAATCGAACTCATCTTGAAGGCTGGCTACCAAACTTGCTATGTTTCTTTTTATCTCTTTTAAATGAAAAGACTTACTTAAGAAAAGTTTCAAAGATCTGTTGTATAAGCCCATCAATACAATAAAATAAAATACTCAGTGAAATAAATTATTTAATTATGTTTATTGCCACTTTTTACTCTCAAATATGTCCCAGTTGGGACCGTAACTTATGTGGTCATTTCTAGAAACCATCTCTTCATAGGGTGTTTTCTGAACTTACCCCAGAATCAATTAATTTCTCTCTTTACAGTCTCCTCTTTTATCCTGAACTTTTTACACAACACTTATTCAACATTCTCTTCCCCTCTAGAATGTGACTTCTACAAAGGCAAAAAGTAGGTTTAAAATGAATAAATGGATTAAATACTATACTAATTATCAAGATTGTTTTAGTATTTGATCATTATACTCAAACATAACTGTACTCCAGGGAAATGCAGCCATATAACAAAATATGAAAGTAAATTTAGCCAATTAAAATGCCAACTACAAACTAGTTATGCATTTATTCACTCAACACATGTTTACTGAGCACCTCTACTGTGTGCTAAAGGCTCTTCTAGACACTAGGGATTCAGTGCCTGGGTGTATGTGTAAGGTTCTTTTTCTCATGAAGCTTCCATTCAGGAAGAGGGACTCAGAATGAGGCAAACAAACTAATAAATAAAAAGAATTCCAGATTGTGATGCGTGCCGCATACAATAAAAGACCTTAATGTGATAGGTAGGTCCTGGGAGCAGTAGTAAGAAAAGGCTGCTTTAGACAGGGGTTTAGGGTGACTGCCCTGAGGAGGTGGCATTTGAGTTGAGATTGGGATAGGAAGGAGCTATGCATTCCAGAAACAGCAAGCTCTTTCTACAGAAAGGGATTGTGCCTGAAATGTAAAGAATCTATTTTAGAATTGCCTACATACAAGAACAACTAGATATTAAGAAATAGACCCACAGACATAGAAAACAAACTAATGGTTACCAAAGGGGGAGGGGAGGAGGGATAAACTAGGAGGATTGGATTAACATATACACACTACTATAATAGATAACCAACAAGGACCTACTGTATAGCACAGGGAACTATACTCAGTATTTTGCAATAACCTATAAGGGGAAGAATCTGAAAAAGAATATATATATACACATATATATGTGTGTGTGTGTATATATATATATATATATATATATATATATAAAATCTGAATCACTGTGCTGTATACCTGAAACTAACACAATATTGTAAATCAACTATACCTCAATTAAAAAAAAAGAATCTGGGCTTCCCTGGTGGCTCAAGTGGTGGAGAGTCCACCTGCTGATGCATGGGACACGGGTTCGTGCCCCAGTCCGGGAGGATCATGCATGCCGCGGAGCGGCTGGGCCGTGAGCCATGGCCGCTGGGCCTGCGCGTCCAGAGCCTGTGCTCCACAACAGTAGAGGCCACAACGGTGAGAGGCCCGCGTACCACAAAAAAAAAAAAAAAAAAAAAGAATCTATTTTAGAAGTGCCTATATACAAGAACAACTAGATATTAAGTCATAGGCCATGATGAGAAATTTTCTCAAAGTGCATTTAATTTCCTTAAATGGAAAAGTATTTCTCTGGGTTATTACTGTTACTGTTATTATTACAATATTATTACCTGCCTCTATGCAGTTGCTGTTGTCTGGTGAATACAAATGTGGTTAAATAATTTACTCATCATATACTTTGTAAATTTAAGCCATCTGTGAGTGCTTAATAACACGTTAATACCTGCACCTGGTTGTGTCTCAGCTCATAATACAGTATGAATCATCATTCCTGGGTTTGAGGGTTTGCAGAAATCCTGTCCTTTTCCTTGAAGTCGTTCTGATGTATTCAACCTACTCAAGCAAATAGGATTCTGATATGAAAATACAGCCATAACTCATTCAATTCAGGTCATATCCCTAAGATGATGCTTTTGACACATGGTGTTCCTTAGCAGTGGTGGACACATTTACTTTATAAACCAACTCTGCCATGGATTTTTGTATCAGAATAAGTAAACACTGGAATTTCAGATTGCTGAGTATGCACTTGGGTTTACAAATCTTGATCATGACAGTATATTTTTCCTTACTCTACACTGTATATAATCAAAAGAAACTATCTGGTTGCATTGGGTTGTGCGTCTGATTTTATGATTCCAAATTATTTGCTCTTTGATCCTCTCTAAATATTACATTTATGGAAGTACATTTACACTTGGCTTATGGTATTTTGTGCAACGCATATACTCCTGAGAAATCTTATGCAAATCCAACTATTGTAAATGAAATTCTTTCTAGAAGCATTAGAAGAGCTTGGATTTTAAAAGAATCCTGCAGAATCATTTTTCTAAGTAAGAATCCTTTTATAAAATGATCATCACTTCTTATTAAATCTATAGAAAGGTCAGATTTTCATGGGTTATGTTTTCTTAGAGTACATCTATATACATCACATTTCTTATTCACAGACACTGCTGTACTTTAAGAAACACTTTATTATCTGCATGTAATCTATAAGCATGCAGTCTATTTTAGAAATGATCAAAGATGATGACAAACAGACCCTGTATCTATGGTATTCATGAAACAATGTCCACAATATTGCTCTTTGATCTCTGGCCTTTTCTAATTGATTTTGCATCTGGATGGCCTCAGTACTGCATTCCAAGAAAGTCTCCATGCTATATGGATTCTTTCCCAGCATTTTATAACTATATGTTTCTTGAAGTTGAACTTTAGAGTGTCCTAAGAGTATCATTTTGTTCATATTGGGGTTTTCTTTTGGTCATGGTGCTTTTATTTGACATAAAACAAGTAGTTCTTAATAGCACATAATAGTGCAAAGAACATTGATTTTAGACTCAAAAAGTCCTATGTTTTAATAATGGCTCTTTTTCTTTTAAACTGTATGGTCTTCAGCAGTTTATTTACATTCCCTGGACTCTGATCCCTCATCTGAAAGTCAGGTAATGAAAGCTCATAGGGATTTTTTGTTGATTCAAGGAACTAAGTGGTAACTATCATTGATATTAACAAGAGGTATTATTACTTGAGAGATATTTTTAAAAAACATTCTCCCTTCATATATATGTATGTATGTAAATGTACATACACATATATGTATGTGCATCAACGTATATACATGCCTACATTTCTCCCGAAACATGATCACCGGGGGAGAAAGATACCAGATAGTGTCACACCAGAAATTCAACCTTCAATCACCTTTAAAATTTTTTTTCTTGATACTTAAAAAAAATTGATGCATTAAAATAAACATAATTTTAAAATGAGATAATCTTAGAGAGGGTACACACTCTGCATCCTAAATGCTTTAGCAATCTCTCATCAGTTACCAGGATCACTGAGACACTCCATCTTTCATGGACATAGTTTTATTTCATTAGGATGAAACAAGACATTTGTGGCCATCTACCTCAGCATAACTTACTTTAACCCCTTGCCCTGTGAGTTTATAAATGTCAAGATACTGCCAAAAACTCCCTACACAATGTTTCATCAAATATTTGCCTTAGCTTGTTGAAAGGAGTCCTATAACCATTTTTAAGAGCTACATTCTGCATACAAATTAGAACTTATAAAATGATGCTAAAGGCAACTTTTCCTGTTGTCTCTCTTTCATATCAAATAGAAGAGACTTTAAGGCTAAAGTATTACTAGAGAACATAAAGGGCATTTCATAGTGATAGAAAGATAAGTTCTCCACTTTCATAATAACCTTGCATGTAGCTATTAACATAGCCTCGAATATATAAAGCAAAAAGAAGAAACTAAAAAGAAAAATAGACAAAATCACAATTATAAGTGGAAGGTTTTAGCACCAATTTCTCAGTAACCAAAAAATTTAGTAAGGATATAGATGATTTTTAACTATGCAATTAATGTTTTACCTAACTGACCTTAATAGAATACTGCACACAACAATCTCAGAATACACATCTTTTTCAATTTATTAAAGACTCCTAAGTCTCAATAAGTTGCAAAAGACTACAATATAATAACTTAGAAACTGATAACAATAATTAGAAAATCCCAATACGGACTTTCATTATGAAATTATGGAAAATTATAAATAAAATTCAAAATAATATTGGGTAAAAGAAGACATTAAAATGAAAAACAGAAATAGTTCTGCACTGAATGAAAATAAATTTGAATATATAGATTAAATGGGCAAATTCCTAAGAAAAGCACAACCAACAAAAAACAACCCAAGAATAAATAGGAAATCTCAATAACGTTAAAACTCTGAAAGAAGAATATTTCATTAAAACCTTCTATAAAGAAAACTCCCAGTGGATAATGTCTTTTATATTGAAATATATACTTTTAAAATTATTGTCTGGTTTAAAACACAACAGTTTAAAATTTGATCCTTTAATTGCAGTCTGATGCAATACTATTCTATGTAAATAATTTTCTAGTAGTAATTGCCCATTACTACTAAAAATTAATTGTTTTTATTTTTTTAAAAAAACAAATGCCCATAAAAGGCACAGTTACAGCTAGTACTAAATCATATTACTGATATATTCTTGAATTGTTCAGTTTTGTGAAACTTCACTTAGTCACTAGATATTTACATGGAATATTGTTACATCAGTGTGAAACAAACCGAAGTTCAAACAGTTAGGTACCTATAAAAACTACTGAATAGATAGTTGTGTTCTTTTTGTCCTGAAATTATTTGCACTTTTTTTTGGAGAAATCAGTAATTTTGTAGAGAAATTTGTAAAGAAATTTTGTAAGGGATTTCAAGTGAGGTACTAATATCATCAAAAAATAATACTGAGGGACTTCCCTGGCGGTCCAGTGGTTAAGACTCTGTGAGTCCACTGCAGGGACCACCAGTCTGATCCCTGGTCGGGGAACTAAGATCCCACATGCCGTGCAGCCAAAATAAATAAAATAAAATAGAACAAAATAAAATTATATCCAGCATTAAAAAAAAAAAATATTGACTCAGTACAATAGCAACAAGATAATATCCCAAACATAAAGTAGTATAATTAAAAATATTCACATATTAACTTTTTTACTTTTGAAAGGTAATATTTCTTTTGCTCTTATTTTCTTATTTTACTTTTTTCAGCCTTTTATTTTATTTTTAAATTTTTTCCCCATTCTCTCTTTTTTTAACTGAAGTATAATTGATTTACAATGTTATATTAGTTTCTGGTATACAACATAGTGATTTGATATTTTTACTGATTATATTCCATTTTAAAGTTATTATAAAATATTGGCTATTGTCCCTGTGCTATACATTACATCTTTATATCTTATTTATTTTATATACAATACTTGTACCTCTTAATCCCTTTCCCCTATCTTGTCTCTCCTCCCACCCCTCTCCTCACTGGTAACCACTAGTCTCTTTTCTGTATCTATGAGTCTGTTTCTGTTTTGTTACATTCATTCATTTTATTTTTTAGATTCCAAATATATGTGATATCATACAGTATCTGTCTTTCTCTGTCTGACTTACTTCACTAAACATAATACCCTCCAGGTCCATCCATGTTGTTGCAAAATTTTATCTTTTTTATGGCTGAGTAGTATTCCATTGTGTATATGTACCACATCTTCTTTATCCATTCATCTGTTGATGGACAAAGGCTGCTTCCATATCTTGGCTACTGTAAATAGTGCTTCTATGGACACTGGGGTGCATGTATCCTTTCTAATTAGTGCTTTTGTTTTCTTCAACTATATACCCAGGGGCAGAACTGCTGGATCATATGGTAGTTCTGTTTTTAGTTTTTTGAGGACCCTCCCTACTGTGCTGGTAGCAATCGCCTTGGTGGGAGGTACAGCCGTAGCTGGAGGGGCTAGAGCGAGAGCCAGAGCCAGGTGCAAGCTGGGCCTTCTCCTGTGCTCAATGGCCACTGCCACCCTACTGGGGGCAGGGGTGGGGCAGGGCCTGAGGGGATGGAGCAGGAACCCCAAGGGAATTGAGTGTGATGGCAGTCTCCACCTTGGCTGGGGACGGGCCAAAGCTTGAGGACTTGGGGGTGGTACGTCTGTGCTGGTTTCACTTTTTCCCTCAGGTGCGTACACCTCGGATAGAGGCTGGGTTGGGGCCGGAGGGGTCGGTGGCACACCACTGAACTGGCCTCAACCCTTTCAAGTGTGTGAACCAGAGAGCACGCTGGCAAAGACCGCCTCGGCCCTGATCAGGGGCAGGGCTGGGGTCTGAGCCAGCTCAGTTGCCCCCATGCGTGGGCACTCTCCTTGGCAATGGCAGCCTTCGCCTTAGTGGGGAGCAGCTCCAGAGAGAGAGGGGGTGTAGCAGCTGGGGGTGCACTGGGTGGGTTATGGCAAAAGCCAGCCAGAGCCCCAGGTGGTTTTCGACCTGCTGTCTCCGTACTGTGTGCCCTTTTCAAGAGCAGAGTCTTGGTTCCTTAGAGCCTTCTGGTAAGTCCCACTGGTTTTCAAACCAGCTAAGGGGGCTCATCTTCCCGGTGTTGGACCCAAGGGCTGGGGTACCTAAGACGTGGCTTAAACTCGTTGCTCCCCAGGGAGGAACCGTGATCCTGCGATATCCCCCTCTTCTTCCCTGTCCCCCAGTAGGTGTGCGGTCCAGACCAGATTGCTTGTCCTCCCTTTCTGCCAGACTCCATGCAGATCTTCCTTTACAGCCTTGGTTTTAGAAGAGCTCTCCTGCTTGTCCCCAGTTGGGTTTCAGTGAGAGTCACTCTATATGCAGTTGTAGTCTGATGTCTTCATGGCGGGAGGTAAGCCCAGCATCCTCCAACTCCACCATCGTGATCTCTCCTTGTATTTTACTTTAATTTTTTTACTAGCACAATTATTTATCAAAGTTCAGTAAAGGAATATTTTCATGGTCTCATTACGTAAGTTCTTTGAATTACTGATTTTTACTGAAAATAGTTTAGTTTATAGAGGAAGGAAGGGGTGTCAAATGCACTGAGTAAAGGACTGATAATTTTGAGTAATTAATAAGGCCTGCTCTTCCCAAAGATACCATGAAGACAGTGTAAGGTGGGCCATAGACTGGGAAGGAATATTTACAACATGTATAACTGATAGGGGGCCTATACTCAGAATAATAGGGAACTCCTAAAATTCAACAAGAAAAGAACAACTCACAAAGGAAGCTGGCAAAAGACTTACCGCCGCCTAAAAAGGGTATCCGAATGGTCAAATACCATGTAAAATTAATACCAATTACATTCACAGTGAGAATCCCACCACTATCACTAAATTCGAAGAACTGACCATTCCAAGAGTTGATGTGGATATACAGCCAAAAGGACCTTTAATATAATACATTGCTATTGGCAGAGTAAATTGGTGTAACCGCTCAGGAAAAGTTCCGAAGTTGAAGACATGCAGTTTCTATGACCCAGAAATTCCACTCCTAGGTACACTAATACACATGTGTACCAGATGTTCATAAGAATACCCAAAGTATATTCACAGTAATATCATTCATAGCAGCAGAAAGCTGGGATCAACTTAAGTGTTCATCAACAGTGAATGTAATAAGTTGGGATACAAGAGAATACTATATAGGTCTATAAATGAATGAACTGCAGCTACAAAGAGCGTGGAGGCATCTTGCGATCACAATGATTAACAAAATAAATGAGAAATGGAACAAATCATGATGTGTGACTCTTCTCATAAAAGCAGATGAAATTAAACTGTGGTCCTTAATGATTCCTATTTAGGTAGTAATTTGAATAAAGAAAAGCAAGAGAAGCTTCACTCCTAAAGTCAGGGTAGTGTTTATCCTTGAGGAGAATGAGAGGCTTTGGACAGGGAAGGAACACATGCGGAGAATGGCACGCTCGTGGTCTTTTAGCCTAGGTGTTTACTTTATAATAATTCAATGAGCTGTATGTTTTTAATTTGTGGACTTTATATGTGTTTTATTTCACAGTAAAATGTGTTTTCTTTCCTTTTAAAGGAAAGAGCTCTCGCTAATATTTTTTGGTTTCTATTTCTTGGTGGTTTTTTTTAATTCATTTTTATTGGAGTATAGTTGCTTTACAATGTTGTGTTAGTTTCTGCTGTACAGCGAAGTGAATCAGTTATACATAGACATATATCCACTCTTTCTTAGATTCTTTTCCCATATAGGTCATTACAGAGTATTGAGTAGAGTTCTCTGTGCTATACAGTGGGTCCTTGTTGGTTATCTTTTTTTTTTTTTAACATCTTTATTGGAGTATAATTGCTTTACAATGGTGTATTAGTTTCTGCTTTATAACAAAGTGAATCAGTTATACACATACATATGTTCCCATATCTCTTCCCTCTTGCATCTCCCTCCCTCCCACCCTCCCTATCCCACCCCTCCAGGTGGTCACAAAGCACCAAGCTGATCTCCCTGTGCTATGCAGCTGCTTCCCACTAGCTATCTATTTTACGTTTGGTAGTGTATATATGTCCATGCCACTCTCTCACTTTGTCCCAGCTTACCCTTCCCCCTCCCCGTGTCCTCAAGTCCATTCTCCACGTCTGCGTCTTTATTCCTGTCCTGCCCCTAGGTTCTTCAGAACCTTCTTTTTTGTTTTAGATTCCAGATATATGTGTTAGCATACGGTATTTGTTTTCCTCTTTCTGACTTACTTCACTCTGTATGACAGACTCTAATACTGAGTTATTTGTAGTGAGGTGGAGGGACCTTGGTGTTATTTTTGTATCCCTGTCTGAAAGGTAGAGTGACTCTAGCAGCCAAGAAGAGGAGAGTTTTCATGAAAACAATAATTAACTTATCAGTCAACAAAACACCAAACCACAACATCTGGAAGACAGAAACGAACAAATCGGCTCTACAGCTCCTTCTTGTAGAATGCATGAGACCTAGAACAGACTTAAATATTACAGGCACCTACAACCTACTGTGTAAGGTACTGGGGGCATTTTGGGAAAAGATTATAAAAGGTTTCACCTCAAAGCATCCTAGCATCCTAGCTAAACTGGTATGTCTTGTGAGTCCCTTGGCTGGGTCTGAAGCTCCATACACATAGCTATGTATAACTACAATCCCCAATAGTAGAATCTGATGCTCTTTGCAAGTGTTAAACACTGCCTTGGTGGAATAGTTTCTTTATAGGGCCTTTTAGTGAACCATGAAAAAGTTGTTGCTTCCATTCCAATTTAATTTTGTAAAGGCATTTGTATCACTGCTGCAGGACAAATATTATTCTAGAAAGTGGACTCTGGATTATTGTGTCCCTTCTTATCTCCAATAGCTTTTTTCTTTATTAATAAAGAACCATTTTCTATGTTTAGAAACAGCAGCCCTGGCATTCCTAAACATATTCTGCTTTCCATAATGAAAAAGTAAGAACAATATAAATAATTTTAAAATTTAACAATCAAATTATGGATAGTCATATGGAAAACAAATTAGGGAACTTGGAAAATGATTGCACCTTAAACAACATTTAATTTTTTAACGATAAAAAAAACCAAAGAGGGCTTCCCTGGTGGCGCAGTGGTTGAGAGTCCGCCGTGCCCCGGTCCGGGAAGATCCCACATGCTACGGAGCGGCTGGGCCCGTGAGTGATGGCCGCTGAACCTGCGCTCCACAACGGGAGAGGCCGCAACAGTGAAAACCCCGCGTACCGCAAAAAAAAAAAAAAAAAAAAAAAAGAAAGAAAGTATAAAAATAATCAGGGCTACAAAATGAAAAAAAAAAAAAACCATAAACATTCTACAAATATCAAGCTCAGAACAAAGATATTTTCTACAGATTAATGAAACATATCATACTTCAAAGTTTTCTGTAAGCTAATAGTCCACTTCAATATTTCTAGACAAAGTCTTTGATTTACAACCAACGATGGGACAAAATTTTTCAAGAGAGAAAATAGGGATAGCTGCAATAGGAAAGAAATCATTTGCCAAGTAAATGGACAAGTTATTTTTTAAATAAAGGTCCTTTGAAAATAATGACATAAGCTGAATTTTGTTTCAATATTTAAAAACATAAAGAGTCAGTTCTAATATGAAAAATATATACTGTTTTACTATCATAGGCTAAGTAACAGATACAACAGCAGAGAGAGTCAACAGGATCCAAAGTATCCTCTCCTACTTGATAAAAGTGGTTCCGTTTGCCCACAGTCTGCCAGGGTCTCCCTCGTTCCAGTGGCTGAACTCTTGCTCTCCCTCTTCTGTGTGCTTCCTGTGAGTACGGCTTACGTCCCTCACTCATAGAATTTCCATGGTATCCAAATAAAAAACATTTTTCATGAAATAGGAAGATCCCATTTATTTTCTTTTACCTTTGTTCAATATAAAGGGCACATTAAATCTATACATTCTTTCACTATAAACGGTCTTGATCATAAAAAATCAACATGATTGTATTATTTTTATGCCTGTTAGGCCTCAACCGATATTTCTAGCGTGATATTTTCTCCATTTGCAGCTTTGGAAATATATTATCACTCAACTTAAGTGGGTTACTAACCCAGTCATCTTCCACTCTTGCATTTAAGTGACTATTAGGACATACTTTATAAAGTTTGAAGTGACCCTCTATTCCTTCTCATATAAAATATCTATAAGATAGCAGCGACAGTCAGATACCATTTCTAGGGAAAAGCTACTGTATTTTCTCCAAGGTCATAATTGTACTAAAGCATCCAAGGGCAATGTTTTCAGACTGAATCCTATTTTTCCTTGAGACATATAAAAGAGGATTGATAAGCCTGTAATTCAGAACCCACTTACAGACTTACAGGAAAATTATATATTTATAACATTCTTGATGAAAGAACATAGGTCAAGGCAAAAAGGAAACAGGGGTAAGAAAAATACAAAGTAGGAAAAAAATCCCTGAGTCTTTCTTGACTGTAGAATACATTTCTTGGAATGCTAAAGTGCTCTTTTAAAAAATACCGAGGACCGGGACTACCCTGGTGGCTCAGTGGTTAAGAATCCGCCTGCCAATGCAGAGGACGCGGGTTCCATCCCCGCTTAGGGAAGATCCACATGCCGCGGAGCAACAAAGCCCGTGCACCACAGCTATTGACCCTGCACTCTAGAGCCCGAGAGCCACAACTACTGAGCTCACATGCCACAACTACTACAGCCTGCGAGCCTAGAGCCCGTGCTCCGCAACAAGAGAAGCCATAGCAATGAGAAGCCTGTGCACCGCAATGAAGAGTAGCCCACGCTCGCCGCAACTAGAGAAAGCCCGCGCGCAGCAACGAAAACCCAACGCAGCCACAAATAAATTAATTAATTTAAAAAAAAAAAACCAAACAACCGAGGACCTGCCTCAACAGGCGAGCACATGCTGTAACTGAGCATCAGGGTAAGCACTCTATGAGCACTGAATGGACTGGATTTCAAGAATGAAATAAATTGATGAGCTGTGCAAACTAGATTTCAAAATGATATCGCCACAATGTCCATCTTACTGGTCTTAATATGAGTGTCTAGTATTGGAGTTTTCCTGAAAAACTGTTGGTTTGGACACAGAGTTCTCTGTGAATATCATTTCATCTTGCATGCCATACTCTAAATCATTTGAAGTACAAGGACCTGAGTTCATTTCAACTCTTTGTGGGGAGGAGGAGTTCCCTCAAAAGACTTTTATCAGGCTTCCCTGGTGGCGCAGTGGTTGGGAGTCCGCCTGCTGATGCAGGGAACGCGGGTTCGTGCCCCGGTCCGGGAAGATCCCACGTGCCGCGGAGCGGCTGGGCCCATGAGCCATGGCCGCTGAGCCTGCGCATCCGGTGCCTGTGCTCCTCAATGGGAGAGGCCACAACAGTGAGAGGCCCGCGTACCGCAAAGAAAAAAAAAAATTAAGCCATCAAGTGTAAACATTATCTAGTGTCCATCCCTTTGCCTTAATCCCCGCCAACACCATACATTTCCTCTTTATCCTGGTCACCTTCCTCCAAACTGAAGGTGGTTAGCCCTTCTCCTTGCCAAAGCCAATCCCTCCATCTTTCCCCTTGATTACATCCATTCCCGACTCTTTAGGAATCTTACCCCATCAAGTGTCCTCTCTGGCTCCTCAATTTGCCCCTTTCCAACTCTGCTTGCGCTTTTCTTTGTGCTTTCAAAGGGCTCAAGTTTCTCTCACCCTAAAAAGAATTCTCTAGCTGTCGATATATTCTTCAACACACTGCACTGTCTTCCTCATCTTCTTCTGATTTAAATTCTCAAGAAAATGGTGTCTACCTATTGTTTCCCTTTACTTTTTACTTCCAAATTGTGTTGTCCAGCTTCTTGCTCTTAAAAAATTAATCAATTGGGGCTTCCCTGGTGGCGCAGTGGTTGAGGGTCCGCCTGCCGATGCAGGGGATGCGGGTTCGTGCCCTGGTCCGGGAGGATCCCACATGCTGCGGAGCAGCTGGGCCCGTGAGCCATGGCCGCTGAGCCTGTGCTCCGCAACGGGAGAGGCCACAGCAGTGAGAGGCCCGCGTACCGCAAAAAAAAAAAAAAAAAAAAAATTAATCAATTGCTTCCTAATTACCCAACCTATTGGCCATTTTTTACTCAATTTTTAAAAAACACTAACTTAATAATGTATTTGACTACCTTTCTGAAACCACCTTCTCTTTGTTCAAACCTTGTATTCTTCTGTCACCTTTCACAGGCAGTTTCTTTTCATGCACTGTAAATTTTCCCTTTAGGAAGACAGAATTAGGTAAGTTATCTTCCAAACTCATTTGAAAACTGCAATTTTCTATGAATGACTGACATTTTAGAAGATGTGGAAATGAGACCCTTTGGGGAGAAGAAATTATCAGATAGAATGAGGTGTTTCTGTAAAACAATTATACTTATTTCCCTGAGGAAAGTTACCTGATAGATGCCAATTTCAACAGGTAGTTGAGCAACTGTCACCTGGATGTGAACTTTGATGCTTTGAACTATAGCAATTATCATACTGTTTCTTACTATCACTTAGCTACAGCTCCTACTTTCCCACTGGAGTTTAAAATGAGCCCTATTTCCTAGGAAAGAATCTGAAAAAGTATTTTAATAGTTTTTCGGAATGCTCATAGGACCAGTGAGTAATATTTCTGTGCTCACCACCCAAAAGCTCCATGTTCCTCAGCTGAGATCATTCCATTAGATGCAATTGCTTTCCCGAGCTGTTGCCTTCTGCAGGGAGAAAGAGGCTGACCAAAGTTCGTCTACTAGATTCATTCCTAATGCAAGGCTAAAAATAGCACTTTAATTGCACACCACAAAGCTAGTCAATATTTTGACCTGCTCTGGAAATTAGCCAAGATATATGTACAAAAACTGGAGCTAGTCAGAAAGCCACAAAAATGAAGGTCTACACCTTTGGCAGTCCTACAGCAATTTTTTTTGCTGGTTTCAGTGTCACTCATTTCCATGGACCTTTACCTCCATCCATACATTAGGGATGGAACACGCTGCACTGAAAATCAGTAACACCAAGAAAAGTGCCAACTTAAAGCTTCCAGTAGTTTCATGCTTTGCAAACATTGTTTTTGTTGATGATCTCATATTTGCACAGCAAGAGTTCATATTAATCTTAGTAGTCATATCCAAACCATGAGTTTTAACTAATGTTAGATGCTCTTTCACATGATGGTGTGCCAAGTTAAATTATTTCACTGAATAAGTAAATCAATAAGTGATAACATATAAACAAAATACTACATTTAATATAAAGTGAAATATATATTACAATATAAAGAAATATATATTGAAATAAATACTATATATGTATTTAATGTATATATGTATATATAATATACTTTAAATAAATTGGAATTATTATGTGAAAAAAGAAAACCAGATATCTGCCACATTTTTACCTGAAGAAAGTACTTGGTTTACAAGAAATTTATGCTCCAGCAGCCTTGTAATAATAAATAAAAATCTGAGGGTTAGAATGTGATTCAGAGATATTCAGGACCTATAATTTATTCCCAAACAGAAGGAGTCAATATAAATCCTGTGAATTTCATTGCTGCCAGACCACCTATTTAATTATGAATAAGAAATGCTTAGAAATGTTGCCTCTTTAGGGATCACAGTCCTTATTCGGAACACAAGACCTTGTAAGCCCTTTAGAAATTACCCATCATAAGTACAACACTGTCATTTTAGTTCAGCATGAGGGAACTCTGCACTGGAGTAACCCCAGGGCTCCTTAGTCTGTTGGAAAAGATGGTCATGAGAGCGCATTGAGGCTTTCTAACATTCTAAGAGATTTTGGTTACTGGACCTGTCTTTAGTTATTTTTTTTTTTCACTTGAGTTGACTTGGTGTGATTTCCATACTATGAATTGAATCCAGCTGTTCAAATAGTAAGTGAGACAACACTTGTTTGTTTTTTACTGCAAAGATATGTCCTGTATACGTTAGCCTACAATAATATGCAAAAGCCATTCAATTAAAATGATGGTATGAGTACAAAGATGTCAATCTCTTTCTGACCCAACTCTCCCAGGTATATTCCAAAAGATGAAGAAGTTTCCAAGCTCTGTCCAAGTTTGGAAGATCACAGAAGAGTACAAACATGAGCCTACTTTTATCAGACATTATCTGATGGGTCGGTTTCCCGTCGGTTTCCATGATGGGAAATATTTCCCATGGGTTTAAATCTGTGCTTGGTACGTATCATAATCAGGATGTATTCAGTCCCAAATTACAGAACATGTCCAAAACCAGAACTTCTCAAATAGTGTGTGACAGTGTGCCATGAATGGGTGGCAGGTGGTTGAGATGCTGATCTTGGGCGCTGTTACAGTGGCCAGGACGGGCAGCCTGAAGCAGCTGAACTCCTTGAGCAACCTGTCCTTTGTGAGGATTCTTACCTGTTTACTCCAGTGCACCATACAAATAGGATCTTATATGTTGCCATGATGTGTAAAGGTTGAAGAGCACTGGCTCAATAACAGACATTTAGTTTTCACTGAAGTAAGACATTTGGAGGTAAGCTTTCCAGGATTGGTTCCAGAATTGATTTCGTGGCTCAATAATGTCATCAAAGACCTAATCTCATGTCTTTCTTCTGTTGTACCTCACTTTCTCAGCATGTTGACACTTATCTTCAGGCTTATCACCCTGAATGGTTACAAGGGCTGGCAAAGCCCTAGAATTCACATCCTCAAATAAAAATATCCAAAGCAGGAAGGAGAGAAGAGGTCAAAAGCAATCTTTTTTGCATGTGGCCCTCTGTTTTATAAAGGAGAAAACACCTTTCCCTAAAGTGCTCCGCTATACTCCCCTTTACAGCTTTACATTGTATTGACCAGGGGTTACTTTCATATGGATATTGGCGAAGCCATACCGTGAACGGCTTGGACAGTCGTGATTCATTCATAGGGGTGGGCATAGAATAAAAGAGGACTGCAGTTAGTGAGAAATATAGGAGAATAACTGCTAGTTAAGCAACAGTGTCTGTTGCTGAGAGATTAATCAAAAGAAGAAACAGTGTTGCTTATAATTCTAAGAGTGATAACCCATTTGAAGCTAAAGGGAATATGTAATTTCTTAAGTCTAACTGGTCTTTTCTCTAACCTTCAAATCTACCTGCTTCAATTTTTTACAGCCAATTTAGCATTTTCATTAATTATAAAAAATGTTTTAATATATTATTGTAGTCACAGCAATATTTACGAAAATATTTCAAAACAGATATCTGATAAACGATTTGTATCTAAAATATACTCTTAGAACTCAACAATAAGAAAGCAAACAACTCAATTTTTTAAAACGGGCCAAGGCTCTGAAAAGACCTCTCACCAAAATAGGTATATGAATGGCAAATAAACACATGAAAAGGTGCTCATGCCATTTGTCCTCGGGGAAACTAAAACAATGAGATACCACTACACAACTATTAAAGTGGCAAAAATCCCAAAACCAGCAGCCAGTGATGATATGGAACAATAGGAACTCTCATTCTGCTATTGGGAATGAAAAATGGTAAAACCACTTCGGAAAACAACTTGAAAATGTCTTAAAAATCTAAATATAGTCCAAAACCCAACAACCATGTTCGTGGGTATTTAAACAACCAATCTGAAAACTTATATCCACACAAAACTCTGCATGCAAATGTTTATAGCACCTTTATTTATAATCACCAAAAACTGGAAGCAACCAAGATGTCCTTCAATAAGGGAATGGATAAACAAACTGTGGCACATCCATATAATGAAATACTATTCAGTAATACAAAGGAATCAAGCCATGTAAAAAAAAAATACGAATGCATTTTAGATGCATATTACTAAGTGAAATAAGTCATCCTGAAAATGCTATAGAGATGGTCATCCAATTAGTGGTTGCCAGTGGTTAGGAGAGGTGAGAGGGTTAAATAGGAGAAGCAGAGAAGATTTTTTTTAGAGTGGTGAAATTATCCTGTATGGTAGTGCAATGGTGGATAAATGACAATATGCATTTGTTAAAACCTATGGAACTTTATAGCACAAAGAGTGAACCTTGCTCCACAACATACGTAGAAAGGGAGATACAAATTAAAACAATGAGACATCACTGTACATCTATTAGAATGGCCAAAATGGAGACACATGCAACACCAACTGCTGGTAAGGATATGCAGCAACAGGAACTCTCATTCACTGCTGGTGGGAAAGCAAAGTGGTACAGTCACTTGGAAGTTTGGTGGTTTCTTACAAAACTAAACATACTCTTACCATATGATCCAGCAATCACACTCCTTAGTATTTATCCAAAGGACCTGAAAACTTATGCTCATGTAAAAACCTGCACACAGATGTTTACAGAAGCTTTATTCATAATTGCCCAACCTTGGAAGCAACTGAAATGTTCTTTCCTTCAGATGAATGGATAAATGATAAATAAACTCTGGTATATTCAGATAATGGAATATTACTCAGCACTAAAAGAAATGAGCTATCAAACCATGAAAAGACATGGAGGAACCTTAAATGCGTATCACTGAGTGAAAGAAGCTGATCTGAAAAGGCTACATTCTATATGATCTTAACTATATGACATTCTGAAAAAGGCAAGACTGTGGAGATAGTAGAAAGATCAGTCAGTAGTTGCCAGGGGTTGAGGGACGGGACGAACAGGTGGAGCAGAGAGCAATTTTAGGTCAGTGAAAATACTCCGTATGATATCTTAATGATGTCATTACATATTTGTCATGTCAGTATATATTTGGCCTAACCCTCAGGATCAGTACAACACCAAGAGTGAATTATATGAACCACAAGGTGATTATGCTGTGCCAATAATACAATCCATCAATTTTAATAAACATGCCATTCTGATGCGGGATACTGATACTAGTGGAGGCTATGCATGTGTAGGGGCAGGGGGTATATGGGCAACCTCTGTACCTTCTGTTCAATTTTGCTGAGAACCTAAAACTGCTCTTAAAAATTTGAATTTTTTTCAAAGAGTGAACTTTAGTATATGTAAATTAAAAAAATCATTCACAAAATCAGGAAGTCCTGGGACAGAATGCAGACCGTGACAAAAAGAATCTGTGTAAGGAACGTATGAAATAATCTCGCTAAAAGAGTTGGACAAAAAGGTGCCATCCTAGGTAACTTCCAAAGACAAAAGGAACTGTACATAAGGACTATACTTTAAGTGAGAAAGCTCTTTTTTTCATAGCAGTACAAGTTAACATTTCTGAAAGAACTATACATGTATACTAGAATTGAGCAATTAAGTAAATGCACAGCAGAAAGTGGGGGATAGTTTCTCAATGTTGGACTCAGGTTACAGACAAGCAAGAAGAGAAGGCTGGAATCATCCCTGTGGTAATGGATTAGAGTTGGAGGCATCAATATGAATTCATATTTACATTGATATGTATACAGGTGGATACATCCGGAAATATTTAAAGGTGCATGCACAATGGAATATTACTCAGCCACAAAAAGGATGAAATAACGCCACTTGCAGCAAAACGGATGGACCTAGAGATTATCATACTAAATGAAGTAAGCCAGACAGAGAACGATAAGTATCATAGGATATCGCTTATATGTGGAATCTAGAAAAATAATACGAATGAACTTATTTACAAAACAGACATAGACCCACAGACATAGAAAACTAAATTATGGTTATCAAAGGGGAAAGGGGGGAAGGGATAAATTAGGAGTTTGGGATTAAAATATACACACTACTATCTATAAAATAGATAACCAACAAGGACCTACTGCATAGCACAGGGAACTGTATTCAGTATCTTTTAATAACCAGTAATGGAAGAGAATTTGAAAAAAGGATATATATATTTATATATATGTATAACTGAATCACTGTGTTGTACATCTGAAATTATCACATTGTAAATCAACTATATTTCAATAAAATTTTTAAAAAAGCAATCTTAGCCACTTTGCAAGAAAAAAAAAAAGCATGTGTATAGACACAGTTTAGTATGCACACACATATATTTTCTTTCTTTGCCAACTGAGAGGGCCTTGAAGCAACAACACTCCAGGAGCAATAAGCACACCTAGTGCCCAGATCTTGGTTTCTAATACCACTCTCCAACAAATGAACTAAGGCTTCTTAGAGAAGTGGATGATTCTATAGCTGGGGCTGGGACTATACTAGATGAATCTGGACCATTTGGAAGTGCCAAAAAGTAAGGAAATGCTCAGACACACGTAACCATGACATTAGGGGTATGTCAAAGGGACATAGGAACCCACTGAAAGAGTTCCAATGACCAAAGCCACAACAATTTGAGCTACAAAATAAAGAAAGTAGTATTGGATTATAACCCAAAATATAAACTAAGTATCTGAGTCCATAGTGTTATAAATAAATGGTTATATCAATAAACAAATGGCAAAGAATATTCTCCAGTGCAGAAGATTCCAAATAATTATGTAGGTTCTCCTCCCCCAAGGAGATGGACTGCAGCTCCCTAAGTATGGCCTGCTCACAGGGACTTCCTTTCAAAGAAGATAGTATGGAAATGGGGAGAAAAGAGTAACTTTACAATGGAGAAATGTAACAAACACTACCTCAGCTGGGTGATTATGAGTAACAGCCACAGAGAAAAGTCACATTGATAATGTGTAGCATTGATATGATGTGATGAGAATGGTACTTTATCTCTGTGGTCTTCATCCCCAGAACCAATAACCCCAGTTTAACCATGAGAACATCAGTCAAACGTCAACTGAGGTATGGTCTACAAAACACCTTACTAGTACTCCTCAAAACTGCCAAGGTCATCAAAGAAAAGGAAAGTCTGAGAACTATCACAGTGGAGAGGGGACTAAGGAGACATGATGACTAAATGTAATGTGGTTTCTGGATGAGACCCTAGAGGGGAAAAGAACATTAGGTACAAACTGAGGAAACCTGAATAAAGTACAGGCTTTAATTAATAATGTATCAGTGTCAGTTCATTAATTGTGACAAAGTACTATACTAATAGAAGATGTTGATGGGGTACTCCCTGTACTATTTTCACAATTTTTCTGTAACCTAAAACTATTACAAACATTTTAAAGTTTTTATATTAAAAAGTGGGAGAAATTAGTGTTGCTACTTTGAAAAATGGTTACTTATAAATGGTTAATTATAAAGTGTTAACTACCCCCCCAATCAGATTAATGAATACTGGCAGATAGCATAGTGAAGTGAACAAGACCATTGTTCCAGACCTGAGTTCATGTTTGCCCAAGCTACCTACGGGTGTGACACTCAGACACATCCTTTAGTCCCTTAGGACCTTGATGTTTTCTCCTACAAATTATGGAAATTGGATAAATGATATTACAGGGCTCTTCTAAAACAATGCTATAGACAAGCAAAATACATCATCAAAATCAACAAGAATGCCAATGGATTGATTCTATCATATCACACATAATTTGGGAAGTACTTACTGGCTTCTCCCACTGATAAAATACCAGTTTTACTTCTATTTAATGAAGTCTATTTTTGAGATCTGGATGGTAAGTTATACTGGAACATAAAGAAGAAACAACGCTACTTTATCCTGGTGAATAGTAGTATCTCCTTTAAAATTACTCTTTTCTCTTGAAAGCATACAAGCTAGGGGTAAAAGGGAGACGACTTTACACCTATTATACTCTTCACATATTCTCAAATAATACCACATTTTAAATAATATCACTTTCAGATCCATAAAATGTACTGCACTGAGAAACCATAACCAAGACACAGGGGGTAAGAGCTAAGTGTATCATCCGTTTTCAGTACAAATAAAAGATGAGGTCTGCCTTTTTCTTTCAAAGAGGACCCTGATGGAATGGATTGGATGAAAGTCTTTCATGACTCGCCTCTAAATTTGGTGGTCTGTACTCCCAGGGTGATTGCAAGGCCACGGTTAAGAGGCAGGAAGTGGAAGGAAGTAGCACCAGCAGCCCAGAATTGGAGTCAGGACACCTGCGTTCTAATGCTGACCCTTTCATTACTTAACTAGCAGTTTCACTTTGAACAGATAATTTTAATCTTGCTGAGTTTCTTATTTGAAAAAGCGAGATGTTGGATCAGATGCTACATTAAATGAATGGAACTCAAAAATGCTGTGGATTTGCTCCCTTCTTTTGAAAAGCAAGGGCTAGGGATGGAGCATTGTCTGTTCAGGGCTGGCTGAGCTAACCCCTGACCTCTGTACTGAGCAGTGTGGTTAACATTGCAGACGTGGAGAGGCCACAGCCCACCTGAAGGACAGAGGAAATAGTCCAGGAGCAATTGTTTCCATATGCATTTCCAGAGCTGAGACACAGGAGTGCTTTGGAGCTGGCAGGAAAAGGAAGCAATTTATCCCCTTTCACATCCTTCAGAAAGCTTCCTGGGGAGTTCATGACCTTGGTCTATCAAACACCTTACTCAGTATTATTTCTTGAAAGGGAGGCCAGAAGCAACCTGAAGAGTTAAAGACCTTTCATTTTGAATTTTACTATATAAACCTTGTTTAGAAGCCCAGCTTGTAAACCAATCTCTTTGTACACGGGTTTAACAAAATCTGTTTAAACAGAACTTGGAAGAGTAATTTTGTGATGATATTATTAGGCAATGCATATTAATGCCATAAAGAATGAAGTGTGTGTGGTTATTCTATTTTGCTTAGTCACAAGTAATGTTCGTTCTGGTAACAATTTTTGAGGCTGTGCCCATTGTATTGTTTAGTTCAGTTGCAAATCAGGTAAAAATTAGCCATGCCTTTGTTTCTTCCATTAATTCCATAAGAATATCCAACCAATGTTATGTCTAACACACATAGAGGAACATTCATTTCCTGACTTTTCCTTATACTCTTTTCCTAGACACATATCAACCCACTCCCTACTAACATAAAGAGGGAAAAAACTGAATTCCCATTAATGATATATATATTTTTAAAAATTCTCACAATATAAGTATAAATGTACACTGAAAAAAAAATAAGGTAATGGCCAGGGATATCCCATTGCCATCTGATATTTTTCCCCATCCCTCAATTGCATTGACTTTTGATCGTCATTTGGGAAATTTATTTTCAGTGGTACCTGAAGCCAACAATTATGTGTGTTAAATAGTGTACTTTTTTTTTTTTTTTTTCCGGTACGCGGGCCTCTCACTGTTGTGGCCTCTCCCGTTGCGGAGCACAGGCTCTGGACGCGCAGGCTCAGCGGCCATGGCTCACAGGCCCAGCCGCTCCACGGCATGTGGGATCTTCCCAGACCGGGGCACGAACCCGTGTCCCTTGCATCGGCAGGCGGACTCTCAACCACTGCGCCACCAGGGAATGTCTTCTTTTTAATGGGTTCCTGGAATGAATCCCAGAGGGACAAGACATCTCTGGGGAGAGTAGGAACCTGAGAGAGCTTCTGCTTATATCTGGGGAACGATTCTCAGGAGGCTGCAGGTTTGCCACTGAGCTCCTCTTTACTCCTGGAGTTTAGACAGGAGACGTAACCAGGTGTAGTAGCCTACAGTCTTTAATAAAGGAAAACCCAAGTCTTTTAATATATTTTAAACAGGATGTTCCTTTCCTAGACTGAGCATGTCATGTACGGTGAGTGGTACATCTTTCTCTCCTGTAAACAGACTTACACAACAGGGCTGCTGAGAAAAGAGTATTAATAGGGCCTGACAACTGGAGAACTGGATTGCCTTTAGTTACCAGATGTTCAGATTTTTCAGTGTGCTGGTTCTTTAGAAGATCAGAATTATGTCTAAGAATTGGATCATCATTATGAGAATAGCAACAACCTGATTCTGTTGGAATGGTTCTCAAAACAAATTGTTAGTTACCACCATTTGGGAAGCTTACTAAGTCCTAGTAATAAAGGTGAAAGTTAAAAAGTAATGATACAAGATAACATTGAGAGGCGACTATAGGTCAAATATATTGTTATTTGCTTGAGAGATACTCTCAGCAACTTCATCAGCTCCCTACTGAATACCTGGATTCAGGTACTTACATATGATTTCATTAAGTACTCTAATATTCTTCATCTCTTTCTCTCTCTCACATACACACACACACACAAACACACACACACACACACGCACAACCATAAATACATCATAATATGATGCTGAAGCTAGATAAAGGCACTTTCCACTTTTCTAAAGAAATCCAGAAATCTAGGCTCCTATGAACTAAGTAAACTAAATGGTCAGGCTGTGCTATTAGAGACTCTCTAAATGACTATAAGCATTGAATTCATCGTAAATATGTTATGCTTCATTTCTTGAAAAAGAAACAAAATTCCAGTGCATTCATTAATGTGTCAGCTTACTAATACATAAATGCAATCACTATGCAAAATTGCTTCAATGATTTGAAAGGTATATTTGGAAAAAAAATAAACTTGTCTCTGGGTTCTATTTCAAATCAATTGTCGTGATTTAAATATAAATAACCGGGGCAAGTTACTGAGGAATCGAACTGTATAGTATATTTCAAAAAGTGAAAATTCACAGAAAACAATTTCAAAAGCTTCTTTTCTTTATATTTGCCATTTGAGGAAAGATTCCTTTTGTCTGAACAATGTTAATAATTTCTTAGTCTTTATTCTAGTTACATTCATAACTATATTGATCAGGGTCAGGGCATTTTCACTAGCCAATCTCAAAGTTAAACAAAAACCAGATATAATTATTCAAAAGTACAGAGAAACCAGGCGGGGCTGGGTACTCAAGTTTGCTGCATCAAGTCCCTGAAACTAGCGCTCTCTCTCTCTCTCTCTCACACACACACACACACACACACACACACGCGCGCGCGCGCGCGCAGTTCTACTTATCTTTCTATTGACGTTATCCTTAGGAAAACTTTCCCAAGGTGGCCAGGCTAGGCTAGCAAAGTGTGTTTCCCAGAACAATTTCCAGATATTATTAACAGGGTGAGGGGTAGTTACAAATAATCAAATAATTTTAGGACATGTTTGGTTTAATCAAAGTTAACTTCCTCCTTTACCACAGGCTTCTCTGAGCCTTTAATACACTATGACTCTCCAAGAGGGGGTAGAAATCATACCTGCAGCCGTTGCCAAAATCAACTGCCCCCAGAATCTTCTCTTCCCTTTTACTGAGGCAGATCACCTAGCACTAGTGTGACAGGGAAATAAATCAGGAAGCACATGATAAACTGTCCCAGAAGAGTTGCTCTGCATCTCCGTTCCATTTTCTTGGTTGCTTGGCTTGTTCTTTGAGGACAGTCATACAGTTTCAAATGGCCTCATCATTTGAGCCCTGAAGGGGAGCCCTCAGCCCCATCACTCCTTCCATCAGATACACGTATGGCTCCAGACCCTCCAGGCTTATTTCCTTTTAGGATCTTGTTAGAAGAGTATGGGGTGGGGAAGGGGGGGAGGCGGGGAAGAGGGGAGGAAGGATGTCTGAAGATTAGTGACTCACCTGCTTGATCTCGCTAAGGGAGAACAACCATTTGATATCAGCTATTGCTCTGACCATGTCCTGCTCACTATGCCAGATTTCTCTCTCTTGGTAAATTTAAAAATTAAATAGAAAATGTATTGCCATACAGATATTTACTTTAGGAACTAGCATTCATACTGAAACTTGTGTCTCTCTCTAAAGCGAAATTGCATAATAATATTTTGTAGGGAAAATCCCAGGATACAAGCTGACATTACAACTCTCCTCCTCACCCAAATTAGATAATCACAAACAGAGTATTAAGAAATTTCCTATGTATGAAGATGAAAGAAGCTCATTCAAAATAAAACAGGAGTTGCGGAAAATTGGCTTATCTTTCTTCCTCATAGGACCTTTCAATCGCATCAACGACGTTTTCCCAATGAACTCATAGCATTCTATATTATAAGTTGCACCTTGTTTGCATAACTTGTTTTGTATCTCTTGGCAAGCTCCAAGCCATCTCAGTTTTGTGTATTTGCATGTAACTCTGATCACAGGGAATGTGTTTTGAGCCAGAAGGTATGGTTCAGTAAATCAAGGTGGGAAGGTTAGGCACAGAATTTACTCTGAGAGTGGCCACTGATTCTAGAATAACTTTCTGTTCTATGCTTAGTAGAATTCCTGGCATTTAGTAGAACTTAAGTTAATATTTATTGAATTAATTGAAGATCATGTAAAAGCAACTGATAATTTTTCAATGTTATAAACTTTGGATTTTTGATTTAAAAAACAGTCTTTCAGTTTGGCTCAATTGGGTTCAGATTCTAATTTGTCATGTAAGTCTTCTAATGGGTATTCACTATTGTGGATTATGTACCTTAACTAGTAAGTAAACAAACAAAAACCTAGGTCCCTGGTAAGCTAATGACAGATTCTGAGAACTGAAAAGAAAGGTCTCCGTGTACTTGATACGCTACATAATGCTGGTAGTTATGTTTTACTTTACAACTAATAAGTGAGACATTAAATATATGCATACCAATTTACATTTCATTATATGCTTACTGGAGAGAAATGGTTTAATAATGTTTTATCTATGTACCCACTCTCCCAACCGCCATTCAGAATTTTACTTGTGGCCTAAAATCACATTCCAAGCCTACCAATCCTTGGAATCTCACTTTTGTAACATATTTCCCTGATATTTATTCTCTGTAGCATATTTATTTCAAATTCCATTTAATATTTTCTATTCTAGGAATTTCCCTTTCTATGGTAAAGTTTATTTTTATGTCTACTGATTTTAATGTCCCTAAAATATTCCTGAATTTTCATTACTGACCTCTAGTCCTATGTAAACTATTTAGTTTTGGTATGTCATTAGAAAAACATTATCAGAGGGCTCCTTTATAAGTCTGGCCAAGCCCACTGGAAATGCCACAATTTGTACTTCCAGTCTCTTAGATTCTTGCTACCCAAAGGGTAGTCCTGGGACCACCAGCATAGGTATCACCTGAGATTTTGGTAATGCAAACAGCCAGGGCTTGACCCAGATGAACTGAATCTGAATCAGCATTTTAATGATATCACCAGATAACTCGTATATATATTAAAGTTCAAGAGGCATTGTCTTAGGGCATTTTTAAAGAGTCATTAAAAATAACTGACTACATGGTTCTCAGAAACATTTTTCAGTACATATTTTAATGTCTCTACCATTCTACTATCCAAGCTCTTAGAGAGGAAGAGGCATTAGGCCAGACTAGCAAATTAATCCCTTGTCTCTATTTCCCTAAAGCCGTATCAAGTTGAATGATACTCAGATACAACTCTGTCTTTTGAGGCTTCTTCAAATGGCCAGTTATAATTCATTCAGGAAATAATCTCCAGGTTGTTGTCTTGTTTCCTTTTTGACTGAATGTTACTCTTTTTATGTTTAACCTGTATTCACTCCAGCAGCATTTTATTTATAGTTGAACTAAACTCCCATTCTTAGAACGATTTCTTCCCCACTTTGCGAGGTCTGCTGGTATGCAATATGCAAATATAAACATTCAAAACAGTAGGGTGTGGGGTACACATGGCATAAAAGAAGTGGGGCTGGTGCAGTGCCTTCGAACACACAGCCTTCTCTACTTTTTAACTGTTAAGTAAACAGCGCTACATATCGTTGTTTGTTATTTATGTGAATATGTGTATGTATTCAGTAACTAACTATAACATCTATGAAATCAGAGAATCTCACCTGTCAATCACTCCAGTGACTAGCACAGTGCTTTGTACAGAGTACACACTCAAAAAAAAAGAGGTAATGATATTATTCTCTTTTCATTCTAAAACAAAGGATTAAAATACGCCAAGACAGAGCAGAAGTAATAAGTATTTTGCAGTTTATAATACCTGTGACCATAACAAACTCAAAGATCTTTGGATGGCACTATTACTTTATACTGAAAAAAGTCTTCTGAGGCACAAAAATAAGCCTGGACATAGGGAGTGGAGGAAGAGTTTTGCTAATTGCTGCTCCTTGACATTGAAACACTAACAATACAGCCAGGTAGTGAGGTTAGGAAATATCAAGTTTTATCTTTAAAAATATAATTTCCTCTCATTCGGAAAGATCACATTGGAGAAGTGAAATAGAATGTACTTCAAAACCCAAGTGAGTCAGCAGACATCAAATAAAAACACCCACTAACACTGATGCAGATCCCAAACCCCCAGCTAATAAACAAGGTTTAAAGGCCTTAACAGCCTCCAGCAGCTGGAAGGACATAGGGGGTGGAAGAAAAATGCCTCCCTTTCCCGTCACCCTGCTCTCCAATAGCTCCCCACGCTGCCCACCCACTCAGTTAATTTACTAAAAGCTTATTTATATGGAGGACAGAAGTAAGAACTTCTCAATGCAGTAAAACTCAGACACTGATGAGATTAGAGGAATAAGCAGACTTTCAACAAGAGGTATGTGACATTTCACACTTCTGAAAAGTCTTCAGCCAGGTAAAGCACCGTGTTTCCTCTTATATTGGCTTTGACAGCACCCAGCTGGAGCTCAGCGAAATTCACACATCTTCCGGGGACAGCACTGGCTTTGGGCTACCTAGGCTGAGCCTCTCACAGCTGGAAATACTGTAAACCAAGTATAAAATGTAGGTAGGATTACTAAGAAATCCTTTGCTTTCATTCATTTTATCTCCCAGATATGCCCTGTCCCCATAACAGATTATCCTAGTAGCCTGGCTAATCACCTCCAAGCAGCCACAGAAATCCCAAAGACATCAGTATGTGTTTTATTGCCCATATTTCTACTGAAAATCCTGCCTAGGTAGCAGTATCGAAAAATACTCCAAAACACTGTTGCTTTTTCGGAAGAGGCATTCTGAAGAGTGCTTCTGTGCGGTGGAATGCCAGAAGGATTATTTTGCCTGTTCTGTTCATTAAGGTCAATTTTATTCATGTTCAGCATCGCTCAGGACACATAAGTGCATAAGTGTGTTTGCAACTCACCCTGGAAAAGGCAGGACAGGAAAGTAATAACTTGTAGTCCCATGGCATTTATTTTCCTCTATTGATATCAAAGGGATTAAACAAAAAGACCTAATTCCGTAGTCTAATGCTCCTGTGAAAGTAATATTTTCCTTTTTTTTAAGGTAGGGAGGGCCTGAATCTGCTCTTATTTCAAATTATATCCGTAATCAGGTTTACCTGTGTGTCATCTTCCCCCACGTGGACTCATTTATTCCCCTTCTAAGCCAATTTAAGGGAGCGGACCTTGTTTAAAAGGATTTTTATCTTTTTTCTTGACTCCTTGCAATTTCTTAACAGAATGTTTCATCTTTTTTTTCCCTTTCTTTTCAGATTGTTTTTCTACTGCCATCCCTCACCCCCATTTCTGATTCTGGATCTCTATTTACTATGAACTTCTAAGCACTTCCAGGCTTTGGCACCTTTGCCCTCTGGCTAAATGCTGCTCACTATTCCACTGCGAATCAGACCTTGACATTCAACACCTGGAGCTAATGAGAAAAACCTGTTTTGTAGAAAGGACTACAAGTTAATGAAAGTTTTAAAAGGAGTCATGCAGACAGAGTGCTTGTTATTGTTGAGTAAACCACATGGCTTTAGCATCCTCTTTAAGAATTAGGCCTTTTGTGGGTTCCAGGAGGGAAGTATTGCTGCAGCGAAAAGAAGGCATAGTAGTGCTTAAGATCAAAGCTTTTCGTGTTACCTAGAGATAAGATAACCTAAAGTCTTATTCCCTTAGTGCTCCTTTATTTAGTTTTAGAAAATGTCATCTGCAGTGCAAAGAAGAACCTGTCTCTTGCATTCTCAGTTATCTGTGTGGCCTATTAGCTATGCTGGAGTGCCTCTTGTAATAATTATATTAATTTTCACTTCAGTTCAATTAAGGGCACTGAATATCTACCAAATGCAAAGCCCACACGATGGTGTACCAAATCAACCTAGTCTTCAAGAAGCTTTTGGTCCAATAAGAGAGGCAGAGGAATCCACCCTGGAGGGCAGTGAAGGTGGGCAGGAGTTTCTATCAGGGTTTGGTTTTGCACTAATAGGCCTGCGATTATTTTAAAATTAATACTGATTAAACAAACTTTTATTGATTACTATGTTCCAGGTATTAAGAGGCTATAAAGGTCAACAAAAGAAAAGCCATGATGAGATGGAGATGACAGTGATGATGGCAGAGGTGCTGCTGCTGATCTTGAACTTTGGTGGCCATTATTCTGCCCATCACAAGCGGTATAGGTAAAGGGGAGCCATGGCAGAGTTTTAGGAGTGTTGTAGGGAAGGTCATCAGTGTTCATGGTGGATTAAGAGAAGCAAAGTCAGAGGCCACTGGGAATCTAATCTGACAGTCCTGGTGGGAGGTAATGATAATCTATACTCAGAAAGTAGTCACAGAAAGAGTGAAATAAATTGCATTCTCTTTGGGAATTAGAATATGTCCTGCAGTTTTTGAGAATAAGATATCCAGCCATGCACCTAAACAGATGGGAAAATAGATAATGAGTCTGCACTGGATATATCTGGGCTTCACTTCTGGTTCTGTCACGTAACTATGTAATATTAAACAAGATAGCTTACTTCTTTGTGCCTCAATTTCTTCATCTATAAATATAACTAGTTATATCCATACCATGGGATCATTTTCAGGACTAATAATTATGTAATAATTATATAGCATGGTGACAGACATTTAGCAAATTCTCAGAAATAGTAGCTATTATCAGTCTCATGCTGTAGCTTTTATTCTCATGTGTTAGCTTTGTAATATCGGCACTAAGATGGAATATCTAGATTGGGATAAACCTGTCTTACAAATGGGTCTCACATATCTGTTCAGATTATTAGCCAGAGGATTTGTCATATGGTTATGTTAAAAATCAATTACTGAGACAAGTGAAATGAATAGATAGGAGAGATACAAGATCTGAGTCCCAGAACTCAGTTGCTTCCAGGGACCAAGCAGGTAAAATGTGAGTGTAAACTGAACCAGATGAAACTAAGATCAGATGGTACCTAAAGAATGTGTGCCATGAATAATGGACTCCAACTTTAAAATGTCTGCAGGATCCTGGCTTGCAGTTCAGAGTGTAGTTATTTAGAACAAACTATTTTACTGTTATCCACAGTAAGAAATAGATTTTAACACATCACAACAGCACATGGGTAGATATGCATAAAACAAAATTTCTTAATACTTAAGAATCTTAATACTTGTGAATCTTATTGATATTCTCTATCCTATACTGATCCATTACATCCCACTCCGTTTCTTTACATTCTTTTCTATCTCATCATATCCTATCTCATTCAAATAAATCCTGGGCCAGATCTTTTAAATTTATTTTTCTAGCCACTAATGGGTCACAACCCACAGTTTATAAAACTCTAGTTCATATCAGCAGATTAAAATAATTTTTGGTTTACCTCCACCAGTAAATTTTTTTTTTTTTTTTCCCGGTACGCGGGCCTCTCACTGTTGTGGCCTCTCCCATTGTGGAGCACAGGCTTAGCAGCCATGGCTCACAGGCCCAGCCGCTCCACGGCATGTGGAATCTTCCCGGACCGGGGCACAAACCCATGACCCCTGCATCAGCAGGCGGACTCTCAATCACTGCGCCACCAGGGAAGCCCAGTAAATTTATTTTTGAAATAAAAAACATATATGGGGGGGGGGACCTTCAAGATGGCAGAGGAGTAAGACCTGGAGATCACTTTCCTACCCACATATACATCAAAAATACATCTACATGTGGAACAATTCCTAAAGAACACCTACTGAACGCTGGCAGAAGACCTCAGACTTCCCAAAAGGCAAGAAACTCCCCACATACCTGGGTAGGGCAAAAGAAAAAAGAAAAAACAGAGACAAAAGAATAGGTATGGGACCTGCATCACTGGGAGGCAGCCGTGAAGGAGGAAAGGTTTCCACACACTAGGAAGCCCCTTCACTGGTGGAGATGCAGGGTGGAAGGGGGGAAGCTTCAGAGCCACGGAGGAGAGCGCAGCAACAGGGGTGCAGAGGGCAAAGCAGAGAGATTCCCGCACAGAGGATCGGTTCCAACCAGCACTCACCAGCCAGAGAGGCTTGTCTGCTCACCCGCTGGGGTGGGTGGAGGCTGGGAGCTGAGGCTTAGGCTTCGAAGGTCAGATCCCAGGGAGAGGACTGGGGTTGGCTGCGTGAACACAGCCTGAAGGGGGCTAGTGCGCCACGGCTAGCCTGGAGGGAGTCCGAGAAAAAGTCTGGAGCTGCCGAAGAGGCAAGAGATTGTTGTTTTGGGGTGTGCAAGGAGAGAGGGTTCCTTCCCCGTGTTCCCACAGAAGGCAGAGCACCGCCTAAGCGAGTTCCAGAGATGGGGGTGAGCCATGGCTATCAGCTCGCACCACAGAGACGGGCATGAGGCGCTAACACTGCTGCTGCTGCCAGCAAGAAGCCTTTGTGCAAGTAATGGTCACTATCCACAACCGCCCCCCACGAGCCTGTGCAGCCCGCCACTGCCAGGGTCCCATGATCCAGGGACAATTTCCCCAGGAGAACACACTGCACACCTCAGGCTGTTGCAATGTCACGCCAGCCTCTTCCGCTGCAGGCTTGCCCCACATTCCAATTATGACAACCGTACCTTCCCTCTCCCTGGCCTGAGAGATCAAGAGCACCCTGAGAGGCTGTGGCTTTAACCCCCTCCTGTCTGGGTGGGGAACAGATGCCTGAGGGTGCCCTACATGCAGAGGTGGGGCCAGACCCAAAGCTGAACCCCGGGAGCTGGGCAAACAAAGAAGAGAAAGGGAAATCTCTCCCAGCAGCCTCAGGAGCAGCGGATTAAATCCCCACAATCAACTTGATGTACCTGCATCTGTGGAATACCTGAGTAGACAACGAATCATCCCAAAATTAAGGCAGTGGACTTTGGGAGCAACTGTAGACTTGGGGTCTGCTGTCTATGACTGATTAGTTTCTGATATTTATCTGTATTTTAGTTTAGTTTTTAGCACTTGTTATCATTGGTGGATGTGTTTATTGGTTTGGTTGCTTGCTTCTTTTATTATTATTTTTTTTTAATTTTAATCATTTATTTATTTTTTTAAGTTTTATTTATTTCTCCCTTTTCTTCTGAGCCATGTGGCTTACAGGGTCTTGGTGCTCCGGCCTGGTGTCAGGCCTGAGCCTCTGAGGTGGGAGAGCTGAATTCAGGACATTGGACCACCAGAGACCTCCCAGCCCCACGTAACATCAATCAGCAAGAGCTCTCCCAGAGATCTCCATCTCAGTGTTAAGACCCAGCTCCACCCAGTGGCCAGCAAGCTCCAGCGCTGGATGCCCCAAGCCAAACAACTAGCAAGACAAGGAACACAACCCCACCCGTTAGCAGAGAGGCTGCCTAAAATCATACTAAGTTCAGAGACACCCCAAAACACACTGACAGACACAGCTCTGCCTGCCAGAAAGACAAGATCCAGCCCCACCCACCAGAACACAGGCACCAGTCTCCTCCAGCAGGATGCCTACACAAGCCACTGAACCAACCTCACCCAGTGGGGGCAGACACCAAAAACAGTGGGAACTACGAACTTGTAGCCTGTTAAAAGGGGACCCCAAACAAAATGAGAAGACAGAGAAACATGCAGCAGAGGAAGGAGCAGGGTAAAAACCCACCAGAAAAATGAAGAGGAAATAGGCACTCTACCTGAAAACAAATTCAGAGTAATGATAGTAAATACGATCCAAAATCTTGGAAACAGAATGGAGAAAATTCAAGAAACATTAAACAAGGACTTACAAGAAATAAAGAGCAAACAAACAATGATGAACAACACAATAAATGAAATTAAAAATTCTCTAGAAGAAACCAATAGCAGAATAACTGAGACAGAAGAACGGATAAGTAACCTGGAAGATAAAATAGTGGAAATAAATGCTGCAGAGCAGAATAAAGAAAAAGGAATGAAAAGAACTGAGGGCAATCTCAGAGACCTCGGGAAAACCTTAAACTCTCCAACATTTGAATTATAGGGGTTCCAGAAGAAAAAGAGAAAAAGAAAGGGTCTGAGAAAATATTTGAAGGATTATAGTTGAAAACTTCCCTAATATGGGACAGGAAATACTCAAGTCCAGGAAGTGCAGAGAATCCCACAGAGGATAAATCCAAGGAGAAAAATGGCAAGACACATAGTAATCAAACTATCAAAAATTAAATACCAAGAAAAAATATTAAAAGCAGCAAGGGAAAAAGAACAAATAACATACAAGGGAATCCCCATAAGGTTAACAGCTGATCTTTCAGCAGAAACTCCGCAAGCCAAAAGGAAGTGGCAGGACATATTTAAAATGATGAAAGGGAAAAACCTAAAACCAAGATTACTCTATCCAGCAAGGATCTCATTCAGATTCGATGGAGAAATTAAAACCTTTACAGACAAGCAAAAGTTAAGAGAATTCAGCAACACCAAACCAGCTTTACAACAAATGCTAAAGGAACTTCTCTAGGCAGGAAACAAGAGAAGGAAAAGACCTACAAAAACAAACCCAAAACAATTAAGAAAGTGGTAATAGGAACATAAATGTTGATATTACCTTAAATGTAAATTGATTAAATGTTCCAACCAGAAGACCCAGGCTGGCTGAATGGATACAAAAACAAGACCCATATAAATGCTGTCTACAAGAGACCCACTTCAGACCTAGGGACACATACAGATTGAAAGTGAGGGGATGGAAAAAGCTATGCCATGCAAATGGAAATAAAATGAAAGCTGGAGTACAATTCTCATGTAAGACAAAACAGACTTTAAAATAAAGACTATTACAACAGACAAAGAAGGACACTACATAATGATCACGGGATCAATCCAAGAAGAAGATATAACAATTGTAAATATTTATGCACCCAACATAGGAGCACCTCAGTACATAAGGCAAATGTTAACAGCCATAAAAGGGGAAAGCGACAGTAACACAGTCATAGTAGGGGACTTTAACACCCCACTTTCACCAATGGACAGATCATCCAAAATGAGAATAAATAAGGAAACACAAGCTTTAAATGATACACTAAACAAGATGGAGTTACTTGATATTTATAGGACATTCCATCCAAAAACAACAGAATACACTTTCTTCTCAAGTGCTCATGGAACATTCTCCAGGATAGATCATATCTTGGGTCACAAATCAAGCCTTGGTAAATTTAAGAAAACTGAAATTGTATCAAGTATCTTTTCTGACCACAACGCTATGAGACTAGATATCAATTACAGGAAAAGATCTGTAAAAAATACAAACACATGGAGGCTAAACAATACACTACTTAATAACGAAGTGATCACTGAAGAAATCAAAGAGGAAATAAAAAAATACCTAGAAACAAATGACAATGAAAACACAATGACCCAAAACCTTTGAGATGCAGCAAAAGCAGTTTGAAGAGGGAAGTTTATAGCAATACACTCCTACCTCAAGAAACAAGAAAAATCTCAATCTAACCTTACACCTAAAGCAATTAGAGAAAGAAGAACAAAAACCCTCCAAAGTTAGTAGAAGGAAAGAAATCATAAGATCTGATCAGAAATAAATGAAAAAGAAATGAAGGAAACAATAGCAAAGATCAATAAAACTAAAAGCTGGTTCTTTGAAAAGATAAACAAAATTGATAAACCATTAGCAAGCCTCATCAAGCAAAAGAGGGAAAGGACTCAAATTAATAAAATTAAAAATGAAAAAGAAGAAAGAACTGATACTGCAGAAATAAATATGAAGGATCATGAGAGGTTACTACAAGCAACTATATGCCAATAAAACTGATGACCTGGAGGAAATGGACAAATTCTTAGAAAAGCACAACCTTCCAAGATTGAACTAGGAGGAAATAGAAAATATAAACAGACCAATCACAAGCGCTGAAATTGGAACTGTGATTAAAAATCTTCCAACAAACAAAGGCCCAGGACCAGATGGCTTCACAGGCGGATTCTATCAAACATTTAGAGAAGAGCTAACACCCATCCTTCTCAAACTCTTCCACAATATAGCAGAGGGAGGAACACTCCCAAACTCATTCTACAAGGGCACCATTAATTACCCTGATACCAAAACCAGACAAAGCTATCACAAAAAAAGAAAGCTACAGGCCAGTATCACTGATGAACATAGATGCAGAAATCCTCAAAAAATACTAGCAAACAGAATCAAACAGCACATTAAAAGAATCATAAACCATGATCAAGTGGGGTTTAACCCAGGAATGAAAGGATTCTTCAATAAATACAAATCAATCAACGTGATACACCATATTAACAAACTGAAGGGTAAAAAACATATGATAATCTCAACAGATGCAGAAAAAGCTTTCAACAAAATTCAACACCCATTTATGATAAAAACTCTCCAGAAAGTAGTCATAGAGGGAACCTAACTCAACATAATAAAGGCCATAGATGACAAACCCACAGCCAACATCATGCTCAATGGTGAAAAACTGAAACCATTTCCTCTAAGATCAGGAACAAGAGAAGGTTGCCCACTCTCACCATTATTATTCAACATTGTCTTTGAAGCTTTAGCCATTGCAATCAGAGAAGAAAAAGAAATAAAAGGAATCCAAACTGGAAAAGAAGTAAAACTGTCACTGTTTGCGGATGACATGATACTATACATAGAGAATCCTAAAGATGCCACCAGAAAACTACTAGAGCTAATTGAATTTGGTAAAGTAGCAGGGTACAATACTAATGCACAAAAACCTCTTGCATTCCTATACACTAATGACAAAAAATCTGAAAGAGAAATTATGGAAGCACCCCCATTTACCATTGCAACAAAAAAAATAAAATACCTAGGGATAAACTTACCTAAGGAGACAAAAGACCTGTATGCAGAAAACTATAAGACACTGATAAAAGAAATTAAGGATGAGAGAAATACCATGTTCTTGGATTGGAAGAACCAACATTGTGAAAATGACTATACTATCTAAAGTAATCTACAGATTCAATGCAATCCCTATCAAACTACCAGCAGCATTTGTCACAGAACTAAAAAAAAAAATTTCACAACTTGTATGGAAACCCAAAAGACCCTGAATAGCCAAAGCAATCTTGAGAAAGCAAAACAGAGCAGGAGGAAGCAGGCTCCCGGACTTCAGACTATACACAAAGCTATAGTAATCAAGACAATATGGTACTGGCACAAAATCAGAAATATAGATCAATGGAACAAGATAGAAAGCCCAGAGATAAACCCATGCATCTATGGTCAAAGTAATGTATGACAAAGGAGGCAAGGATATACAATGGAGAAAAGACAGTCTCTTCAATTAATGGTGGTGGCAAAACTGGACAGCTACATGTAAAAGAATGAAATTAGACTACTTCCTAACACCATACACAAAAATAAACTCAAAATGGGTTAAATACCTAAATGTAAGACCAGACACTATAAAACTCTTAGAGGAAAACATAGAACACTCTATGACATAAATCACAGCAAGATCCTTTTTGATCCACCTCCTAGAGAAATGGAAATAAAAACAAAAATAAACAAATGGGACCTAATGAAATTTAAAAGCTTTTGCACAGCAAAGGAAACCATAAACTAGACGAAAAGACCACCCTCAGAATCGGAGAAAATATTTGCAAACGAAGCAACTGACAAAGGACTAACCCCCAAAATATACAAGCAGCTCATGCAGCTCAATATCAAAAAAACAAACAACCCAATCCAAAAATGGGCAGACATTTCTAAATAGATATTTCTCCAGAGAAGATATACAGATTGCCAACAAACTCACGAAAGGATGCTCAACATCACTAATCATTAGAGAAATGCAAATCAAAACTACAATGAGGTATCACCTCATACCGGTCAGAATGGCCATCATCGAAAAATCTATGAACAATAAATGCTAGAGAGGGTGTGGAGAAAAGGGAACCCTCTTGCACTGTTGGTGGGAATGTAAATTGATACAGCCACTATGGGGAACAGTATGGAGGTTCCTTAAAAAACTACAAATAGAACTACCATTATGACTCAGCAATCCCACTACTGGTCATAAACCCTGAGAAAACCATAATTCAAAAAGAGTCATGTACCAAAATGTTCACTGCAGCTCTATTTACAATAGCCAGGACATGGAAGCAACCTAAGTGTCCATCGACAGATGAATGGATAAAGAAGACGTGGTGGCACATATATGCAATGGAATATTACTCCGCCATAAAAAGAAATGAAATTGAACTATTTATAGTGAGGTGGATGGACCTAGAGTCTGTCATACAGAGTGAAGTAAGTCAGAACGAAAATAACAAATACCGTATGCTTACACATATATATGGAATCTAAAAAAAAAAAAAAAGATGGTTCTGATGAACCTAGAGTCAGGACAGGAACAGAGACACAGACGTAGTGAATGGACTTGAGGACACGGGGAGGGGGAAGGGTAAGCTGGGATGAAGTGAGAGAGTAGCATTGACATATATACACTACCAAATGTGAAATAGATAGTAGTGGGAAGCAGCTGCATAGCACAGGGAGATCAGCTCGGTGCTTTGTGACCACCTAGAGGGGTGGAATAGGGAGGGTGGGAGGGAGATGCAAGAGGGAGGGTATGTGGGGATATATGTATACCTATAGCTGATTCACTCTGTTATAAAGCAGAAACTAACACATTGTAAACAATTATACTCCAGTAAAGATGTTTAAGAGAAACATATATAGAATGATATAGTTACACATCTACTACTAATATTTTTATTAAATGTCAAGAAAACTTTCTCTTATTTTTTAGGTGAAAATATAAATAGAAGTTACATTGTTTTTCCTCAGCATCCCTTGGTGAGGTCTAAGCCAACCTCCCCACCTGACCTCTTGTGGGACTTTCAGCCAGTTAGTTAAATCTACAAGCTCAGAATTTCTTATCTGTTAACTGGGACTGATAGGATCTATTTCATAGATTTGTTGGGATAATTTGATTAAATATTGTGTCTAAAGCAAGTAACCCAGCACTTGACCTCCTCACAAGAAAATGTTATTTTAAAATTAATATTATTTGAGTAAACTTTTATTGGCTATTTACTATGTTCCAGGACTGGAAGGATTCAAAGATCAATAAAAGATACGACGAGGAGGAAAAGGAGAAGGAGGAGGATGATGATGACGTAGAAGAAGGTAGATGATAAAGAAGAGGATGAAGAGAAAAGAGATGTTATAATCTAGTAGGAAAACCATCTTATATAAATATTACAAAATGAGCCAGAGTACAAATGTCTTTATAGCACTGTGCCTATCATTCTGTATGAAATAAATATTTTTGAGTACATGCATGTTCATGAATGACTGAATGAATGACTGAATGAGTTCCAGCTTTGGCCATTCTCCTGTGTCACCAAAAGGTGTGACATATTGCAGACCCTTCATTAACGGCACTTGGCCATCTAAAGTAATAAATAAAGGTGAGTATTGAATTTCTCATAGTAACTTCTGAAATTAAAAATGCCACATCAAATGTGTGAATTTCTAAAACAATGATTAAAAGAGAATCACAGTTCTTTATATTTTGAACAGATTATTTTATTTGCATCAAAATGTTATGGAGAGGAAATAACTGCTATTAAACTTCTTTTCTTCTTACTCAGTAATCAGAGAGCAGAGGCATCTAACTACATACCAGCTAAGGAAAGCTATGGTCGTATATTAATAACACAACAGTTTTCTTCAAATAAACTGAAAATTAGTTTAAACATTTTATAGATAACTCACTTTATAAATCAGCAGACAAGGCAACTGTAACTATATTACTAGTTCTTTTCACATAAATATTAAAGGGCCATCTTCAAATATTTGTTAATTTTAAATTTTTCTCTCACTCACCACTTCTTTTCTTTCAAAAAGCCAATAGAAAATCTTCTTCAACAGGTCTCATGTTATGGAGAATGTAGAAATGAGTTTCAGATTTACTTTTTGATGCAGTAAATTATGTTTTATCGTTCAGAGGATGCAACCTATAAGGTGACACATTGTAGCCAGATAGAGGAGTGACATTTTTCAATTGCTATTGGCTCTAGTTCTGTTTTTATTAACCCTCTTGCTGTTAAATCTAAATGCAAGATCTAAGGAATCAGATGTGAAATAATAACTTTCTTTAGTGCCATTCAGGCAATGGAGAATGATTTTCCATTTGCAGAAATATCATCTAGGAAATAACCTGCAATGGCAATTTGTCAAGAAAAGAAAATCCATCACCAAACTTGATAACACTAGTAGAGAGTGAGGCATGGACATAGTTTCACAGTTACCATTTGACCCTAGGTATCCCCAGGATTATCAGTCTCCCTATGTTTCTCCCATTCCTCTGTCATTCTCTCAGCCTCCACTCACCCTTCACCAAAGGGGAAGTTGTGTCTCTCTATTCAGCATTTGGAGTGCACATAGCTTTCAAAACACTGTCCTAAATATTCTCTCATTCAATACAATAATCCTGTGAGGTCGACAAGGTAGGATCTTTATCTCTATTTATAAAAGAGGAAACTGAAGCCATGATTAAGTGACTTGTCTAAGGTCATGCATTGAGAAAGAAGCAAATATGTGAATAACACCCCTTTCAGGACCATTGCTCTTTGGCACCCTGATGCTCATTGAGGCTCTAGGGCAAAAATGAACAGTCATAAAAACCAAGAAGCCCCGAGCCCACAAATACTGTGCTTCACTACTATCTTATTACTTAAGTCATTATTTACTTACTTATTTTTGAGCAACTGATCAATTTAGTATCCCAATCATCTATCGCCATAATAATGCTGTGTACAAACCTCCCCCAAACTCAGAGGTTTAAAACAACAAGCATGTATTCTGGATCATGAGTTTCTCAATCAGCTGGGTGGTTCCACTGATCTCAGATGAGCCTACTTGTGAATCTACAGAAAAGTCTTGAACTGGACTAATGGCTCTGCTGATTGTACCTGGATTCCTTTCTATGTTTGGATGTTGACTGGACATAGGCTGATTCTGAATGGTGTCAGCTGGGACAACGGGATTCTCCTCTATGTGGCCCCTTAGTGTCCAGCAGATTAGCCTTAGTTAATACAGTGGTGACAGGGTTCTAAGGGAGTGAGCGGAGGAGGAGAAGACCTCTTTAGGCCAAGGCAGAACTCGAATGCTGTCACTTTCAGCACACTCTACTGGGCAAAGCAAATGACAAGGGCAGCCCAGGTTCAAAAGGTGGAAGAATAGACTCTATGTCTTAATGGGAAGAACTATAAAGTTACATAGCAAGGAGCAAGGCTACAGGGTGAGGAGCCATTGGAGCCATTTTTGCAGTCAATCTAATAGAGAAACAATCCCTCATCATCTCCAAAATAGCAAGGGTTTGGAAATACAAAAATGACTAAAACTAGTCTCTTTAATACGTACACATTTATAGGCTGGTATGAGAGACAAACGTGTAAGAAGGTCATTAAAACACAGAAAAATGGAAGTATAGTAGGCATGAAAACAAACACTGTGATCTACAAAGCTCAAGAGCAGAAGACATGTAACTTTCTTAATTTTTCTGTAGCCAAATTAATTTGTATCTTGAGTCCTACTTTAATCTATAGCCAGATTCAATCAATTCTAGGTAACAAATCAATTCCAGTTTTCCTAAATTAATTCAGTGTCTTCTCAGCGAGGTCAGTTTCCCACTTTCCCCCTTGTCATGGCACCAGGGGCCCAGACCTTGCCCTTAATTGTGTCTCACTGGTATCCATGGAGATTTAGTATTCCACCTGGTCCTCATTTTAAATACACAGATCCTTCCTCATTCCCTAATGAGTTTAGTGCCTAAACTCAGCCAAATATGTGTGACTCTGTAACAAATGTTACAAGACACAATTTAGTGACCTGGAGAGTAAACAGATAATAAAGAAGCATAAGTTTTATTTTGCACCAATATTTAAAAAGTAATATTCACGGATATGATAATTTTGATATAAGCACTGTTTCAGAGTGAAGAGGATATTTATTTTTTAGAAAGCTAAACAAAATTGAATATGGAAAGAACACTGATCTGGGAGTTGAAAACATGAATCCCAGCCCATATTTCATCACTAATTAGCCATGTGGTTCCAGCAAAGTCTTTTCGCTTCTCTGGTCTCAATTTCCTCATTACTTTATTAAGGGAGCTGGGCTAGAAAAATATCACAGTCCCTCTGGGAATTCAAATCTCATAGTTCTTACAAAATTGAAAAGAGCCATTTGTGACATTAAGGAGAGAGAGAGAGACAGAGAATCAAAAGAAAAATCTAATAAGATCACAGATTACAGGACATCTGAGGATGATTTATTAAGCTAGCTGAGCTAATAGTCATGATTGTGTAATATGTATTTTAATATTATATAGGGATATTTCTTGTTATGATAGGAGAGTTTTAATAGTCAAAATACTATATACTCCCTTATGGTATGAATATTCAATTGCAAAGTAACATAGTTCATTGTAATTGTCTTAATTAACAATGTCCTTCTCTGCAACGTCCATCTCCTCAATGTTAACATAACTGTCAACGACTAAAATATAGAAGGAAAGGAAGTCACTTTTAAACTCCCTAGTAAGAAGCATAAATGCCAACACATTCTAATTCAGAATAATATTATTATTTTATTATATAGTTAGTTATGAATCATTCCTGACAGATTTACAATCACTGAAGTGATCCATCTCCTAATTAGGGAGGCATTTCAATACTGATAAATGCTACTTGCTGACCATATGATTGGTTTCTCAGTTTTAATATTATATCAATATTTCAAGAGTATTTGGTAGCCATAATTAACAATAATCCAAATGAATTAGACTGTGGTGAGTGCTGATTTAATGTAATCATAAGTAAATCAAATTTCTAGGTAAACTTGACAGAAGACTTTGGGCAGAGGATATCTCCTGTTACTGAAACTGATGTGAGCTCTCTGCTTAACTCAAGCTACACAACTCATAATCTCATGTTGAAAAGCACTAATTCTGAGTTTTTTGGTAACATGAATCTTGAAAGCAAACTACTACTCATGCTCTAGTTGTCAAATAGTAAGTCATACAACCCCATGCCTTTGAGATTGACCAGTTTCAAACATCCATGGTCCATTTTATTTAGTCGGCTGCCAGTGTCAACCAAGTCAAAAAAAAAAGTTATAAAAGCTAATTATCAGACATAGTTCTTACTTTTGTAAAGATATTAATTGCCTTGTTAAGGATGAGGAAAGCCAAGTACCTTTTACTATTTCTGCCTTCAAGAAAAGCTAACAGTCTAGCAAATTGGTGTTGCAGATGGAAGAAACCATTTAACACTGACATACACCATTGATTCTTCAAATGTAAAAGATGTAGACATAAACGTCCTGTCTTTTCCCCCATCCCCCCAGCCATTGCCCAATAGCAACAATCTGGGAAGGGACTAGGTATTGCCATGCACTTGGCAGACATTCAATAAAGTTAGAAAATAATGAATAAAATATTAACAATTGGTGTTATAAAAGGTACTCCCGTCCCCCAATGCGAGGAAACAAAGCACGTCAACCCTGATAAAAGTCATTTAGCTCTGATATCATGAACTTACTTAGATAACCCTGCCATTTGTCTTTTTATTTTATTTTTCTCTTGCCTTCTTACTTCCCTTGGTTCTTTAGGCTACTCTGCAATGGTCTCGGGTGTTTGAGTCTGTTGGGACCCTTGGCCATCCCAAGCCTGCAGTAGAGTAAATCAAACAGGAGTTTCGAGTGCCACAGGGGACATGCCTCTCAGTAAAACAGTATGGCATCCTGCGAAGCTTTAACTCAGAAAGGCTCCACTGCTAGGAAGGAGTGATTGGCTAAGAGAGTTGAAGCTTTTCTCCCCAAAATGGGTGTAGTCACACAAGCTTCCTGAAAAATAAAATGGGTGGAAGTGGGTTAGTGGTCCATCCTTCTCCATATGTCGGTTCGTATGGAAACTGCCCATGCACAAATGCTGTCTGTCAAAGGTAATGTCCTCTGAGGGGCCCATTCAGATTCCCTGGGCTGCAGAGGTAAGCAGATTGCCTCTGTCTCCTGCATCTCTCTAAAGGCCTAAAGCCATATGGTCTTTAGAACGCTTTTAAGCAGAGACAGGTTAAGGAAACCATAATAAATCCATATAACGGATTACACGGCAACTATGAAAATTCATGAGGTAGAAGGCTCTGTATTGGCATGGGACAGTTACTGATCAATTGTTAAGGCTACAAAAACTTTATTCAATGACGTGATATTTTTGTAAAAACTCTAATAGACCCATGGCATTCATATTTCCTCTTACTTAGGGTACATCATCAATTTATTCTAAATATTAATTATAAGAGTTATTCTAATTGAAGAAAATTTTAAATTGAGGTCAAATATATATCTTAGAATTAAGGTAATGTTATTTGATGTATATTGCATGTTATATGTTTTTATATTGAATACTACATATTACATTGTAATATACTATAGATTATGTGGCAAATTGTCTATGCTATATATTAAACAATATGTATTATAGTTGTATTAAGTATTTTGTTATATGTTAAATGTATCTTACATTTTATGTAAAGACTGGCATGAAATCACATTTGCCGGTTTCTTGTTTGCCTTTTTCAGTGTTTTAAAATTTTTTCTGCTTTCCACAGGTACTACTCTTGCAAATTAGGAAAAAATGTTTAAACTTGAAAAAAATGAAAACGTAGGCAGTTAAAATCAGATAGCCAACAGGCTTGCATTTTTGTCTCCTCTCCTGATTTTCTATTTCCCTGATGATAAAAAATGAGACAGAAGGAGAGTGGGAGTACAGCCTAGACCTCTACCTTGGAAAACCTACCCTCTGGGGATCTGCAGAGTCTGGCGTGGTGTCTGCATAGAGTTTTTGCAGGGAATGGAGAGTGGGTATGATAAATCAGGAGGCAAATGTGAAACAGGCACAGTGGCCAAAATCAGGCTGTTTCCCCACGAATGGAGCTTGGAAACCTGCCACGGTTGCGTTCGGGTCCACGCCAGCCACTATCTCTGTGGGCAGTGTCAACGCCTCTGGGAGCGAGCAATTCTCACAGGTTGGCCGTCCCTTTGTCAGTGGCCTTAATGGAGGCAGCTGCTCCCTGGCCCTGGCAGCTGGCCCCAAACTGCTGACTGCAGCGATCTGGGCAGCTCCTGAAGCACAGTCAGTCACGTCTCCACCTTTTCTCAGAAATACAACTACAAGGTCCAAGTGGGAGAAGTCAACAGGAAGCCTGACCGTCACCTCCAACTTCTTAGAATGTGGACAGCCGGCGTACTTCTCTTCAGACAGACTGCCGGACAACAGCTGGCCCTCTCTCATCTGCCTCCTCCCCATCTCCTTCCTTCTCCACTCTGCCTTTTGTCCACTGGTAGACCCCCATATCTTTTTCCAAATTGTATGACTTTGGAATTTATCATTACCACTTCTAATGGATCTGAGTAAGTTTTACAGAAGGGGAAAAAATAAAAGTAGGGATGGAAGAAAGGGAAAGCATTTAGACGTGGTATTGGGCAGATATGTAATTTCAGAATTGGGACTGTTGAGCAAAAAGTCTGCTTTGGCTTCCACTGCATTTTGCTTATTGAGGAAATTGTCAAAAAGCATCTGAGGAAACCTTTAGTTTAGCAAGAGTAAGACCAGAACCGTGAACTTGACTGCTAGTATTGGATGGCCGAGATGGAGCTGCCCAGGCAAGGCCAGGGAAGAAGCCCGGGGAAGAGGAAGAATTTCAAGCGGTTTCAAGAAGGCAAGTGTTCAAGACCAGAGAAAGCAGCAGAAGATAGCCTCCGGCAGATCTCTGAAAGTTTGACACCTACACAGGGCTTCGGCCTTCATGCAGTCAAGGACAGAGATGTATGAGCGAGAAAGGGGACTCCACGTACACAGGGTGGGTTGTGGGGAGAGGAGAGTGGGAATAGCTGATCCAGGACCGACCAGAAGGAGAAGACCCAAGATGATCGGCAGAGGCCCCAGCCAGCAAAGGAAAGTCAAAGACAGAGAAGGTGGCCAAAAAGATCACAGGGAAGAAAGAGGAACAACGTGGCTATTAGAGCAGAAGAGTAAAATTAACATCAAAGGGAGCAAGGAAACTGTCATTTTTTTCTCTTCTCTATTAATACGAGTCTGAGATATGAGGGGGAGGTTTAAAAATGAACCAGGGAGCAAGTAGAAATGTGTCACAGATATGAGAACCTCTCCATTTTCAGTCCGAAAAAGTCTGAGGGAAGGCCCACAACTTGAACTCTGGGAAAGATGATTCAATTCTCCTCCCCGGGCCACCCCTCGCCAACATGGGTAGAGTGAAGAATTAGCATAGGTTGAAACTTGGTGGGCACAGAAAATGTTGACTTTCACATGAAACTACCAGTGATTCTTGGCATGTTTTCTTTGGAATCTTAAAGTTCTGTTTAGAAAATTCTGTTAAAATCACTGTTGTATATTTCAGATATTCCGGTAATACTGTGAAGTGGAGGAAGGAGATTGGTAGGACAGCAATTAATTTAATTTACGCAATTTCTTTTCTGGTGGGAGTATTTAAACTGGCGACTCACGGGCAAAGGTATTATGCAAGGATTTCTTCATGGGAATGAAAACAAAGGAATGAGCTGTCTTTAATTATGGACAAGAAGTGTCAAAGGGCATTTAAGAATCTTCACACAGCAATAGGATACAAACATTTGGAAGAAAGAATAAGAATTAAATATTCAAGTTAAATCAATTGCACACAGTTATTTATCTAATACCTGCTATATGCTAGAACTATATTGGGCGCCAATCATACAACAGTGCATACAATGTGTCCTTACACTTTTGGCATTCAGAGTTAGTGGAAAACAAAAGCTTGTAAAAGCAAAAAATAAATGCCACACATTGTGACAGGTTGTCTTTAAAGTTAAGAGCATAAGGTAGCACAAGGAAAGAGATTCTCAACTGCAATGTTTACTATTTGATTTCAGTGATAAAGAAAATTTGAGTAGAATTTCAGGAAGGAAAATAAATTGAATAGCTTTGATAGTGTTAACGCTGAGATGCTTCTGACTTTTTACATCAGTCTAATGAATAAATTCCGGTGGACGTAACCTATTCAACCTATTTATGGTTCCTCTGACAGAAAGCAAACTTACATATTTTTTCTTAGTAGCCATTTAAATGTTTATCAGATAAGCTTGCAAATGGCATATGGTTTTCTATGACTTAAAAGATGTCTCAGAATTTATCCTGCAACCTATCATTTTCCTACTTGTACCCTCACCTCCAGGGACCTGGAACAGATATTCCTTAAATGTTTTATTTTATATCCATTCAAAAAACTACTTTGCTTATTCATGAAGACTTGCCCCTTGTGCAGCTGAGTTGCTTGAAGCCAGAGAATGATAATGTTCTAACCCACGTTTCAGGTTGAGTTTGAACTTCAATGTTTACCAGTCCCTCTGTGTTTAACAGAATACCGTAGTAATCATCACCTCTTGCCAGACCTTTTGAATAAATGAGTGATGTATTCTCTTGTAGTTAAGTCCCTTTGGTTGCTTTGAATAGCTCTCTCAAGCTTTCTTCTTTCTTCTGTTCTTTCCTTCGTAAATACTTTAGAAGAAAATACCATGAAAACACATCACTTTCATCACAGACAATACTCATTAAAAACTTTAGAAAAACAGTTACTTCTCTGTATAAAATTCACAAGGTTAATAAAGTATTACAATAGCTCTCTCTCTTTGTTAAAAAAAGTATTAGTCTAAATAGTCCTTTAATCTAGGATTATAAGAATATTTTAAACTACTAATATATATCTAGGAATGTTAATAGAGGTCTAATGATTATACCAACCTGCCCATTATTACAACAAAGTAATATGAAAACTTAGATAAGATATAAAACACAGATCCAGGTCAGTCAGCAACTACTAATGATTGTTAATGGGTTGCAAAATGCCCAGGCCTTATGGTGTTATTCAGGGTCCAACATGTGGGATCATGAGCTGTAAAGATTTGATAGAGGTGACATTACATGACCATTGAAATGGAAATTCTCTAATGGCACTGAGACACACTAGATGTATTAAAATATCACAACAGTAAAATGATCCATGTAATGATTGGATTTTCTTCCACAGCTAACAGTTTTCTTGTGGGTAGAACCTAAGAGTGTTTGTACATACACAGCAGGAAATAGAGATAAGTAACAGTGATGATAGAATTGAAGAGAAAGGAAAGGAGATCTTCCAAAGAATATAAGGAAGCGATACATTTTAATTAAGAGATTTCCAAAGGCATACAGGAGGCAATAGTTATCACTGCTGGTATAATATGCTATCACACTAAAATTTGTATTATTAAAACTATCTCTGGTGCCATGACAAATGCTGGGTTATTCCTCTCTTCAAAGAAAGGAAGTTTCTTTCTTAAATTTTATGACTTGCTAGAAGGGTTCAGTTATCATTTATTGTATTTCTAAAAATTAATTTTTACAACATCTAGTTTATAGTATGAATAAACTAGATACAGTATGAATCTTGGTCCGCAATCTCAGGTGTGCGTGAAATGTGATATTGTAATTTTATGATAATAATTTAATTTCTATTTCAAGCTACCATTTCACTGGATGGTAGAAAATTAATTTCTTAAGGTTCTACATAATGTTGAGGCATCAGGGGTAGGGGTATAACCAGTGGTATGCCGGTAAACCAGCTCTCTGAAAAAAAAAAGGGGGGGGTGAAGAGCCCTAATTAGTGCAATTTCCATAGTGTAACTACTCCTACAAAGGCCATTTTATGTTACCTTTCCCATCACTGAAGGCGTACAGCTGGGAAGGAATGTACATAATTGGTTCCCGCACGCCAGGGTTAACCACTGCCCACACAACGCTGGCATGTATCTGGTCCTAAATATCATCAATTATTCCCTTTCCAGCTTGATTTCCACCTCTAGGTCCCTCCCACTTGAGGCCTCTCCTGATCTTCCGCTGCTTTGGGTTAGGTCCACAATGCTCTCAGTTATGCAAGAAATATGCTACTAGGTACTGTGAAATTTTATGAGGCCTGGGCACATGAAACAGACATTTTCTCTTCTCCAGAACTAGGATGGGAACTGAGGGACGGCTGGTTCCATGGCCACAACAGCTCTGTGCTTTCAGTCTCAAACCCATCAGTTGTTCCCTTGTCTTCTCAAGGCAATGGATCAGGAGAGAGATGCCTGCCAATTTCTCGGCTGTCTTTGATTGTGGGGTGACTCCCTCTAACCTTCCCCTTATCCCAAACACCCTTTACCCAGTTTCAGGAGAGGTGAAAATAGTCACTGTTTCATTATATGGTCTCCCAAGTGTTTTTGTTTTGCCCTGAATCCTAGGTTTTGGATATTCCAAAGCCAGGAATTTTAATCCTTTGTCATCTGCATTCTTCTGTGACACAGTGTACTTTAGATGTCATAGCTGGGGAAAGTCCATGGGGGATGGAGATGTATGGAGACACAGGAGGATTTACCTGTTAATATTTTTAAATATTCCCCTCATCTATTTCCTCTTCTATTAAGCTTGATTCTGAGCACTCTAAGTAAATGAATATAATACACACACACATATATTTTATATATATAGGCATGTATACACATATAGAGAAGCTGCATATATGCAGAAATATGTGTGTTGTGTGTATATATGTATGTAAATATATATGCTAAGTTAATTTTTTCATAACTTCCATAATAGATTCATTTTTCCTTGAAGATCATGCATTGCAATTCCTTCTTGATTCAGGAGTCTCTCTTTCCATGCACATTACAGATTGTCACACTCCTGTATTTCAACTATGTTAGAAGAGTTAGTTAGAAAAAAGAAATCTAAATATTATATGGAAAAGAGGTCCGAAAGCCGAGCCTCTCTGAATTTCTTCTTTGTCTCTATCCTGGTTTTTGTTTCCACATGGTGAATGCAGCTCTCCAGTATTCTCTTATTCTAATCCTCTATGGAATAAATATTTTCCCACTTTTAACTGTTCCTTGTATATTATCAATTTGAGATCCATCCCCTTCCGGTTCCCTCCTTCAGACACATTTCATTTGGCAAATACTGTTAGAGGGCAGCATGGGTATAGTGCTCGAAATGTGGTCCAAGCACCACCAAGCAGCCTAAATGTACAATAGGACCCTCTCTTCTTTGGATTTAGATTTTACATCGTTATTAATCAACTTAATTTGTGTCATTAATTCCTACTCTTATGCTTCAGTCTACTGCACCCCTAAGATCCTTTCTAAGTGAGCTACTGTGCAGAGAGCCTAGGGTAGTGAAAGAGCATGGGCTCTAGGGTCAGGCTGGCCTGGGCTCAAGTCCCAGCCACGTCCATTGCAGTCCATCGAGTTATCATTTCCTTAGCCTGTCCCAGCATCTCTGATCTATTAAGGCAATTCTTGTGAAAGCACTCGGCACAATATGTTCACTTAGCAAATGTTCTTTCCCCCATTCTCTTTTTCCTGCATTTTACATTTATCCCTGTTAAAATTTCTGAATTTTACCTTGGGTTTGGCTCACATGTGCACATTACTAGGAATAGTTTAGAATCTCCATCTAACTCTTTGTTCACAACTTATTTAGGTTAAATGAAGAGTATCCGTTGTACATTGACTGCATGCAAAGCAATGAACTAGCTGCTAAGAGTAATGGAAGATGCAGAAGGTAGTTCGTATATATAAATATTAATGAAGCATGGTCCCTCCTCAAACGGTTTAGAAGCTACTGGAGGACATCTCTATGAAAAGGACACACATGGTGTAAACAGAACAGAGGTGTATGCATAGTTGTGTAGGGACACGCAGGAGGAAGTCATTATATAAATCTGAATAGAGCTGTTAGAGTAGAGGAGGTTGTTTTCAAACTGATCCTTGAGTGATGAATAAGAAGGAGGGAGACGTTTCCATACTGGAGGAAGCCGGAGCACAGAAACAGAGGTTAAAAGATTAAAGTCTCTCCAAGAATTGGTGATTAAATTGGATATTATTACATCACAGGCTGGCTGGAGGGAGGAGTGTGGTGCCATCTTTAAGCTGATGACCAGGGCTTAATTAGCCTTGGTCACATTTCAAGAGATGAACTAAGATTGTTTGTCTCCAGGGTTAGAGAGCAATTTTCCGATGACACCTAAAATGAACTTCTGGTTTCTGAAAAAATCAGTTCTGTATAGTGCAAATGCTCCGTAGCCCCTCTGTGCAAACTTAGATTTTTGATTTTCTGATGTTTTCCTTCTCATACATCTCTCAAGAAATTAGTTTAATTTAAAATGTTACTTTAAAAATTGTCCTTTAATTGACCAGCAGGAGCCCTTTTAAGCTGGCTCCTTATTTACTTTGAAACAATTGCGTTATTTTTTATGCACTTCCTTAGTTTATAGCACAAGATTTTCTAGGCTCTTCTTTTCCCTTCCCTGCTGCAATCCCAAAATAAACTATGGCTAGTGGGAACTGATATTCAGAAACAAAAATCTAGATGTTTAAACATCTAGGGATGTTTATTTTTACTGGCGTGTCCTTGCTTTTCGGCCTTTTCAGCTGACCTAGTAAGGGAAACAAGTTACATACATATATATATGGATATATATATATATGGATATATATGAATATATAATTTATATATGCATGCATATGTATTTTTATATATGCATACATTATATATATACCATGTATATACATATAATCATGAGTTCATACTAATTGAAATTTTAATCTAACACTACAGGGTTCTTAATCAACTTCCTTCTTTCTGTGTATATATCTTTCTTCTCCCACAGTGAGAACTCCAGCTTTCAAAAGCTGAGAAAAGAAAACTACAGACCAATGTCCCTAATGAATATAGGTTCGAGAACTCTCAACAAAATATTAGCAGACTGGATTCAATAGCACACTGAAAAGGTTATACACCAGGATCAAGTGGGATTTATCCCTGGGATTCAAGGATGTTTAACATATACGAATCAATAAATTAATAGATTGAAAGATAAAAATCATATTATCATCTCAACGTGTGGAGAAAAATATTTGACAAACTACAACACCCTTTCATGATAAAATGCTCAACAAATTGGGTATAGAAAGAACATACCTCAACACGATAAAGGCCATATATGACAACCCTACAGCTAATATCATACTCAAGGGTGAAAAGCTGAAACCTTTTCCTCTAAGATAAGGAATAAGGCAAGGGTGCCCACTCTCACCACTCTTATTCAGCATAGTAGTGGAAGTCCTAGCCAGAGCAATCAGGCAAGAAAAAGAAATAAAAGGCATCCAAACTGGAAAGGAAGGAGTAAAATTTTCTTTGTTAACAAATGATACAATCCTAAATAAAAAAATTCTAAAGGCTCTATCAAAAAACTCTAAACTAACCAACAAATTCAGTAAAATTGCTGGATACAAAATCAACATACAAAATCAACATCAGTTGCATTTCTATACACCAACACCAAAACATCTGAAAAAGAAATAAAGAAAACTATCCATTCACAATAACATCAAAAACAATAAAATACTTAGGAATAAATTTTACCAAGAAGATGAAATACCTGTACACTGAAAAGTACAAGACTTTTTTTTTTTAATATATAAATTTCATTTATTTATTTTTGGTTGCATTGGGTCTTTATTGATGCGGGTGGGCTTTCTCTAACTGCAGTGAGAGGGGGCTACTCTTCAGGCAGTGAGCGGGCTTCTCTTTGCGGTGGCTTCTCTTGTTGCAGAGCACAGGCTCTAGGAGCACGGGTTCAGTAGTTGTGGCATGTGGACTCAACAGTTGTGGCTCATGGGCTCTAGGGAGCAGGCTCAGTAGTTGTGGCGCACGGGCTTAGTTGCTCTGCGGCATGTGGGATCTTCCCGGACCAGGGCTCGAACCCGTTGTCCTGCACTGGCAGGTGGATTCCTAACCACTGCGCCACCAGGGAAGTCCCAAAACTACAAGACTTTGGTGAAAGGAATTGCAAATGATACAAACAAACGGGAAAATATCTACAAAACATGAATTCACCCTGGATGGGAGGACATGAGGTCTCCAGAGAAGAGGCCTTAGAGTGAGAAGGTAGCCAGGGGCAAATCTTGGCAATAGAATTAGTAGAGAAATAGGAGATAGAGAAAGGTTCTTCAAGGCAGTAAGAGGTGAACTGAAGTGTGACCTACTATGAAATCAACTAGAGAGAGAGGAAGGGGAAGGTGGAGAAAGGCAGGATTGGGACGGGAAAAGGAGGAGCAGTACCTGTCCCCAACCCCTAAACCCTGACCCCCAGCACACCTTGTATCATCTCTTTTTCTGCTGGGCTCCATAGCCAGGCCAATGCATAGCCATAGATCTGATGAAGCCCTTCTGTGTATGCTGAGTTTCCTGCTCCTCTATCCCCGAGGAGAAAATAAGCATTTTGAGAAAAACCCAAAAAAAACCTCTAAAATTCTTCCCTTGAAATTCTTCCTAGGAAAAACAACCACCACCACAAGAACTTTTTCGCAAGAAAGAAATTCCCACACTTAACCAGAACCAAATCCATGTTCACTCAGCTACTGGATATTTTAAGCTTTTCGAAAAGCCTGTTTAACTGCAAAGTAAATAATTTTTTTCTTGCTAAAATGAGCCAAATGGACCACACTAGATAAAACTTCTCACACCATCTCCTTACCTGAAAATTGTTTCCCAATGATACTGTCCACTCAGCTCCTGTTTGGGTGTCAATGTTAAACATTAAGGTGAAGTTTGTTTACAGTTAGGGACCCTGAAGTATTTGTAATCTGCCTTGACCTTTCTTTCCTGTGGACAGCCCCTAAGATACTACACACACAAGGAATAATTTTTAAAAAATAGGAATCACAGAGCCACTTTATTATTACCTAAAACAGCACCCAGTGCCTCAACACAGGGTCTCTTTGGTAAGGTATCTGAGCATATCCTCAAATCAGTTTTGACTTGATTCCAAAGAAGAGCTGCCCATTTTCCACTTTCATATAAATTTTAGGACCAGCAATCCCAGGTGTGCCTGGAGGCTCAGAGAAGGAAAAATGGCTCTGCTGGTTGCTTGGAAGGTAGAAGATTGAAGGCTGATGGTTGAAGGTGAATGTTGGGGAAGAAAAAGGGGGAAAAAAAGTCACCTGGATGCCTTGAGTAGACAGTCCTGACAAGGTCTGCTCCCACATGGTCACAGGGAGTGCCAGGGAGGACAGTGGGGTCTCAGTTTCTGCCTTTCAAGTGGAATAATCCACCCTACTAGCAAAACATAGTCCAGTAAATAGCATGGGCTCAGGATAGGCTGGTAGGATAAGCAACTCATCCTCCCTTAGGAGAAAGCCAAAAAGAAGCATGGGTGGAGCCAACTTGCCTTGGAATGAGGATCAGTAAAAGCCTCCTCCCTTACCGAAGCTACTTGCTTTTCCCATTGACAAGTCTTTTTTGCCAGTTAGAAAAAAAGTTGCTTTAATGACAGACAGGAGAGATTTACGGGAAATCAGAGACACGATCTATCTTCACAACTGCAAAGACTTTGATTTAGTCTCACGTGGCATGGGTATGTACATCAAGATGAGGCAACACCATCATTTATTAGATACATAACTGGTTTTAGGATCTTACGGGATAAAACGTCTCTGAGTAATTAATGATTAAAAAAGAGGAGGGGCATCAAGGAAATGATATCACAGGGTGCTCAGTTCTGTGCTTAGTACTCTTCTGTGTTTTAGTCAGGAGCGGGCTGAGGAAAGGCTCATAGGTGAGTGCCTTTGCAAAGAGTGCTACCCTTAATGACCGTGCTCAACGTGTCAGAAGATATATGTAGAACAGAGTGATCCAGTAAACTGAAGAACTAACAGAAGAGGTTCACATAGGGTAATTGCTATATAATATACCTGAGAAGAGAGACATTGTGCAAGTTCAATAGGCAAAGATTTGACAAAGCATGGGGTAGACAGGAAAGTAGGACAGGGTGGGTGACAAGCTTGCTTTGAGTCTGCAATGAAGCCATGTCTACAGTGTGAAAAGCATGTGGACCTTGCATGTATCAAAAACATTTTTTCAACAAACCTATGGTTACCAAAGGGGATAGCAGGGGTGGGGGGGAGAGATAAATTAGGAGTTTGGGATTAACATATACACATTACTATATAAATAGATAAACAACAAGGACCTACTGTATAACACAGGGAACTCGACTCAGTATCTTGTAATAACGTACAATGGAAAAGAATCTGAAAATGAATATATATATGTGTGTGTGTGTATATCTATAACTGAATCACTTTGCTGTATACCTGAAACTAACACAACATTGTAAGTTAACTACACTACAATTTTTAGAAAATGGTTTAAATAAATTTTTTTTCATGAGGTAGTAGTCTAGCGATTGTCAGGGAAAAATTGGTCAGAACATTACTGGCATGTGTGTGACAAACTAATGAGGGTTGCAGAGGATAGAGGAGAGCTGCAAAGATTCTGTAATTGAATATCACACCTGAAAGAAACACTGAAAGAATGAAGTCTGTTCTGTTTACAAAAAATAAAGCTGAGGAGAAATTTAATAGTCATTCAATAGAAAGAGAGCTGTCAGACAATGGTGATATGCAGTTTTCTTGTCCCAGAGTTGACAAAAATCAAAGAAAATTGGCCTGAGAGATTTATAATCACCTCCCTATTCAGCCAAACTTGAAATTCACTTCCTATTCATGAACTGCAATTACCTCCTTGATTTATATATAGACAGACAGACAGACAGACAGATAGATATGTATTATATGTATGTATCTGTATCTATCTATCTATCCATCTACCTACACACACAAGCTAAATTCATCCCCTGGTCATATTACTCAAGTTTTTTTTTTTTTAAGTCCAAGTCCTATTACACAGTAGTTAACATAACACTACTTGCAATTTAGGCTCCCTTGGATATTGATTTACAGAAAGAAGGCAAATAGAAAATTAGCTCCCATGTGAATGTGTTGGCTTTTATGATAAAGTACTTTGGGCTATAGGCTGTACTGTCATTTTCTTAAGTGGTCATAGTCTATTAGGCAAATTAATCTTCCACGATCTAAATTACACCAAAGTATAACAGTATAACATCTTTGTGTATTATAGACATTAATTCTTATTTGTGGTATGTATATTACAACTCTAATGTAACTAATTTACAAGGTTATGTATTTTGCCAAGTTAAATGCTTTTTAAAGATGTGTCTGTGTAAGAATCCAATACATGAGCTGTTCCAGGATGCTCTTCCAGGTGATCTTGAAGAAAGGAATGAATTCTAGTGGTGTGCAATAGTTTATGAAAAAGTAGCACTTTGGTGGGAGGATGGAATGTTCTTTTTAGTTCTGTGTTTAGTCGGTTTTTATTAGTCCAAATACATTAGGTAGAGGTGGCTGGAGATACAAGTCATCTCTTGTATCAGTTATAACCGATAGATCATGGGTAGATAGATAGATAGGTAGATAAAGATAAATAGAATGATTTCAGACATCTTTCTCTCCAAACTTTTATTTCACTGACAAGTAGGAAAGGGAGGGCCAGAAGGGTCAGATTGCTGGTCAGAGCTTAGCGCACCCTGGACTTCAGAATGTCCTGCTCATATTCGTAGTACATGGTGCTGTAAAAGACATTATCTGTTAATAATGCCAAAAAAATAGAGAAGCACCAACTTCTTTTGTAACTTTGCATCTTTTAACCAGGGTAAAATAATTTCTTTTAATCAGTAAGACAGTTCTACTCTCAGAATTTTCTATTAAATTTCAATCCAGAGAACAAGACGCCTTTGAAAATTTATAATAGAAATTCGAACAGAGTTTTCACTTACTAACCAATATGAGTCTGTGCTATAAAACCAGCCATGCAAAGACCATGGTTCATTTAACTACAATGTTATCAACGTTGGACTTAAATTAAATCTTCATACAATTTAACAAGATAGAACAATACAACACCCATGATTTATTTGTGATATATATGATGTAATCATAAAAACATCAGGTCACCAGAGCCAGCATTTTGCATCTTTATAATTCTTTAAATTATTTTTCATTTGTCATTTGTAAGAAGTCAAAATAACATCCGTATGCATAGAATACAGAGTATCTAACAGTTAGTGTCTTCTAAAAGATTTCTTATAACTAACAGTAATTTATTAAGTAATAAGTCAGGAAGCTTATTAATGCAAAACCATTCATTTTCTTTTAATATTGTTATGAGAGAGATTCCATTTTAATTTCAACTGTAAGTGATTGATATGAGTGCAATCTTTCTACCAGTAGTTAAAGAATGATTACATTTTGTTTATGTCAAATAATTCTCAGGGTTTAATAATTTTTGGAATGTTACTTAGCATTCTATTAATGATAATGCTCCAATAACTTACCAATTCTTATTATGCATCCTAATGCATCCGATGTGTGTCAGATGAGGTGTGAGGCCTTGGCAATAGACAAAGTACAAGCTTTGTCCTCAAGGTGTTTACAGTTTAAATAGAGACAAACATAGACACAGATAAGCACGACAGAATCTTACAACTGCAATGCACAGGACATTTATCAAGTAGGACATTTTGGGTCACACAGAGGTATGACTTTGTGTGGCCTCTTGGCACACGGGCCAGCCGGTCCTCATAGTTTGACATCCAAACACCACTAAGAAATATTTCTTGACTCTCTTCTCCACCCCAACGCTCCTACTACACGCATCCCTATATTTATTATCTAGTCAGTGCCTCACATGTGTCTAGGATTTGGGGTTACTCAATAAATGCTGGTCTAATGAGTTATCTTAATTAACGCACTTTGGCTCAGAGGCAGGTTCCCAACCATTCAGGTTGCGAATTTGGTAGAACCTTTAGTTGAGGAGTGTGCTTCTGCAGAATGAAGTCTGTAACAAAATGGTATGAACTAACAATGAATGCCCCCTTCTTGTTTCTTCAGGCTACCTGCTGGCCCCTCTCACTCATATATAGAAAAAAATGCAGAGGAGAACAAACATATTTATATGATTTAACTTCTAAAGTTCAATGAAGCATCTGTTTCTGGTAGCCAGACACCCTACCCCAGGTTTCTAGGCAGAGTAAACAAATAAAATAAATTATGTTAGTTCTCCCACTCTATCACCCTTGCTCTCCTCCACTCTCCACTCCATGGCCTATACACACATATGTCTGGGAAGTGAGGGGAAATAAGAGTTGGGGACAGAAGGGAGATGTAGAATGCCACGTATGGCCTCCTCCTGGCTAATTTTGGTAATGAAGACAGCGGATGAATTTCCTCCCAAGCTTGGGGGTGATTTTCAATGTATAGCTGCATCTCTCCTGGTATTTGCTGTTTAGCAGAACTCCAGATCCAACTAGAACTGTTGGGCAATAGGGAAGGACAACAGAAAGAAGGTAGAGTGATAAAGTGAGGTGGAAGAAGGCAGATTACCCCATGTGTGCAAGGTAAAAATTCCCAGGCTTCCTATAGCCAGACAGTAGGGCGCAGGTGTTAGCTGGGAGTGTTTTCAACAACAAAATCTTCCCAGAATGGCAAGGAGACCCGAACAATAGAGCTCTGATGGGTAGAAAGCTCGTTGGTTGGCAGGTGGGGAGAACTGGGGAGGTGGTAAAAGCCCGACACACCTTATCAGGATTACCATCTCCAACTAGTACTGAGGAAGCCCAGCCAAAGGTCAGAAGAGTATTCAACATGCCTTGTGAGAGACCATTAGTGGCCTCCATGCACACTAGGAGGGGCAGCCATGAAGGCCTTAGATGCTGCGCATCAACAGAGCCCTGGGACAGTGCTGGGTTTTGGTCTTGCCCTTCTCTGAAAGCTCCTTCTGGTACCCAGAGGAAGCAGCTCTGCATTGAACAGTGCCTACAGCAATAATGCCTACCTGAGGCTAGAATACTTTTTGATTACACTGATTTTACAGAAATGGGAGAGCAAGACTTGCTTGCTCTAAGCAGACGGGGGTCTCAAGAGTCAAGAGAAGCATATCAGGTATGAATTAAAGCGAAGCTCTTGTTTGCAAGCATCTGGTTTGTGAAAGTAAAATTTATTCTTGTTACATGCTGGAGGAATACTCATTGCTTCACTTTTGGAACATGTGGAAATTAACCGTTTGGAAGAAAAAGATTTGGAACAGAATTCCAGTTCCTCAATTCTAGGAGAGGAAAACCCAAAACAAAAATTAAGATTAACCAGGAAAGGGCATGCAGCAGTATGAAAGTATAAAATGTTATTTTCTGTTGTAGGCTTTTACACTAAATCCTCTCGTCAGCTCACTGAACTCTCTCAGATGAATCCCAAAGCCCTCTTCACCTGCCCCTCCAGGTGCCCCTCTCCTTTGCAACCCATTCGCATTAAGGATGGTGAATAACCACTGTGGAAAGGGAAACAAAAAGGAGCAAATACCATTCAGGATTTGAAGGATATCTATAGAGCCAGTGTTTCTGCAAGGACAGATTGAAGAAATGGCTACAGGCTGGGGAAGAAAAAGAAGGAAGTCCACAGAGGAGGGTGAAGAGACATCTTTATAACCCAGGAAATGGGAAACTTTGGTTGAAAGTTCCAGTGAACTGAATCTGGAAGGTAGCTCAGTGCCAAGCTGCCCTCAGAACCAGCAGATGGAGATATGTTTTTATTTTTAGTCATTCTCTAGGACACTGGTTTCTGAAAATGTGATCCCTGGACCAGCCGCATCAGCCTCATATGGAAACTTGTTAGAAATGCACATTCTGGGGCCCAACACCAGATTTATTGCAACAGAAACTCTGGGTTGGAGTCCAGCACTGTGCTTAACAAACCCTTTGGGTGATTCTGATACACAAGTTTGAGAACCACTGCTCTCTGATATGAAGGGTGCTGGGGATAAAGCATGTCTTCAACACTTCACTCTCCTCTTTGGCATTTCTTCTAACCTATTGGCACTCTTTCTGCAAATTTCAGTGTGGGTGCATTCATGAGCTTGCTAGGAAGTGCCAGCTGAAGGTACTGGGCAAGTTAGAACTTACACTTCATTTTAAAATTGTCCTAAGTAGTTCACTGACTAAAATAAGGGTCGTAGTTATCTACTTATGACACCAGGGATATCAACCAAGTATGAGTAATGAAAACCATGTCACAAATGCCTAAAGATGCCCTCGATTATAAGACACGTGAAAAGATGCTAAAAGACGAGAGGTGTTAAAAGATGGAAAAAAAAAAAAGAGGAGATGATGAGTTATGACCAGCTAGAATAGCAATATATTAATTTATAATTATAAGTAACATAATCTAGGTAATATTAGTAAGAAAGCAAAGCAGATACTCAGTGCTTTAGGGACAGGACCCAGTTATTAGGAAAACAACAGACATAAGTTAACTCTAGAACAACATCCAAAATGATGGGATGCTGGGTCCCTTGACTATGGATCCTGAGGCCTGGGGTGAGGCAAGTCCACGGGTGGGAGGTTTATGGTCTGGTTATGGGAATTAGAAACATCCACTCAGGTCAGTGTACAACCATGGAAGGGGAAAAAACTCCAGATATTGAAATACTGAATTAGGATGCCACTAAGAATAAAAAAGAATGAAGAAGGTTATCTAGAAACACCACAGAGTAACATTATGCACTTTCTTCACAATTTTGCCTTCAGTTTGCTCCATCTATCTCTAAGTCTCTGTTCCTTCCTCTGTAGAATGGAGCTCACAATAACTGCCTCTTAGGATTATTGTAAGAGGTGTAACTTGTGTGTGATAAGGTCACAAAGTTTAATCCATCTGACAATTCAGATATGTAGAGAAAAATGTAGTACTTTCATTTTATTTCATGTTAATCTGCTCTTTCTCCTGACCCCAACTTTTGCTTAAAGGAAAAATAAATAACAAATGCCTACATTAAAGTAGCACTAACAGACAAAGTCTCAAATCTCAGTGACTTAATCTAGAAAGTAAAGTGTATTTCTCTCTCATGCGACAACCTAGTGTGGATGTGGTCTAGTGACTCTCTTCCAAGCAGTAACTCAGGGATCAAGGCTCCCTCATTTTTTATCTCTGCCATCTTCAACACTCTCACAGTCACCCTGGACATCAACATCTAACTGGTGATGGGGAAAAGGAGTTGAAGAGGGCTTCCCTGGTGGCGCAGTGGTTGAGAGTCCGCCTGCCGATGCAGGGGACACGGGTTCGTGCCCCGGTCCAGGAAGATCCCACATGCCGTGGAGCAGCTGGGCCCGTGAGCCATGGCTGCTGAGCCTGTGCTCCGCAATGGGAGAGGCCACAACAGTGAGCGGTCCGCATACCGCAAAAAAAAAAAAAGGAGTTGAAGAGGGCATACTGACACTTAACCATCTAGGCCAGGAAGGGATACAAGTTACTTATAATCATGGATTCTAACAATGCAATTGCTTACATTCCATTCAAGATAACTATTCAAGTGGTCCACCTAGATAGAACAGGAACTAGGAAGACATCTCCCAATTACATTTCTACAGTATGGAAGGGTAGCACAAACGTCTGCCATGAATCATCTCCTCCAGAGTCTAACCCTCAAATATCCAAGCACACCTTGCACACAAAACACACTCACCGTCTCAAGAGAGACAATCCAAAGTTCACCTGGTTACTGTGGCTAGCTCAGGGTCCAGGATTTCTGAATGATATGCTCAACACTCCATCAAAAGTACATGTGGCTTCATTTGGTCTGGCAACTTATAGACTAAAAAAAAAAGCTACCTAAACCTCCTCTCATTCTCTCAGTCCAACATACATACTCAACCAGTATACAATGATGGAAGAGGGACAGGATAAGAGCCATAGGAACTTCCACTGAATGACAATGGGAGATACACAGTGGATGCCTGTCTCTAGCAGCGTTAATATCCTGCTGGGGAGGCATTGGGAAGGCCCCCTAGTATGGAGACAGGAAAAGTTCCTAGACTGGACCCTGGCGTGCTCTCTGGGAAGAGCCCCCTGTCCACTGCTCTCTGTGGTCCCTGGCTCTGCCTCCTGGGAGATTATCCCATGTTTATCATTCCCATGCCCACATTTGAAATGAGCCCTGGGAATTATGCCCTCCTCAGTGACTCAGTACCCTCATGCCATTTGCCAGTGATGCAAATTTGGAGGCCCAAAACCTCTTTTAAGGCTTGAGCAGTCAGAGACATGCATCTCTGGCAGTATAATTCCCTTAAAAACTTAGCAGATTAAAAAAAAAATCTATTTGCTTCCAGACAGTGCCATGTGACAGTAATCGCACTCAACGTTCTTACCTAGACCTAATTATAATCCAAATAAAAACGTGTTTGTTTCTTTACCTCGACTAGCTGTTTATTAGTTTGAGGTTATCGGGTTTGGATGAGAAGGCCATGAAATGATGCTTGTCCCCTCTCTGTACTCTTGAGAGACCTCCTAAGGGCCAAGGAAAATGGAGGCACAGGCAATGGGGGACATGAGTTTCTTCTCCTGTACTGAGAGCAGGGAGAATTCTTCTGCTTCTAATTTAATGCTTCAGAAGAGTAGGTACCCCTCCATGGTGTTGGTGACCCCATTAGACGATGAGCTCTTGGAGGGCAAGGCTGAAATTTTCAATTTTGTGTCTTCAGCAAAATTGTCCTGGGCACACAGAAAATGCCTAATAATGTTTGCAGAATAAACACATATGAAATTATCTTTCATTAGAGCAATCAGTAATATATCTTTACTTTAGTTCAGTGACTTTCGAAGTATGATCCCTGAACGAGCAGCATCACCATGGTATGGGAGCCTGTCAGAAATACAAATTCTGGGCCCTACTTCAGACCTACTGAATCTGAGGTAGGACACCAGAATCTTGTGCTTTAATAAAGCTTTCAGAGGACTCCGTTGCACACTAAAGTTTAAGAACCATTACATTAGTTCGTTAACATTTTTTCCTAAGAACGTCTAGGTTTAAAAACTTTTGTCTGCAAAGAAGCTAAAATGTTTTCCTTTTAAAGTAAAAGCCTATTGAATTTGATAAGCAAGGAATTTCCTTAGATATTAAAAAAATATTTTTAATATGGGGGCTGCATGTAAAGATTCCATGAGTTTATGAACAATGTGTTTTGAACCCCGACTTTCTGTAACTTTTCCAGAGATATCCTGTCATTGTTTCATGTACAGGATTTCCATTAAAAGTTAGGTGAAGTTCAGAGAACAGGTCAATAGCAGGATATGGTCTCAGATTACCCAGGCAGAGATTCCACTGTCCCTTCCACAGCGAGTTTTTCCATGCATCACACTTCATTGTACACTGCTCTGGTGACTTCCTCATCCAGCGTCCCGAGGCTGCCCGTAATCTCACATCGTCCACTTATCTCACAAAGTTGAAGTCTGAGTCGTTTTCACACCATTCTTTGAAGAGACTGTTGCCATCTAGAAGGATACTGTACCTTTATACTTACAATTTTATTTAATAGATAATATTGAAGTTTTCAGTTTTTCCTAATAAACTAAAACAAATTATCTAATAGGCTAAATTTAAAATCACCTAGTACGATTTTATCTGAGACATATGGCTTCAACTTAATTGGCACTGAATGTCATTCTGAGCTGACTTTATGACAGCTAATCAATATCTTTAATAGTATACTTCGTGATGCCATCATTTCCTTGAAGTAAATGTCCTAGAGTAATAGAGCAGTGTCTAATGTGATTAAAGCAAACATATTTCAACTACAATAATTCAAAATATATAAATATCCATTGCTTTGCTTTTATTACTCTTGTAACTCATCCAGCGTTATCCATTTCAGCCAGAAACACTTAGAGGGTTTGTAACTTTTTCTTCCTAATCCCTATGTAAATTGACATTAGTGACTGATGGCTTGTTTACCTAGCAACCCTTGATAAATATTACAACCAGCATTGCCTGAAATAAATAAAAGTTGCAACTAACTACAAACTTAAGCTTTCCTGATGGTATAGGACAGTTTCTCAGATTTTAATGTGTGTGCTAATCACATGAAGATCTTAAAAATGTAGCTTCTAATTCAGTAGGTCTGGAGCAGAGACTGAATCTTCAGTAGAGATTCTGCCTTTCTAACAACCTGACGTTGATGCTGCCAATTCATAAACCACGCTTTTGGGTGGCCAGTCACTGGAAGGCGACATAATGGGAAAGAAAGAAAAGCGAAAATGCAGAATCACTTATAGGGAGCTATTCTGTCCTGCTCATCTTCTTTATTTGAAAATAAGCAGTTATTAAAAAACATTCATGCCCAGACAGGACACTGCCACTGAATTTACTCTTACAAATTGTTAGAATCTCTATATTCGCTGGTTTGTTCCAACAAATATTTATTTATATTTAGTTTATGTTTATTAACTATCCAACTTCTACGAATTTTTGGAGTAGTGTATTTTGATGGGGACATTTTCTTGCATCTTTGGCCAATGTTGAATAAAAGGGCTCCTACTTTTCACTTCCGTGCTAACAAGGAAACAAAGGTGAGTACAGGATGAGTAGAGATGGCAGATTCGTTTTCAAGCTTGTAAGAGTAAACAGCACAGGGATCTTTTGCTCTAGATTATTCACCATCCCTGTAAGAAATGGAGGAGCAGTCACTCGTTCTGAAGTTCAAGCTTTTCCTTTTCAGAAACATGACGTGCTTTCTCCCCAGCAATCCATACATTATCGGTGATCACAAAGCTATGCTTTCACAGACAATTCTTTCCAGCACATGACTTGGCCAGTTTTGCTTAGGCTTCCAGGTATTTCCCATTTCCCTGCCGTTAGAGCAGAAGCCTCTCTATTTTCTTAGCTCCCCAGACTTCCTGCTTCCCCCTGCCCTCCCCTTCGGGTTCCTCTTGAAGATCCTGATTGAACAAGGAACAGTCCACTTGGAGCGCGCTCCTCTTTTTTCGTAATTACTGTTATTTTTAACTTGAGAAATCTACCTGGTCGGACACCGGCCCGTTTGCCAGGCAGAAACAGCTGCTCTCGGGGGCTGCCACAGCCGTGGCGAAGGCCACACGCCGGGAAATAGGCCACGCGCGGAGTTTGGCGTGGAGTCAGGTTGGACCACAGGCCTCGCTGACAGCTCATCTTCACTGTGATTTGCTGGCATCGGGAATGGGCGCTCCACCGGCCCAGAGAGAATTCTACTGTTCTCCTGCTCTGTCTCTTCAACACACGTACACACGTGCACAAACACAATCACATGCGCACGCATGTGCGCGCACGCACACGCACACACACACTTATATTCACTCTCCTTGGAACAAAAAGGAAAGTCTTGTGAGAGATTGGCTGTGTGTCATGTTACCACAGGCTATACTGTAGGTACTTTGGAGAAAGCTTGCAAAGGAACATATGGGCCTCATGAAAGAAACACCTGCTTGTTCAAAGTGGAAAATAAAAAAATAAAAGTTGCCCCACTGTTCATTTGGAACCCCTAGAAGGAAAGCTAACTGTGATTAAATGAAGAGGGTGCTGGAGGCTTTTTGCAGACAGTGTCCTTTCTGCTGAGGCATCTCTATTCCCTTGATTTTTAAACAGATATCATTACGGATGTGCTCTGTATTTAGATTCCGGAAACATATTTAAGAAGTTCTCATACTAGGCAAGTTCCAAAATTAAATCGCTCCCCTCCCTCCAACAAGGATTGCTTTTTCAAATCAAGATTTAGTTTGGCACCAAACAGCCACTAAGGTCAAGATTTTCAACAGGATCCTTGCACCTACTCCCAAAGTGTGGGACATTTTGAAAGAGAATTAACAACTGAAAGCAACTGATCATTGCTTTCAGAAGTACCACTCTAATACCCAGAAATAATGTGGTAGACAAAAATAACTTAGAATAACTTTTTGAAAATTTTTTACTTGTGCACTTAAAAATGATCTAAAAGTATATCACGAAGACTAAGTTCCTTTCAATTAAAATTAGAATTTAAGATCACAGGAGGGAATATGAAGTCATTTTTATCTCTATATTCCAATATAACAAATAAAGGCTATGGTCTTTCACTTATATTCAACAAGAGTAGAACATGTAGAAAAATTCCCTTCCACATGATTGGTCAAGTAAGGGTTCTTAGAGGCTAATGAAATTCATTATGTGCCTACCCAATGGGTTACTGCACACACACACAAATATACACACGATGTATATATGTATACAAATATATACACACATATACATATATAAAGTATAATCTAATTTTTGTAAACAAAATTATGTATTTATAAATACATGGCATTTCTTCACATAGTAAAATATGTGAAATCATATAAAACAAAGTATTTTTTCTGAGGAATGAGATTAAGGATGCTCTATTTTCTTCTTTTTGTTAAACTGTACTTTCTGATTTTTCTAGACTTGGCATCCATTACTTATATAATAAAACAACAATAAAGAGTGAGAGGAGGGAAACAGGGTACTAACCTTACTCAGTGTAATTCAGACCTGCTTTCAGGTCACCCCGAGAGGTCCTCGAGCTCATGAAGGAGAGCAGGCACTGACATCGAGAACCTTCTCTGGCAGGATACACTCCTAGATCTTGGTAGGGACTCTATCGAGAGCAAACTACTGCTTGTGAGCTAAATTCAGCCAATAGCCCGTTTTTGTAAATAAAGTTTGACTGAAACACAGCTACACTTATCTATTTATGTACTGTCTACGGCTGTTTTTGTGCTTCAGCCCTTCCCTCCTACTACAGCAGAGCTGAGTAGTTGCCACAGGGACCTGTGGTCTGCAAAGTCTAAAATATTTACTATCTGGCCCTTTACAGAAAGTTTTTGACTCCTGATCTAGAGCATGTCTTAGGGCAAAGAACTTCTAAAATGTTCTCATTGTATTCAATATGGAGCCCACCTACTTCAATGTTTACAAGCCATTGTCAAAATCTGAAACACATCGTTAAGCTCTTTAGCCTCATAATTTTCAATACCATTGTTCCAAATAAATTCAATTCATGTGTGTCTGATTTAATTGAATGTAATTCAACAAAATGTGCTTTTGGAAGATTTGTTTAATGTTCAAAATAAGCACTCATACCATTCCCAGATCCTGGAAGTTGTGTTTCTACTTGAGTAAGTGAACTTCAAACCCCTCAAAATGAGTTGAAATTAAACTCAGAATAGACAAGGTCAAGTATGTATGAGTATTTTTGCTGTATTTAAAGATGATGGTTTGAGTGAGGACTAGCCCTGATAAAATTGCCTTAAAAATCCTATTTTAAAATTTGAGTGTCACTAGTTTTTATTCTCAGCACCAAGATATGCCCCTCCATCAAGTTTCTTCCCTGCATCTTATTTAGCTCGTGCAAGGGTATCAATAAAACGCTGTATGTCAAAGCATTCACTTAAAATATGCCTGTTCTCCTAAAGAAGTACTCTTTAGTTTCAGAGTAGACAACCAGAGGGAAGCAAGCACAAATTTACTGACCACAAGCCCAAACGCTAAGAATTCCAATCAAGTTTGACAAACAGGCACTGCTCACCCACCTGTGTTGAGTCTCTTAGATAGTCAAGCAAAAGACCAGCTCAATATTTAAGATGCTTCTAATTTGATTCATTTTGGAATCCATAGCTCACCATTCCTTTGTGGTACGTATGAAACCACCCTGAAGGACAAGGATCTCTTTTTCCTCCCTGCTCTATTTTATTATGACTTTCTTTGCAACGTAAGTATTTTCTTATCATATCAGGAGGTCTTTTCCAAGCCTGCTGAGAGGAAGGTTTAGCATCTGTACTTAGCCTTTGATCTCCTGTAGTAATTATCTGTTAACTAATGTATTAAAGCCCCCCAAACAGCCTCTAGTTCACGCAAAAATAAGAAGACTGTGACAGAAATTACAGGAAGATTTCCACGGAAATATTAAGGTAGTATCATGAATGGAGTTCTCATGGTTTAGAAAATTACAATTTAACATGAAATTATTGAAAATAATTTAAAAGATAATAGTAGATTTGCATTGAGCTAGGCAATTGACATGAATTATCTCATATATTCCTCCCAAAAATTTTATGAGGAAATTTCTATTATTGTCTGCATTTTAGATTCAGTAAGATTAAATAACTTTCCGAAAATCATAAGTTAGTAAAAGGTAGAGCAAGAACTCAAAGCCAGGTCTATGTGATCGCACTGCCTACGTTTTCCTATCTCCCACCTCCCTGCCTTACACATTTCTATGTGTTTCCCTTATGGCTGACTCCATATTTTCTTTCTGTTATACAAGAAATGCCTATTAGTTTTAGAAAAAATTTAAAATGAAATAATCTGAGAATGGAGGTTAAGCGGGTAGGTTTAAGATAAGTCAAGAGCACACAGACAGACTTTTATGATTTCATGATATTGGAACAGTGTTAGGATGAAGGGAGAGGGAATGCTTTAGAAAAACTTGACCTTAACATTCTTGAAGCTTAAAAAATGGTCATTTTAAAAGTAAAAACCATTTTTTTTCTCTTAGGGTGGAGACTAGAGTTTTTCTTTCTTTTGGAAAAATTACTTAAATGGACATTTAGTGAAGCATATCTAAGGGCAAGTTCCCCGAGTTCCTGGGGAAGCCGTTAAGTTCTGTGAACTTGCCCCATAAATGATTTAGGCTGAGATAGGAAGCATTTTACTCAGTAAGGTAAACATGTGTCCATAAAAGTTAGAAGAGTTTTTCCATTCTTAATCTGTAAATGCATCATCTACACCTGAATGCATTCTTGGTTGCTAGGTGTATGTACAAGGAAACATTTGATGATAAGAGCTTGGGAAGGGTAACCTGATTCACACCTTAATTTCTCTTCAGGTTACACTAGAGAAAAGAGAGCGACAGGAGTCAGACGAGGTTCTGTGCTGCACAACTTGAGCAAGATGGTTTGTGTTTATTGCAGATGGAATAAATCACATTAGAGGGTAATATACTCTTTTACTATTGAGGCTATTTTGTCAAAGTCATGGGGAGATCTCACCTGTATGGATTTTCCCACTGCAAACTGTCCTGGGAAAGGCTTAATCATGAGGTGCGCCTGGCTTTGGGGGAAAAAGTCTTCTTTATTCCCCCTCTGGGTCCAGGTGTTAACCGGCTCCGGAGGCAGCATGTTGCAGTGTTCATGGTGGTGAGGTAAGCTGCCCTCTGTCGCTGGCAGCACTCCAGAAGCTGGTCAAGGGGTGAGGCTAGTAAGGGATTATGATGTTCATTTAGATTCCAGGAGTAGCCACATCTAACAGCAGTTTTAAGTGACTGTCTACAAGATTTTGTTTTCAAGGCTTTAGTAGAGCCAATGGTCCCATGAGCAATTGCAGAAGGACCACCTCTGTATGTGATGTGGTGTTCTCCCTCTGACTGGTGTGGATGTTGGGCAGTTGTGCTGGGGGGAATGGAAACCATCCCACTGCGGCCTGGCTCAGCCAAGGGTCAGCCTGACCCAGCACTATTGGAAGGGTCAACCGCAGCTGAGGTGGCCAGGTGAATAGAGGATGAAGAACCAAACAGACCTGATCCCAAACGTGTATGAGATGGCACCGTGGGAGTTCCTAGCAACAGCCTGGAGATACTCTGGGGAGGGGACAATCTCCAACATTCAGGGCACTGGACTATGTTAAAAACAAAAAAAGAAATGACAAGTTATTTGGTAATCATAGACTGGTGACACCTGGGATTTATGTATTACAAGATGACAATAAAAACAGGTTCAGAAACAACTTTTTTTTTTAATTGAAGTACAACTGATTTACAATATTATATTAGTTTCAGGTGTACAGCATAGCGATTCAGTATTATTATAGGTTACACGCCATTAAAAGTTATTACAAGATAATTGTTGTAATTCCCTGTGCTGTACAATCTATCCTTATTGCTTATTTTTATTTTAATTTTTTAAAATTTATTTATTTTGGGCTATGTTGGGTCTTTGTTGCTGCATGAGGGCTTTCTCTAGTTGTGGCAAGCAGGGGCTACTGTTCGTTGAGGTGCGCGGGCTTCTCATTGCGGTGGCTTCTCTTGTTGCAGAGCACGGACTCTAGGCGCACGGGCTTCAGCAGTTGTGGCACGCAGGCTCAATAGTTGTGGCTCCCAGGCTGTAGAGAGCAGGCTCAGTAGTTGTGGCGCACAGGCTTAGCTGCACCGCGGCATGTGGGATCTTCCCGGACCAGGGCTCGAATCCGTGTCCCCTGCATTGGCAGGCGGGTTCTTAACCACTGCACCACCAGGGAAGTCCCTGCTTATTTTTTTATACATAGTAGTTTGTTTCTCTTAATCCTCTATCCCTATCCTGCCCCTCCCCCCTTGCCTCTCTTTAGCGATAGCCTTGTCTTTCCCAAAGACTTCTGCTGCTCTGGTGGCAAGCATCAGGCAGCCTGTCTCTGACTTCTGTCAGGCCCAGTAGCTGACTTGTCCACACAGGGGTCAATGTGTTCAATGCTGTGAAAGGAGGCAAATTACTTAAGAGTATAAATGAAAACATACTTCCAGTTGAAGATCTACCGTATCTACCACCTGTCAACTGCTGCCCTCCATGGGATTAGAAAAAAAAAAAAAAAAAGACAGGGAACTCCTTCAAAGAAAACGATGTTTTCTGTGGTATATATGTAGACATAAATGTGATTCTATATATATGGAATATTATTCAGTTATAAAAAAGAAATACAATCCTGCCTTTTGTAAAAACATGGATGGACCTTGAGGGCATTATGCTAAGTGAAATAAATCAGACAAAGGCAAATACCACATGATCTCACTTATATGTGGAACCTAAAAAACAAAAAAGCAAAAACAAAAATCAAGCTCATAGGTACAGAGAACAGATTGGTGATTACCAGAGACAGGGGGTGAAGTGGGGTTGGCGGGCAAAATGGGTGAAGAGGGTCAAAAGGTATAAACTTCCAGTTATAAAAATTAAAAAGTTATGGGGATGTAATACACGGCATGGTGACTAGAGTTAATAATACTGTATTTCATATTTGAAAGTTGCTAAGGGAATCAATCTTAAAAGTTTTTATCACAAGAGAAAAAACTTCCTGTAGTTATATGTGGACAGATGTTAACTAGACTTATTGTGATGATCATTTTGCAATATACACAAATATTGAAACATTACATTGTATACCTGAAACTAATATAATGTTATACGTCAACTATGTCTCAATTGAAAAAAAAAAAGAAACCAATGTTCAAATGCAAACCTGCCCCCTTCATTCTATGCCCCTTCCCCAGGACTCCTCCTCCACAGAGGTTCATAAAAAACATTCCCCATGGGTTTCCCTGGTGGCGCAGTGGTTGAGAGTCCGCCTGCTGACGCAGGGGACGCGGGTTCGTGCCCCGGTCTGGGAGGATCCCACATGCCGTGGAGCAGCTGTGCCCGTGAGCCATGGCCGCTGAGCCTGCGCGTCCGGAGCCTGTGCTCTGCAACGGGAGAGGCCACAACAGTGAGAGGTCCGCACACCGCAAAAAAAACAAACAAGAAAAACCACATTCCCCATACTCCCAAGTTTGAGCATAAAGAATTTTTATTACTGTGTCAGAAACCTGGCCAGAGATTCCATATGGTATATGTTGATATCTTTTATTAATTTATTCAGTAAGTATTTACAGAATCCCTCTTTGTACTAGGTGCTACATTACGGGATTAGAAGATCACAGCATTTGCTTTCATGTTGCTTATGAGCTATATCTGAAAAATTTAAGGAGACATATATGAGTGACTATAATACAAAAATTTGGGATCATAATATAACAGAGACCATACAGAGATTGAAGGAAAATGGATGGTATTGATTTCCTAAAGGAAACTGCTTTCTACCCAGACTGTGAATTTCTTTCTAAGGGTTCTGAGCATGTAGAAGGGATTGGGGAGAGCAAATGTGTTGCATATGCTCTGTGCATGTTTCCTTTTTAACCTAGGCTAAATAAACTCAAATTGAAATTTTTCCTATAGGTCTTTGTATAAGAGAACCTGAAAATCAAAGAGGATATTCTTTTCAAATGTAGTTTTGTAAAATACAAAAAAAATTGGAGCAAATAATTTTTCTGATGGCCCTCTTTTTTCTGTTATGACTTCACAAAAGGATACAGAGCTGCAACAAAAGGAACTCAAAGTATATGCCTCAGAGCAATTAAATAGCCTGTTAGATAATCTCTCTCAAATATGAGCTATTTTCAATACACTTTGGATGCTGTCCTATCTATCTATAATCTATCAATCATTTAGCTACATGCCTGATGTACCTGGAATAAGAAACAGCAAAGCTGTCATTAACTGTGAAGATTTGGAGAATGGACTTTGCCCAGAATGTCTCCTACCCATCAACATGGACTTTGCCCACTGGAGTAACATATATATAGAACCTATATTTGTCTCAGAAAAAAGATCTTTGGGTTTTCCCTGGCAATTGCATAACTGTTATTTGAACTTCATAATTCTATTATGAAGGCAACTGAAAAAAATATGTCAGGCTTATGATAATGACTGATTGTTTCAGCTATTAAGAACAAATAAACAGAAATATAAAACCAGAGCTCCAAACCAAAATCTTCCATTTGGCCCTGTGGAACATTGAATTCCACAGGAAGATGGATTTATCTTCTCCCTGGGTCTGTCAATATGAATAAATTTCAAAATACTCCACCCTCTCGGCCCATGCAGCTGAGGGCGGGGGGGAACCCACAAAAAAACCTGATCCACTGATAAGGTTTTATAAATTTGCAGATGCCTACAAAATAATAGTTTGTGGTAGTTGATTTAGAGGAATGTCCTCAGAAAATAAGTAGCTCTATGGTTCTACCTGCTTATCATAATTGTTCCTGTTCTGAGGAAAAGAACCAATATTTTAATTTTTTTCTATATTTCAGGCACTGTGATAGGTATTGGGCATGTAATGGCTGAAAAACTCACATCCTGACCCCAAGAAATTTAAAGTCACTATGAGCACCTTCCAGCTTGCTATAATCAGAAATGCCACTTGAACCTGTCCTAAGACTAAAAAGGAAGGTGACCAAAAATAGCCAAACTTCTACTTCTTAATGATCATGAATAGATCTGTTCTGGGACATAGCAGCAAAATAAAGCTACCAACACAACCCCAGGGCCTATCAATTCCAGATTACTAGCTATGTGTAGGTCCTTTCAAAAATGTATCCTTCTCATCCCCAAGAAGTCACCTCTTTCTCTGATCCCTGGCCTTTAAAGAAACGGGGGGCCTGCCTGATTGGCTCTGGGGATCTTCTCTCTCTTGAGCACGACTGCTCTTCTGACAGTTCTTTGGGCCAATGCATTGTCCTTTTTGGTTTGAGACCCTCAAACAATCTGTACTTCACTTGCCTGGCTCAATTTTTCAGGCTGATGCCCTCCAGCTCTTGCGTTTCTTAACTCAACCTGTTGTATATTCCTTAAGTGCTTGTAAAAAACCCTCCTTATCCTTACATGCGCCCCCCCCCCCGCCACACACACACATACACACTCCCTACTACTCTGGTGAGCCTTCTTTGCCCCACAATAAATTAGTGTATACAAGTATATATATTTACATGATATATGAGAAGTAAATAATGAAGCACACAGCTCATACAGAAGTATTCCTACCAAGGACTGTGCATTCATTTTGCCTGGGATAAATTTTTAAGAAAGGTTTTAGGGATGTGGGAAAGACTAGAAGGAGAAATCGTTTCTGGCACAAAAGCCAAGAATGGGAAATGGAATGGAAGTGATTTAAAACACATGATTTCATTTTCCATGAGCTATGGAAAAAATATTACATAATATTTTTTATGTAATATTTTTATATATTATGTAATATAATATTACGTAAAACAGATGTAAAACTATTACATCTCTATTTTAGAGTCAGAAAAATGACACATTTCACCAAAGAAAAAGGCAACAGGAAAACATATTTAAGGGTATAAAGATTACAGAAGAAATCAACTGAATAACAGTGTTGTTGTTTTTGGTTTTGTTTTTAAGAAAAAAGTAAAGCAGAAAGATAGCTGCAGGTTGTGACAGAATCAGCTGATAAGATATGCCTTATAAGAATTTCTTTTTATAATCTGACCTGACCACGCCCCCACTCAGAGCACTCTCCATCTCTCCTGCAATCAGCAGTGCCTCCATCAAAGTCAGCTTTGTATAAATATTAACTCATTTTCAAAGAAACATTCAAGCACTAAATTCAAATCTACTTTGCCTTTCTAGGCAGGCAATAGATGATAACTACCTGATTGGTTCCCTGTTGCTGCCTCCCCCTGACCTTCAGAGCTGAGATCATTAAAACCCTACAAGTTCAGCCTTGATCAGTTTCTCAGTCTAGGATGATCTCCCTAGCCCTGTAAGCAGCCCAAAGCTAACAGCACTCTCTCTGGACTTCTGTTCAGAATTGCTGCAGGTCTGGATCTGACCATAGAGTCTAATAAAGAATTGGGATTCATAAATTACTTCCATGTCCCTTCCATTTCACTAAATATTCTTGTTGACTGAGAAAAAAAAGCACAACCTAAAAGTTGAGAATTATGTTTTATTATATTTGGCAGACTTGCTGAGGACTTAAGCCTGGGAGGCAGCCGATAGCTCTGAGGAACTGCTCCCTCTGAGAAAAGCAAGGAAGGAGCCAGAATATACAGGAATTCAGAGGGGGGGGAAACAGACAGTAGGAACATCAAAAGATTACTATTAATTAAAGAAAAAGAGCCATCTCAAATTAATGAATTTTCTATGTATGGGAAGATGCAAGAGTCTGGGCTCACTGAAATCATTCCTTTGATAGGCACCTTAACTACCTAGGGCCAGTAGCCTGCTTTTCTCCATCCTGAATCCCCTCAGGGTGCACAGCCAGGGTGACTACAGTGGCTGCTGGCTTGGTGGCTACTACATCTTTGACTACTGATATGGCATATGACATTCTTTGCCCACAATCCCTAAGTTTTCCCTTCCCCATCTCATCCCACAGGTAGAATTCCACCCATGAGCCCCTGCCTCTATGTGGGTACCTGTTACCTGTCGACTGAACTTTCTTACAGCTTGAGACAGATCCTGCCAGGTCCTCACACGCACTGCCTAGCCTACTGTGGAACCCTGCCCCTTCCCAGAGGCGAACTTCTCCCAGACCTGCTCTACAGGTTTCTCCCTGTTACTTGTTCTGCCTCCTATTTCAGCCTGGGCCCCAGATTCCATTTCCCACACTGGCCTTCTATGCCACGGACAGAGCAACATAACTGCTCCTCCCAGAATCATCTAATCATCCAGACTGAGCTTTGCCTTGTCTCCAAAGACTTGCTGCACAGGGCTGCTTCTTCTTCTTCTTCTTTTTTTTTTTAAGATTTTTTTGATGTGGACCACTTTTAAAGCCTTTACTGAATCTGTTACAACGTTGCTTCTGTTTTATGCTTTGGGTTTTTGGCCGCGAGGCATGTGGGATCTTAGCTCCCCGACCAGGGATCGAACCTGCACCCCCTGCATTGGAAGGCGAAGTCTTAACCATTGGACTACCAGGGAAGTCCCAGGGTGTCTTATGATTAGACAGACTCACAGATGAGGAAGGACTCTTAGGGATCATGTAATGCAAGTAAACAGTCTAAGATCATATACCTTGTCTATACTTTTTTTTTTTTTTTTTTTTTTTTGCGGTACGCGGGCCTCTCACTGTTGTGGCCTCTCCCGTTGCGGAGCACAGGCTCTGGACGCGCAGGGCCAGCGGCCATGGCTCACAGGCCCAGCCGCTCCGCGGCATGTGGGATCTTCCCGGACCGGGGCACAAACCCACGTCCCCTGCATCGGCAGGCAGACTCTCAACCACTGCGCCACCAGGGAAGCCCACCTTGTTTATACTTTTATACAAAGGAGTACTCAAGGAATATATGTATTACTAGATGTACCTGATCCTACGTATCTCCCAAGACTAGTAGCTCCCACGTTAGACTGTAGTATTGTGATTAAAATGCACAGGTTACGTTATCCAATATTAAGGGCTGAAGAACAATTGAATCAATTGATATTTATTTCCTCTAGGCTGTGGAAATCCAAAACACATCAAATAAAATTCCCAAACAAGTTTGGAAGAAAAGGTGTTAAGCACTCAAGAACAATATGTGTTAATGTTAGGGTTCAGACGGTCAGAGCTATAGGTGTCATCTGGGACTCATCCTTCAGAGTGGGTAAGAGGAGAGAGAGAAGTAAACAAGGAGCCAAGATTCAGAGAGTGGGATCCTTTAGGGGGAGCAGAAGCCAGCATGGGCCAGGCTGATTGGAACAGGGTTTCATGCAGGATCAAGAGAAGATGCCAATGATACTTGTCGGAATTTGCGTTAAAAAAACTCCTACTGCCACAGGAAACCTGGGGGAAATGCCTCTGGGTTACAGAGAGGAATAAGAACTCGTGAGACCAAGTAACCTTTACGGAGTGCCATCTCAAATGTGACCTTGAACTAGAAGTTCAGCCTTCTAGACTTCACTTTTTCTTTTGGTTGCTCTTTTCAGTTCTAAGTAGATATAAGAAAACCAGTGTTGCCTACACTTGGTGCCTATACTGAGAAAGGGATGTAAAATTGGGCAAGTGAACTTTTCCTAATGAACTATAACGTAACTGTAATAATATGCACTGGTCAGTGTCTTTATTTTATAAACTTGATTTACACTGCAGCATCTCCAAACACCAGGTTCGGTTTTGTTTTGGGAAGTGCCCACTATGTGCTATCCTGTTTAGGAATAGTCACGTTGAGTCCCATCAGATCCATCAAGGTTTTGAGTTAATTCTTGTGCCCTCAGGTTGGTCTCCAACAAGCCTAGGATAGTTCCTGAATCCACGATTGCCCATAGCACCGCAAACGACCCTAAGCTCAGAGTCTATTTGCCCTTATGTTTGAATCTGTGCCTTAGACTGCAACTGAACTCAAGTGCCCTGCAGAAAACTTGAGTCCACTCTTGAATCCCAGGCTTCATACATCAGACTGTGACCCCCTGCTTCTTTCTTATCCACTCCCTGTCACTGGAAACAGGGCACTGTATCTATGACCCAGACTCAGACTAAAAACTGTTGCCAGGAGACTTACAGAGCTTTTCCTCTCAACATAATTTACTAACTACTAATTAACCCCTGGCAGCAAAGCCTTTAAGAGTTTATTTCTGTCAACCCAAGGAGGATGCTTCAGTTTCTCCCCTTCCCCTAGCCTGCAGTGAAGGTCCCCGGAATGCTTTGCAGCCATGCTCACGTTATGGACTAGACACACCCATGTTATACACACAGGTTATGATCCCACTACCAATCTCCCTCCTGTTGAAAACCCTCGTCAAACCTTGAATTCTTTTCCTAGTTTTTGACAGAAGAAAAACGCGCAACCTAAACGTTGAGAATCATGTTCTATTTGGTGACCTTACTGAGGACTATAGCCTGGGAAGACAGCCTCTCAGATAACTCTAAGGAACCCTTCCAAAGTGGTTAGAGAGGATCCAGGGCATATAAGAGTTTTTGCTGGGGAAAAAAATGTAGTCGAACATCAAAAGATTACTGCTAATCACACACAAAAAAACCCCAGACATCTTGAGTTAATGATTTTAGTACTTTTCTATGTATGGGAAAATGGAAGAATTGGAGCTCGCTGAAATTATTCCTTTGATATGCATCTTAACTATCTAGGGCCACTATCCTGCTTTTCTCTCCATCCTGAATTCCCCTCAGGGCACACCGTCTGATGGCTGATGGCTTGATGGCAGGCAACTGTTCTTTGTTTACTGAAATGGCAGGAGACATTCTTTGGTCCACTTAGTGGAAAGCCCCAAACCAAGCCCATCCCTGTTGCTCCTTTAGCTTCTACACATTTCTCTTTGGTTCGGCTGAGAAGGATCCTGTTTTCAACGCAGTACAGTATCCCACTGAAACTGAACCCTTAAATCTAAATGCTTAGGAATTGTATACTTCAAATAATCTCAGGCACTTACAGCCTCGTGGGATAGTTTCAGGTCACACCAGCTTAGTTACACATCAAAAATTCTAGCATCTCTCAATATGAGTGATAGATTTCCTACACAAAGCCAAAGATTCAGATCAGATTCTGGCACCCTAGTTTTCAGCGAGCAGTGCCTGAAATTTAATTACTTTGTCTTGACCTGAAGCAGAGGCTGATGCTCAGCACTTCCTTTTTGGAGCCAGAGTTCACGTTTAGAGATGTTCTAATTTCCCCTTTAGAGCTGCTGCTTCTTGTCGGCAATTCCAGTTCCTGAAGCAAGAGAATCTGCTGTGCTGCCAGATGGGGTCGAGCTTCTACAGAGCAGCTGGTGAAGTATGTGTGGATTGTGGGAAGGCAACACCCAGGCTGCTTTTCAAAGCCTGATTTTGTGATTTCATCAGATGGTTGTGAGGATTCTCAGTCATTAATGAGCAAAATGCTCAGGAAAAATTCTGATAATTGTCCTATTTCTCTATCTCTGGGAATAACTCCTACAGCTCCATATTAAATATAGCTTCAAAGGGAAGCGTTGGGAATAGGTTTCTAGGAAAACTCAAGTATCAATTGGTATAGCTTTAGGTGCCTAAGCTTTTCCAAGGGTGAATTTCTGGTTTAGTTGATTTTTCAATCTGTCTTATTTGATTTGGATGGTAGAGAAAAGGCAACCATTTACTTTACAAGAAGAACAAATATTAACAGCTGCCTTGCTGGACTTTTTCACATAAGTACAATTTTTTTTAAAAAAGGAAAATTTCAGAGTTTGACAAAATTATCAGATTGATCATGATGTATTTCAATTATATTGAATTAAATTTCACTTTCACATAGCTAACATTTTTTACTAAAGATGTTGCTGTTTGAATTTGAATAAACCATTCATCTTAAATATAACACTAAAGCTATCTTGTAAGCTCTGTATGTTATGTTAGCCTTGGGGCATTAACCCGAGAAAGGGAATTAGTTTGATTTAGATGGCTTAAGCCAAATCCAATTTTTAGATTTGCCTGTAAACACAGGATCATGACTGTTCTTTGAAGACTTGCTATGTTTCTACAGTTATGATTATACCACAATGAAATGCCGTAAGATAACAAGACAGGGAAAAAAATAAATCTCACATATTAAAACTGGTCTTGTTATTTATTATAGGTTTGAAACCACACAATCCTCTTGCCATCTTTAAATCCTATTTCCAGTTTAACTTGTTACTATACACCTAAAAGTGGGGCATGACATTATAGAAAGAATACAGAGCTAGTAACTCTGTTCTTGCCCTTTATTCACTAGAAGAGGTGCTCAGTCTCTTTGAATGACAGGATCCCCCTCAGAGAATGAACACGATTTCTGAGGATATGTTAGTGAAATATTTTATGCTATTCCTTGCAAATTATTACTATTTATAATACCACCTAGAGCCTTCACTACTAATATTCAAAGGTAAAACAGCGATTTACCGTAATAATAAAGGTCTAAGTTACATGGATCATTGCTGTGCGGTAAAATGGGTGAAAGTGTCTCAATATCTTTGTCCCACAGACCTTGTCTTGAGTTGAACATGGAGATACTGTGTTGGGTATTTTAAAGGAGAATATGGTGGACCAAGAATACAAATAATAAGTCCCCACACAAAAGAGTAATATAATAACACATAAAGCACTATTTTAAACTTGATATAGAGATATTAGAGTACTGTTTTCCTTGAAGCTTTCTGCGGGAAAGCTCCAAGACATTTTCATGATTCTGCCTACAGATTTGAATTTTTTTAAAAAAGCCTCTGGCATCAAATCCCAAAAGTAGAGGAAAATCCAAAATGTGTGTGATTCTATTGTATAAAAATTAGACCTCAACTAAAAGTAGTTTCAGGTACCTCTGCCATTGTTCTTCCTGGCAGCTATCTGCCAGGGTAGGAGACCCCCAAGGGGATGTAAGTGGACAGATTCTGTAAAATTTCTAATAATTCACCAGTGCGACTGTTCTTTTAAGAACAGCTACATGTAAAAGGAAGTTTTAGCTACACTGAAAAAGAAAGCAGTAAAGAAGGAGAAGAAAGACGAATTTCCACCAGAAGATTCACCAAGAATTGCTCTAGTAGGTGAGGATGTCTTTGAGGAATTCAGGAGTCCAGAGGCTGACTTAAAAGTGTTCAGATTATGGGAGACAGTGAGAAAAGGTGATCCCTTACCTTTGCCCATCTCCTGACAATATTATCCAGAGAAATACAACTTAAAATCTACAAGATGGTCTACCATTTTGATTTTGCACAAGGATTTTCTTGACCAATACAAAGAGTACCTAGCCATGTGTAGGATTAGAGAAAAGAAGCTAACATTTGTTAAATAGTTTTTTTGTCTGTCATTGTTGGACACTGTATATAGGCAATTTTATTTATTTCTCACACTGAGCTTGTGCAGAAAATACTATTAATCCATTTACAGTTGAAAAACTGTTTATTTTCTACCCTACACTTGAATTATCTTTCTAAAAACTGTTTCTTATCATATTGACTCTTCAGTACCTAGCATTTCATGTAAGACCCTTCACAATTTGTTAGCATCATTTTAGCCTTTACCACCTACTATGTTTTATCATCTACTTGACATTATGGCCATAACTTTGCACAGAGGCAAACAGCAGCAGATTATTAACAGAAGGTTGCATAGTTTCTGTCATTTTGAGAGCAGACACTGCATATTATTTCTTTTGAATTCCCAGGGCTAATGTCCAGTGCTTATTATCCTCAGGCAGATTGTAGACAACCAACAAATATTTATTAACTAAACTTTATGCCATTCTCCAAACTTATGTCCCAACCTCAAGTCTTCTTTCTCTCTCTGCCACCAGAGTCCTATTCCTAAGAATGTTTCTGTCACTCTCCTACTTATAAACCTTCAATGGAACTTCACTGCATATAGAATTACTAAGAACCTCTCCAGACTTATCTCCAAGGTGGCCAGAATTTTTCCTTCATCCTTTACTTCCATTAAAACATCCCTGTCCATCCTGATAGCATACATATAAATTATACTTCAGTAGCTCCCCAAACATTCCAAACTACTTCATTCCTATCTTTACATAAGCTATTATCATATCCTGGATTGCCATTTTCATCCATGTCTACCAATCACAGTCCTAATCTTCTAAGGCCCAATTCAAATCCTATTTCATTTAAAAGTTGACCCAGATTTTCCTATGTGAAACTATATTCCCCCAACCGATGCTGTCATAGCTCTACATCTGTACATTTTTACTCCAATGAGGAATTTATGCCTTAAATTAGAATTAGTTACTTATGTTTGTCTCCCCTACTAGAATGTAAATTACCTGTTTGTATAAACTGTATCTTATCTGTATATTTCTCAAAGCACCTAATTTAGTACTATCAGCATAATAGTTTCTCAACAAATATTTGTTGGTTTGAATTAAAAAGCAGCATTAAGCTTACTAATATCAAAACAGGGTTGTTGGTGAAAAGGAAAAAAGAGTATATATTTCACTACTTCAATAAAATTGTGAGGTTTCCCAAAGAAAGAGGTCAATGCAGCACCACAATAATAACAGCAATTTTAATTTGGTGATAGTATTTAAAAATCAAGTCATGAAAATTTGAACTTGATTAAATTTGAACGATTCCTGGGCATTTTATTGCAGTTAGTATCAATAATAGCATTGGAAATGCACTGTATATTTACAATATGAGTCATCGCTTTTATTGATTAGGTTTCAGGACTCAATACTCTATCACAGACATTGAAAAATGATTCATCCAAATTTTACACAATACAATGGAATAAACAGTGGTTTAACAAATGTGTCTGCATGTGCCGACACATTTGTGAATAAGAGAACTTATTCCTTCATTCACATATCCATTCATTTTCCAAAAGTAGCACAGTTAAGTATGAATGAAATATTCTTATATTACTCTACTCATAGCATTCCCTCAGCTACAAAATTTTCTGAAGCTCACCTGTCCTTAACTCCTACCCAATTATCTCATTAGAATGTGTGTTCCTTGTCCTGTTGTAATCGTTAATTTTATATGTCAGTTTGACTAGGCTATGAGGTGCACAAATATCTGGGTAAACTTATTTCTGGGTGTGTCTGAGATGGCGTTTTTGGAATAAATTAGCATTTGAAAGCATACTGTCTTCCCCGATATGGTGGGTATTACCCAATCTGTTTAAGGCCCAAAGAGAACAAAAAGGTGGAAGAAGGAAGAATTCTCTCTTTCTGCCTGACTATGGAGCTGGGACATCGGTCTTCTGCCCTCAGACTGGGACTTAAACCATTGGCTTTCCTGCATCTTTAGCTTGCAGACAGCCATCACGGAACTTCCAGGCTCCATAATCATGTGAGCCAATTCCTCACAATAAATCTCTTGATAGATAGATAGACAGATAGATAGATAGATAGACAGACAGACAGAGAGACTGACTCCTACCAGTTCTGTTTCTCTCAAGAACAGTGACTAATAATATACCTATCCACACCCACCTCTCCACCTAGGCCTTGAATTTTTTTTTTTTTTGGTTCTCAGCCAATTACTTCCCAATCCTCCTGCAACTTTTAATTCTTCCTCTCTTCTGATTTTTTAGCTTAGAGGGTTGTGGTAGGTATAATTCTAAGATTGTTCCCAAGATTCCCATCCTCTGATGTATATGTTTTATATAATTCCATCCCCCTTAGTACGGAAAGGACCAGTGAATATAATGGGACAGTCACTCTTGTCATTTTATTAGGGTATGTAATACTCTGTCATAGCAAATTAGAGAGAAATTCACAGACTAAGAAGCCCTGTTGTAAGTGGACCATATGTCTAGGACCTGAGGGTATCCTCCAGGTGTTGCTACTGATCTGCTGACAGCCAGCATGAAAACAGCGAACTCAGTCCTACAACCACAAGGAACTAACTTCTACCAACAACCTGAACGTGTTGAGAAAAAGGACTCTGAACTTCAAGTGAAAACAGTCTGTCTGACACCTTCCTTTCAGCCTGGTGAGACCCTGAGCAGAGGATGCAACTACAAACTGTGCTCAGACTTCAGAGACTTCGGACCTAAAGAAATAGTGAGATAATAAATGTATACTGTTTTAAGCTGATAAATTTATATGGTGATCTGTTACATAACATAGAAAACCAATACAAAGGTGCAGGGAATTAACACTTATCAGGTTACCAGGCACCTAACATGAGTCAGGTACTGAATTAGGCACTGTATACAAATGATCTCATTTAACCTTCACAAAAAACCCTCAGATGTAGGCTTTGTCATCTCCATTCTATGGAGGAAACAAATAGGTATTTCCCAATATGTAAATGAGGAAATTGAAAAAGGCTAAGTGACACACAGCCAGGAAGAGATTAAGCTGAATAAAATATATGCTGCAATGTCAAGTCAAGTGTAATTTCTACTGTACTACATTCACATGAAAATGTAACAGGTGACTAATACAAGTACCACCAAATGAATTAGCCAATCAGTGTGAAGGAAATAAAGTGGAAAAAGAATGAAGTACAACTTATAACTGAGGTGTCCAGAAAATCTGATGGAAACAATGAGATTTCAAATGACCCTTAAAGGTGGGTGGACTTTTTCAAGGGGAGAGAGAAGATGTGTAGAGTAGACCAGACAGACGAAATGGCAGGTGTGAAGCTCTGAGTGTCTAGTTCATGATGCAAACATGTTTAGAGATAAGTTGTTAGTGGCAAGCATTAGGAAATGGGCAAGGAAAGTTAGATGTGGGCAAGTTCATGGTATTACGATGAAACTAGTGTGGCCTCTGAAACCCTCTGAGGACTGTGTAAGATGAAAATAATCTTTTTATATACCATATATTAACATAACAAGGTGAGAAAAAATAATTATCTTAGTAGCAAGTAAAAATATGTTTGCTTGGCAGGAACAGAAACAAACCATGTTTTGTAAAAAAATATTTAATTAAATACTTGATGGAGCATGTGTGTTCTAAGTGGCTGGTATCAGCTGATACCAGGGATTCAGAGAAGAAGGAGAAGCAAGGACATATCACCTCACACCTGTCAGAATGGCTGTCAGAAAAAAGGAGACAAATAACAAATATTAGCAAGGTTGTGGAGAAAAGGGAAACTTCGCATACTGTTGGTGGGAGCAGAAATTGGTGCAGCAACTCGGGAAAACAGTATGGAGGTTACCCAAAAAGCGAAAAATAGAATTACCATATGACCCAGCAATTCCACTCCTGGGTATATATCCAAAACAAAAAACAAACAAAAAACCCCATTAATTCAAAAAGATACATGCACCCCAATGTTCATAGCAGCATTATTTACAATTGCCATATGGAAGCAACCTAATAGTCCATCAACAAATGAATGGATAAAGAAGATGTGGTATACATATATAATGGAACATTACTCAGCCATAAAAAAGAATGAAAATTTGCCATTTGCAGCAACATGGATGGACTTGGAGGATATTATGCTAAGTGAAATAAGTCAGACAGAGAAAGACAAATGCTGTATGATATCGCTTATACGTGTAATATAAAATAAAATAAAAACCAGTAAATGTAACAAAAAAGAAGGAGATTCACATACATAGAGAATCAACTAGTGGTTACCACTGGGGAGAGGGAAGGGGGAGGGAAAATATAGGAGTTAGGGATTTAGAGGTACAAACTACTGTGTATAAAATAAGCTACAAGGAAATATTGCACAACATGGGGAATACAGCCAATGCTTTATAACTATAAATGGAGTATAACCCTTAAAAACTGTGAGTCACTATATTATATACCAATAACTTACAAAATATTGTATATACAACAATTATAATTCTATAAAATATTTTTAAAAAGAACCCAACATATCTTTGCAAAATATCAGAACACTAAAGAAAAAAGGAAGACCTTAAAAACTTAGAAAAATTAGGTCACCTGCAAAAACAGAAGAATCAGATGGGCTTTAGAATTTAATCAGCAATACTGAGTGTCAGCAGTCAGTGAAACAATATGTTCAGGGTGTTGAAAATTATTTTTAACTGCTAATTCTATACCAATCAAACCAACCAAGTGTCAGAGGGAAGACAGCAGAAGCAAAAACAGAAGTAAGAAGAACTACAGAAGCAAGAAGACAGCAGAAGCAAGAAGAACTACAATCCTGCAGCCTGTGGAACAAAAACCACATTCACAGAAAGATAAACAAGATGAAAAGGCAGAGGGGTATGTACCAGAAGAAAGAACAAGATAAAACCCCAGAAAAACAACTAAATGAAGGGGAGATAAGCAGCCTTCCAGAAAAAGAATTCAGAATAATGAGAGTGAAGATGATACAGGACCTTGGAAAAAGAATAGAGGCAAAGATCGACAAGATGCAAGAAATGTTTAACAAAGACGTAGAAGAATTAAAGAACAAACAAACAGAGATGAACAATAACAATAACTGAAATGAAAACTACACTAGAAGGAATCAAAAGCAGAATAACTGAGGTAGAAGAACGGGTAAGTGACCTGGAAGGCAGAATGGTGGAATCCACTTCTGTGGAAAAGAAAAAAGAATGAAAAGAAATGAAGACAGCCTAAGAGAACTCTGGGACAACATTAAATGCAACAACATTCGCACTATAGGGGTCCCAGAAGGAGAAGAGAGAGAGAAAGGGCCCAAGAAAATATTTGAAGAGATTATAGTCAAAAACTTCCCTAACATGGGAAAGGAAACAGCCACCCAAGTCCAAGAAGCACAGAGAGTCCCGTACAGGATAAACCGAAGGAGAAACATGTCGAGACACACAGTAATCAAATTGACAAAAATTAAAGACAAAGAAAAATTATTGAAAACAGCAAGGGAAAAATGACAGAAAACATACAAGGTAACTCCCATAAGGTTAACAGCTGATCTCTCAGCAGAAACTCTGCAAGACAGAAGGGAGTGGCACGATATACTTAAAGTGATGAAAGGGAAGAACCTACAACCAATATTGCTCTACCTGGCAAGGATTTCATTCAGATTCGATGGAGAAATCAAGAGCTTTACAGACAAGCAAAAGCTAAGACAATTCAGCACCACCAAACCAGCTCTACAACAAATGCTAAAGGAACTTCTCAAAGTGGGAAACAAGAGAAGAAAAGGACCTACAAAAACAAACCCAAAACAATTAAGAAAATAGTAATAGGAACATACATATCGATAATTACCTTAAACGTGAATGGATTAAATGCTCCAACCAAAAGACACAGGCCCGCTGAATGGATACAAAAGCAAGACCCATATATATCCTGTCTACAGGAGACCCACTTCAGACCTAGGGATGCATACAGACTGAAAGTGAGGGGATGGAAAAAGATATTCCATGCAAATGGAAATCAAAAGAAAGCTCGTGTAGCAATACTCAAATCAGAAAAAATAAACTTTAAACTAAAGAGTGTTACAAGAGATAAGGAAGGACACTACATAATGATCAAGGGATCAATCCAAGAAGAAGATATAGCAATTATAAATATATATGCACCCAACATAGGAGCACCTCAATACATAAGGCAACTGCTAATAGCTATAAAAGAGGAAATCGACAGTAACACAATAATAGTGGGGGACTTTAACGCCTCACTTACACCAATGGACAGATCATCCAAACAGAAAATTAATGAGGAAACAAAACCTTTAAATGACACAATAGACCATATAGATTTAATTGACATTTATAGGACATCCATCCAAAAACAGCAGATTACACTTTTTTCTCAAGTGCGCATGAAACATTCTCCAGCATAGATCATATCTTGGGTCACAAATCAAGCTTCAGTAAATTTAAGAAAACTGAAATCATATCAAGCATCTTTTCTGACCACAACGTTATGAGATTAGAAATCAGTTACAGGAAAAAAAAACGTAAAAAACACAAACACATGGAGGCTAAACAATACGTTACTAAATAACCAAGAGATCACTGAAGAAGTCAAAGAGGAAATCAAAAAATACCTAGAGACAAATGACAATGACAACACGACAATCCAAAACCTATGGATTGCAGCAAAAACAGTTTTAAGAGGGAAGTTTACAGCTATACAAGACTACCTCAAGAAACAAGAAAAATCTCAAATAAACAATCTAATGTTACACATAAAGGAACTAGAGAAAGAAGAACAACGAAACCCAAAGTTAGCAGAAGGAAAGAAATCATAAAGATCAGATCAGAAATAAATGAAATAGAAACAAAGAATAGCAAAGATCAATAAAACTGAAAGCTGGTTCTTTGAGAAGATAAACAAAATTGATAAACCATTAGCCAGACTCATCAAGAAAAAGAGGGAGAGGACTCAAATCAATAAAATTAGAAATGAAAAAGGAGAAGTACAACAGACACCAAAGAAATACCAAACATCCTAAGAGACTACTACAAGCAACTCTATGCCAATAAAATGCACAACCTGGAAGAAATGGACAAATTCTTAGAAAGAATAACCTTCCAAGGCTGAACCAGGAAGAAACAGAAAATAAGAACAGACCAATCACAAGTAATGAAATTGAAACTGTGATTAAAAATCTTGCAACAAGCAAAAGCCCAGGAGCACATGGCTTTTACAGGTGAATTCTATCAAACATTTAGAGAAGAGCTAACAGCCATCCTTCACAAACTCTTCCAAAAAATTGCAGAGGAAGGAAAACTCCCAAACTCATTCTTTGAGGCCACCATCACCTTGATACCAAAACCAAAGATACTACAAAAAAAGAAAATTACAGACCAATATCACTGATGAACATGATGTAAAAATCCTCAACAAAATACTAGCAAACAGAATCCAACAACACATTAAAAGGATCATACACCATGATCAAGTGGGATTTATCCCAGGGATGCAAGGATTCTTCCATATACACAAATCAATCAATGTGATACACCATATTAACATATTGAAGAAGAAAAACCATATGATCATCTCAGTAGACGCAGAAAAAGCTTTTCACAAAATTCAACACTCATTTATGATAAAAACTCTCCAGAAACTAGGCACAGAGGGAGCCTACCTCAACATAATAAAGGCCATATATGACAAATCCACAGCAAACATCATTCTCAATGGTGAAAAACTGAAAGCATTTCCTCTAAGATCAGGAACAAGACAAGGTTGTCCACTCTCACCACTATTATTCAACAAAGTTTGGGAAGTCCTAGCCACAGCAATCAGAGAAGAAAAAGAAATAAAAGGAATACAAATTGGAAAAGAAGAAGTAAAACTGTCACTGCTTGCAGATGACATGATACTATACATAGAGAATCCTAAAAATGCCACCAGAAAACTACCAGAGCTAATCAATGAATTTGGTAAAGATGTAGGGTACAAAATTAATGCACAGAAATCTCTTGCATTCCTATACACTAATGATGAAAAATCTGAAAGAGAAATTAAGGAAACTGTCCCATTTACCACTGTAACCAAAAGAATAAAATACCTAGGAATAAACCTACCTAGGGAGACAAAAGACGTGTATGCAGAAAACTATAAGACACTGATGAAAGAAATTAAAGATGATATCAACAGATGAAGACATATACCATGTTCTTGGATTGGAAGAATCAATACTTTGAAAATGACTCAACTACCCAAAGCAATCTACATATTCAATGCAACCCCTATCAAACTACCAATGGCATGTTTTACAGAACTAGAACAAAAAATATTAATATTTGCATGGAGACACAAAAGATGCCAAAAAGCCAAAGCAGTCTTGAGGGAAAAAAACCGAGCTGGAGGAGTCATACTCCCTGACTTCAGACTATACTACAAAGCTACAGTAATCAAGACATATGGCACTGGCACAGAAACAGAAATACAGATCAATGGAACAAGATAGAAAGCCCAGAGATAAACCCACGCATGTATGGCCAACTAATCTATGACAAAGGAGGCAGGGATATGCAATGGAGAAAAGACAGTCTCTTCAATAAGTGGCACTGGGAAATCTGGACTACATGGAAAAGAATGAAATTAGAACACTCCCTAACACCATACACAAAAATAAACTCAAAATGGATTAGAGACCTAAATGTAAGACTAGACACTATACAACTCTCAGAGGAAAACATAGGAAGAACACTCTTTGACATAAATCACAGAAAGATCTTTTTTGATCCACCTCTTAGAGTAATGGAAATAAAAACAAAAATAAACAAATGGGACCTAATGAAACTTAAAAGCTTTTGCACAGCCAAGGAAACCATAAACAAGACAAAAAGACAACACTCAGAAGGGGAGAAAATATTTGCAAACAAATCAACAGACAAAGGATTCATTTCCGAAATATATAAACAGCTCATGCAGCTCAATATTGAAAAAACAAACAATTCAATCCAAATATGGGCAGAAGACCTAGATAGATATTTCTCAAAGAAGAAATACAGATGGCCAAGAAGCACATGAAAAGCTGCTCAACATCACTAATTATTAGAGAAATGCAAATCAAAACTACAATGAGGTATCACCTTATACCAGTTAGAATGGGCATCATCAGAAAATTTACAAACAACAAATGCTGGAGAGGGTGTGGAGAAAAGGGAACCCTCTTGCACTGTTGCTGGGAATGTAAATTGATACAGCCACTATGGAGAACCGTATGGAGGTTCCTTAAAAAACTCAAAATAGAACTACCACATGACCCAGCAATCCCACTAGTGGGCATCTACCCAGAGAAAACCATAATTCAAAAAGACACATGCACCCCAATGTTCATTGCAGCTCTATTTACAATAGCCAGGTCATGGAAGCAACCTAAATGCCTACAGACAGACGACTCAATAAAGTAGTTATGGTACATATATACAATGGAATATTATTCAGCCATAAAAAGGAACTAAACTGGGTCATTTGTAGAGATGTGGATGGATGTAGAGACTGTCATACAGAGTGAAGTAAGTCAGAAAGAGAAAAACAAATATTATATATGAATGCATATATGTGGAACCTAGAAAAATGGTACAGATGAACCGGTTTTCAGTCAGAAATTGAGACACAGATGTAGAGAACAAACATATGGACACCAAAGGGGGAAAGTGGCAGGGTGGTGGTGGTGGTGGTGTGATGAATTGGGAGATTGGGATTGACATGTATAAACTGACGTGTGTAAAAGGGATGACTAATAAGAACCTGCTGTATAAAAAAATAAATAAAATAAAATTCAAAAATTGAAAAAAAAAAAGACAGCAGCCAAACTGTACCTTAAAAAAAACGTCATTCAGGATTGGTTGGTCCTCTGCTCAAAACTTTAAGTTGGGCTTCTCATTCACTTAGAAAAACTGCAGTCCCTACAATGGCCTACGAGCCCTCCACGATTCTGCCTCTGTTCCTGCCTGATGTCACCTTTCACCACCCTCCTTCTGCCTCATGCACTGCAGCCCCTGTGGCCTCCCCACAGTCTCTCCCATGCACCAGGCACACTCCTACCCCACAGAGACACATGTGTTATTCCCTCTGCACGATTGTTCTCCCACAAGTCTTGCTCCCTCACCTCCTTCAGGCCTTCTCTCACATGTCACTCTCTCAGTCAAAATTTTCCAGATACCCTATTCTAAATGTCCAGTGACAGAGGAATGGATAAAGAAGATGTGGTATGTATATATATATATATATATATATATATATATATATATATATATACACAATGGAATATTACTCAGCCATTAAAAAGAATGAAATAAGGCTATTTGCAGCAACATGGATGGACCCAGAGATTGCCATACTGAGTGAAGTAAGTCAGACAGAGAAACAGAAATATCGTATGATATCGCTTATATGTGGAATCTAAAAAGAAATGATACAAATGAACTAATTTACAAAACAGACTCACAGACTTAGAGAACGAACTTATGGTTACCAGGGGTGAAGAGTGCAGGGAAGGGATAGTTAAGGAGGTTGGGATTGACATGTACACACTGCTATATTTAAAATGGATAACCAACAAGGACCTACTGTATAGCACAGGGTATTCTGCTTAATGTTATGTGGCAACCTGGATGGGAGGGAAGTTTAGGGGAGAATAGATACATGTACATGTATGACTGAGTCGCTTTGCTGTGCACCTGAAACTATCACAACATTGTTAATCGGTTATACTCCAACTAAAAAAATTTTTTTCCGAAAGATAAAACACCAACCAAGTGTGAGTGGAAAGAAAACCACAAGACAGTCTCAACTATGGCGGACGTTCTGCCTGAGGCGTGCCAAGTTTTTGTAATAAATGGGTGCCGTATATCCTCAGTTTGCTGTCAGCATCAAGAGTCACACAGTTCTATGTGGCTCCTCGTTCTGTCCTCCATGGCCCCCTATGGAGGGGGCGTCACATCTATGCCCTTTATAGGACCCTCAGCTTTTGCAACTCACTTCCTCCTCATGCAAGTTTGGGTATCTGAGGGCTGTTGCAGACCAGGCTCTCTCCATCTGGGAATTACTGACATTTTGGGCTGCATAATTCTTTGTTGCGGGGGGGGGGGGCTATTCCGTGCATTCTAGGATATTTAGCAGCACTCCTGGCCTCTACCCACTAGATGCCAGCAGCATTCTCCCTGCTGTGACAATCAAAAATGTCTTCCAAATGTCCCCTGGGAGGCAAAATTGCCCCTATTTGAGAACCATTGTCTTTGAAGGTTAATAGCCTTTCCCATGAGGTTTGCGGGGGTTTTTGCAATAAAATTCCTTCAAAAATATGTAAACTGTTGACCTATTTGTTACCACTCATGTTAAGACACCAGTAACCATGCAAGAAACCCCAAAGTTTATTTCTAGACATAAATTTCAAGTTTGATTTCTTGGCTACCCTGGGGACATCATGGTTGAGTGGGAAGGCAAAACCGGAATCCTAATGAATGACAGTGGATCAAAGACTCCTTCAATCTCAAGTCCTGCAGTTTGTATTCTAGAGAACAGCTGGCTTTTCCATTCCTTCATGACATTCAATTTCTGGATTCTATTTCCTTTCATTTCTGCTTTCAAACCAGCCAATTCTTATCTAAACATATCTCATTCTTGTAATAACTCAGCCAATAGCAGCCAACATAGTTGTTCACTCTCACTCTTCCCAAACACTTCCTGAGAGTTTTAGCCTCAGTTGGCATACAGTGCCCTTCCAAGTGGTCATAAATAAAAGTTTAGCATAAATGCTCCCACTGTATCACTGGTCTTCATAGGGTTCTACCTAACCACTAAGCCATGTTATTTTAGGTTTTGCATTTCTGCAGTAGCCCACTTCAAGGTACCAATTTCTGCATCAGTTGGGGAAGGTTAAATGCTCTGATGAACAGTTCCCAAATCCCAGTGGCTCATCACAATATACACTTATTCCCCGCTCTTATCATAATCCAGCCTGAGTCAGTGTGTGTGGGATGTATATTCTTACTCTTTCACTTAGGTACCCAGGATTCTTCATCTGGGGACTATCTTCTCCTCCAGGTCTTCAGAGTCTTCTAGTCTTTTCCGTTCGCTTGGTGGACAGAGAGGGTTGCACACAGAAGATGTTTGTGCACCGATCCCAGAAATGTGCGCATCACTTCTGTCTCTGTTCTATTAGTCACAACTCTATCATGTTGTCCTTCTAACTACAAGGATCCTGGAAATGTAATAGCTATGTGCCAAACAGGAACTGAAGATGAATATTGGCAAGCAGTAGCAGGTTCTGACACTAGGTCCAAAATAAAATGGAAATTCAGGGGCCTCCAAGACAAATCTGTTCTATAACATAGAAAACAAACACAAGGGTACATTAAAAAAGATTTTAATGGATCCTAACTCGACAAATTATTTGATTGGGAGGCTGAAAATCTTACTAATGTGTTAGAAAGTATGTATCTATATTCTCAAAAATAAAAAATAATGTAACAATAACATAGGAACAAAATAATCTAGGGAAAATATAGCATAATAATAAAACTAGGAATTTCAGGAGGGAGAAAAACTGTACAAAATGGTCATGTTCTAAAAAACAAAGCAAATTATAATCTCCCTGATTTTGAGGAGTTGATGGGGTGTTCAAAAAAGAAGAAGTCTTGACTTTGATATATGAAACATGTCCTTTGTGTGTCCAAATTTAGAGATATAGGGATACACTTTCTTTCTCAACAAGTCCTAAATCTCACTACTCAACAGCGAATAATACTTTTACATTAATGTATGGTAAACAAAATTATTTGCTTTAAAATGTTTAGACAGTATAGAAAAAGTACAGAAGACTGAATCAGAGTTATAGAATAGAATCTAATGGTTTTTATATTCTACAATGTAAAAGATTATTCCACGTATGAAGAGAGAAAAGTGCCTGAAGTAAGGTCCAGAAGGGTTCAGAATGATGCCTATCCTGGTATTTGGGCATAGGAGAAGTTACTACAGTTAACACTGAAAAGGAACAACAGGACCAATGGTACTCACTCTAAACACTGTCACTCCCAATTGTTCTTACACTACTATGAATGTTATTGTGTCTATCAAAGTTTCCCAACGACGTTTCCCTTCGGCATTTTGTTTATTGATAATTATCTGCTATTACTTGAATTTAGAAAATGCAGGACTATTGTGAGAAGTAGGCAATTTTCCCACCAATTACAGCTTCGTGTGAAAATGGGGCTAGTGACTGGGAGATAGTAATAGCATTGGGTTAGAACTACCTTTGTAAAAGCCTCACTCTGTAGGGCTCCTTCTGTCGTTCAGATAATGTAGCCTCGTTATTCGGGGTCTCAGGCTTATCAAAAGAGACAGAATTAATCATACTGGGTTGTGTGATACGTTTTGGAGAATGGACATGACTGCACTAAAATAAAAAAGGCAGAATAATTTTCCGGACGCTTTTGAATCCTAAGGTTACCCTCCTGTTCCCCCTATCGTTCCTCTCCAGCTTAAAGAGCGGTGCAATCACCAGATTTTAAAGTGATGGGGGAGGGGGAGGGAGGCAGTCTGCACCTGGAAACCATTTTCTTGATTTGTGCTGGCTGGAGTCCTGGAGATATAACAGCAAGAATGCCTCTCTGGGATTTCTTTGAAATCTGGGCAGGATGATTTGTCTGAAGGGAGGGATTGGGGGATGAAGGGTGGAGAAAAATTCATTCCCGGTTGCCACATCGTTGTTCTGCAATGGATGCGCTTGGCCTGACTTGGGTTTGAGTTAAAAAGAAGAAACCAGCCAGGCAGCCTCAAGTGTGCAGGAATTCGCTGTCCTGAACTTGCCAATTTTTCAAACATAACTGGGTATTGTATCCGCTCCAGGGGGTTGCCAGCATCAAGGCTCGTACAGTTGTTTTGAAGATCTTTCCAATAGCTGCGCAAATTACAATGTGTTTTCATCTGCTTTAGCACATTCAGAGGATGTCAAACAATTACCTCTTTGCTTACATTACCTGGAAACGCACAGTAATAAATTTGCCTGTGAAGTTCCCTTTGTGGTGTCACCAACACTCACACATTTGAAAAAATTTTTTCTTCTGTTTGTACAGACTAGTGAGCTCCAAAACATGAAACATACTTTGCCCAAGAAGGAGGACAAAAAAATCCAACAGGACATTTCTCATACAATTGTACACAATATTCAGTATTGAGGAATTTGCACCGCTATGTTCCTATCCTCATGCAGTGCAAAGATGTACAGCTAACTTCTGAAAGCACTGGCTATTACAAGAATAATGTTTTTGGAAGGCCTACTATGTGCTAGAAACTTTATACACATTTCTAATCCTCACAATAAAACTGCTCAGGACAGGTACTAACATCTGTAATTTAACAAGGAGAAGACACACTAGGAGAAGCCAACTGACTTCTTTAAGGCTATGCAGCTAGTAAATGGCTACTCTCAGATTTGTACTACGGGCATGAGGACGTCAGCACTCACACTCTTTAGAGAAGGCCTTTTTATTACACATAATTTTACAAATCTCTTCACTAGAGCAAGTTGTGGACCTAAATATCATTTTTACTGTTCTCATAAAAAGAGGCCAGTGGCCTGATATTTAGGCCCAGAAGACCTGGGTTTGAATTTTGACTCCATCACTATGACTTGGTAACGTTAGGCAAGGCCCTGAATGGACCATGACATCAAATTTCTCCATCTGCAAAATGGGTATTATTAAACATGTCTGTACTACAAGGTCACTGTTTGAATTAAAATACAGTAAGAAAAATTCAATTACTTTACAAATGTGAATTAGTACTTCTATTAACTTAGAAAAATTATGCCCGAAGAAACATAAATAATAAATATAAGTCAAGTCTTTTTGATCATCGCCTCCCATATTCTCCATGTGTAGTCCTCTACATACTTTATCTACTTTTATTCCATTTTCTCTTAAATTTTCATAGATATCTGCTAATTAGCAAAAACCCAAATTCCTTCTTGCGCTGATACAATCACTAGCAGTTCCATTCATTAATTCCTTCTTTCTTTTTTTTCTTTTCTCTTGCTTTCTTTCATTCATCCTTTCATTTTTTTCTTTATTTAGAACATGTATTGAGCACCAACTATGTGCTAATCCCAGTGCCAGTCACTGGGAATACAGGTCCAAAAGACCCAGTTTCTGTCCTCAAGAAGTTCACCTCCTGGTGGGGAAGAGAAGAAAACACTGGTTTATATCCAGGATCACGTAGCTGTGATGGGGTCTGAACAGTGAGCTGTCTCAGTACTAAACACTGACTGGCTGGCTCTGAAGAGCCAATATCTAAAATGAGATTTGATGGATGAGTGGAAGTAAATCAGGCAAAGAAGGTGAAGGAGAGGCAGAGGGCATCGCAGAATGAGAAAGCAGTGTGTGCAAAGGTGGAGCACCACTAAAAAGCAGGATGCTCTCCACTGCTTGCAGTCATTCAGGCCAGTACAAGCACAGGGCACAAAGGCAAGTGACAGGAGGTCTGAAGAGGTAAGCTCACACTCCAGGGGACCCAAATTATTACACAAGAATTCAGATGTTGGTAAAAGCCCACAGATGATACCTCTGTGCTCAAAACAGAATACAGGGCCTTCCCTGGTGTCGCAGTGGTTGAGAGTCCGCCTGCCGATGCAGGTTCGTGTCCCGGTCCAGGAAGATCCCACATGCCGCGGAGCAGCTGGGCCCATGAGCCATGGCCGCTGAGCCTGCGCGTCCGGAGCCTGTGCTCCGCAACGGGAGAGGCCGCAGCAGTGAGAGGCCCGCGTACTGCACACACACACACACACACACACACACAAACTGAATACGCCCTGAAGAGGATTAGGTGAGTGAGGATAAATTAGGAGAGTACACAAATGGTTAGGTTTTCTGAGAATTCTAATCAGGGAGCCATTCTAATTTGGCGACTTAAACTGTAGCTCATCCGTTGACCATGCTCTCAGCTGGAGAGCAGTGAAATGTCAGCACACTTACAAAACAAGGCCTGCAGAGCTTTCCAAAAAGGAAATGAACAGTACAAAGTATTGGACATAGTGGGTTTCATACATGTTGATTTAAAGTGTGAGAGTTAAATTTTTCTTACTGAATGGACAATACTGTAGATTAGGCTAGGTAACAGGAAGGAGCTTTTCTAGAAGTTTATGCAATTTTTATGAGATAAGCTCTTCTGAGTTGAATGATGTTACCATGGCTTACCTACATTACGGAATAAGTACTAAAGAAGGTGGGTGAGTAGGGACAGGAAATTGCCTTTCTCTAAACTCTTATATTCTATTGTACCTGCTTAGGTGAAACGTGATTTTTCAAATCTTGGGTACATAGAACGTCCTGCAGAAGGTACATGAAGGCTTGCTTTACCCAGAGTGAATGGTCATCGAAAAAGATCTGTCCTGTAAATGTACTGCAATTCAAAGGACTCCTTCTGGCCGGTAAAAACCCCTACAGTCCTCCTCACTCTCATCCCCCACGTGCGGGGCAGGTGCTAAGCATCCCGCAGAAGACCGGGTGCACTGTTAGTGGCTGAGTCACAGGGTAGCAGGAGCCTCAGTGCCCCCTCGGCCATGTGGAAGGCCGCTGTCAACCTGGAATACGTTCACCGGATTCTGAGTGAGCAAGTGTGGAGCTGTAACTCTGACCTCAGAGGAGGGAACAGTGGCCTGCAGTGCAGCACTGATATCTCTGGCAGCTCGCTGAGGCTCATTCTGGGAAAGAGGAAAAAAACTAGAAACTGGAACCAACTGCTCCTAGAGCTACCTGCTGCCACCAGGGTCTCATCGAGTGATCTTCTTCTCTTCTTATGGAGCTTGAATCCTTGTGATATAGAGCCAGGTATCACTTGGCCACCTTCAACTGCATCAAAATCCTGCTGCTATTGATTGCCAGCCACGTGGCTGACAGGGTCTTGGTGCTCCAGCCGGGTGTCAGGCCTGAGCCTGTGAGGTGGGAGAGCTGAGTTCAGGATTCTGGACCACCAGAGACCTCCTGGTCCCCGTAATATCAATCGGCGAGAGCTCTCCCAGAGATCTCTGTCTCAACACTAAGACCCAGCTATACCCACTGGCCAGCAAGCTTCAGTGCTGGACACCCCAGCACTTACTAAACAACTAGCAAGACAGGAACACGACGCCACCCATTAGCAGAGAGGCTGCCTAAAATCATACTAAGTTTACAGACACCCCGAAACACACTGCCGGACACGGCCCTGCCCAGCAGAAAGACAAGATCCAGGCCCACCCACCAGAACACAGGCACCAGTCCCCTCCACCAGAAAGCCTACACAAGCCACTGAACCAACATCACCCACTGGGTACAGACACCAAAAACAATGGGAACTCCGAACTTGCAGCAGGAAAAAGGAGATGCCAAAATCAGCAAGTTAAACAAAATGAGAAGACAGAGAAATATACAGCAGATGAAGGAGAAAGGTAAAAACCCACCAGACCGAACAAATGAAGAGGAAATAGGCAGTCTACCTGAAAAAGAATTCAGCGTAATGATAGTAAAGATGATCCAAAATATTGGAAATAGAATGGAGAAAATACAAGAAACGCTTAACACGGACGCAGAAAGAACTAAAGAGCAAACAAACAATAATGAACAACATAATAAATGAAATTAAAAATACTCCAGAAGGAATCAATAGCAGAATAACTGAGGCAGAAGAACGGATAAGTGACCTGGAATATAAAATAGTTGAAATACCTATCTCAGAGCAGAAAAAAGAATGAAAAGAGTTGAGGAGAGTCTCAGAGACCTCTGGGACAAACACTTGAATTATAGGGGTCCCAAAAGAGAAGACAAAAAGAAAATATTTGAGAAAACATTTGAAGAGATTATAGTTGAAAACTTCCCTAACATGGGAAAGGAAATAGTCACTCAACTCCAGGAAGCGCAGAGAGTCCCATACAGGATAAATCCAAGGAAAAACATACCAAGACACATATTAATCAAAATTTCAAAAATTAATACAAAGAAAAAATATTAAAAGCAGCAAGGGAAAAGCAACAAATAACATACAAGGGAATCCCCATAAGGTTAACTGCTGATCTTTCAGCAGAAACTCTGAAAGCCAGAAGGAAGTGGCAGGACATATTTAAAATGATGAAAGGGAAAAACTACAACCAAGATTACTCTACCCAAAAGGATCTCATTGAGATTCAACAGAGAAATTAAAACTTTTACATACAAGCAAAAGTTAAGAGAATTCAGCACCGCCAAACCAGCTTTACAACAAATGCCAAAGGAACTTCTCTAGGCAGGAAACACAAGAGAAAAAAAAGACCTACAATAACAAACCCAAAACAATTAAGAAAATGGTAATAGGAACATACATATCGATAATTACCTTAAATGTAAATGGATTAAATGCTCCAACCAAAAGATACAGACTGGCTGACCTGATACAAAAACAAGACCCATATATATGCTGTCTAGAAGAAACCCACTTCAGACCTAGGGACACTAACAGATTGAAAGTGAAGGGATGGAAAAAGACATGCCATGCAGATGGAAATCAAAAGAAAGCTGGCATAGCAATTCTCATAACACACAAAATAGACTTTAAAATAAAGACTATTACAAGACACAAAGAAGGACACTACATAATTATCAAAGGATCAGTCCAAGAAGAAGACATAAAAATTGTAAATATTTATGCACCCAACATAGGAGAACCTCAGTATAAAAGGCAAATACTAACCGCCATAAAAGGGGAAATCAACAGTAACACAAACAGAGTGGGGGACTTTAACACCCCAGTTTCACCAATGGACAGATCATCCAAAATGAAAATAAATCAGGAAACACAAGCTTTAAATGATACACTAAACAAGATGGACTTAATTGATATTTATAGGACACTCCATCCAAAATCAACAGAATACACTTTCTTCTCAAGTGCTCATGGAACATTCTCCAGGAGAGATCATATCGTGGGACACAAATCAAGCCTTGGTAAATTTAAGAAAATTGAAATCATATCAAGTATCTTTTCTGACAACAACGCTATGAGACTAGATATCAATTACAGGAAAAAATCTGTAAAAAATACAAACACATGGAGGCTAAACAATACACTACTTAATAACGAAGTGATCACTGAAGAAATCAAAGAGGAAATCAAAAAATACCTAGAAACAAATGACAATGAAAACACGATGACCCAAAACCTATGGGATGCGGCAAAAGCAGTTCTAAGAGGGAAGTTTATAGCAATACAATCCTACCTCAGGAAACAAGAAACATCTCAAATTAAAAACCTAATTTTACAGCTAAAGCAATTAGAGAAAGAAGAACAAGAAAATCCAAACTTAGGAGAAGGAAAGAAATCATAAAGATCAGATCAGAAATAAATGAAAAAGAAATGAAGGAAACAATAGCAAAGATTAATAAAACTAAAAGCTGATTCTTTGAGAACATAAACAAAATTGATAAACCGTTACCCAGACTCATCAACAAAAAAAGGGAGAAGACTCAAATCAACAGAATTAGAAGTGTAAAAGGAGAAGTAACAACTGACACTGCAGAAACACAAAGGATCATGACGATTACTACAAGCAACTCTATGCCAATAAAATGGACAACTTGGAAGAAATGGACAAATTCTCAGAAAAGCCATACCTTCTAAGACTGAAAAAGGAAGATATAGAAAATATAAACAGACCAATCACAAGCACTGAAATTGAAACTGTGATTAAAAATCTTCCAACAAACAAAAGCCCAGGACCAGATGGCTTCACAGGTGAATTCCTTCAAACGTTTAGAGAAGAGCTAACACCTATCCTTCTCAAACTCTTCCGAAATATAGCAGAGGGAGGAACTCACCGAAACTCATTCTACGAGGCCACCATCACCCTGATGCCAAAACCAGACAAAGATGTCCAAAAGGAAGAAAACTACAGGCCAATATCAATGATGAACATAGATGAAAAATCCTCAACAAAATACTAGTAGACAGAATCCAACCACACATTAAAAGGATCATACACCATGATCAAGTGGGGTTTATCCCAGGAATGCAAGGATTCATCAATATACACAAATCAGTCAATGTGATACACCATATTAACAAATTGAAGGATAAAAACCATATGATCATCTGAATAGATGCAGAAAAAGCTTTCGACAAAATGCAACACCCATTTATGATAAAAACCCTGCAGAAAGCAGGCATAGAGGGAACTTACCTCAACATAATAAAGGGCATATATGACAAACCCACAGCCAACATTGCTCTCAATGGTGAAAAACTGAAACCATTTCCTCTAAGATCAGGAACAAAACAAGGTTGTCCACTTTCACCACTTTTATTCAATGTAGTTTTGGAAGTTTCACCCACAGAAATCAGAGAAGAAAAAGAAATAAAAGGAATCCAAAACAGAAATGAAGAAGTAAAGCTGTCACTGTTTGCAGATGACATGATACTATACATAGAGAATCCTACAGACGCTACCAGAAAACGACTAGAGCTAATCAATGAATTTGGTAAAGTAGCAGGGTACAAAATTAATGCACAGAAAACTCTTGCATTCCTATACACTAATGATGAAAAATGTGAAAGAGAAATTAAGGAAACACTCCCACTTACCATTGCAACCAAAATAATAAAATACCTAGGAATAAACCTACCTAAGAAGGAGAAAGACTGGTACTCAGAAAGCTATACAACACTAATGAAAGAAATCAAAGATGACATAAACAGATGGAGAAATATACCATATTCTTGGATTGGCAGAATCAATATTGTGAAAATGTCTATACTACCCAAAGCAATCTGCAGATTCAATGCAATCCCTATCAAACCACCAATGGCATTTTTCACAGAACCAGAACAAAAAATTTCACAATTTGTATGGAAACACAAAAGACCCCAAATAGTCAAAGCAATCTTGATGGCAAAAAACAGAGCTGGAGGAATCAGGCTCCCGGACTTCAGACTATACTGCAAAGCTACAGTAACCAAGACAGTACGGAAAAACAGAAATATAGATCAAGGGAACAGGATAGAAAGCCCAGAGATAAACCCACACACATATGGTCACCTTATCTTTGATAAAGGAGGCAAGAGTACACAATGGAGATAAGACAGCCTCTTCAATAAGTGGTGCTGGGAAAACTGGACAGCTTACATGTAAAAGAATGGAATTATAACCCTCCCTAACACCTTATACAAAATAAACTCAAAATGGATTAAGGACCTGAATGTAAGGGCAGACACTATAAAACCCTTAGAGGAAAACATAGGCAGAATACTCTATGACATAAATCATAGCAAGATCCTTTTGATCTACCTCCTAGAGAAATGGAAATAAAAACAGGAATAAACAAATGGGACCTAATGAAATTTAAAAGCTTTTGCACAGCAAAGGAAACCATAAACAAGATGAAAAGACAACCTTCAGAATTGGAGAAAATATTTGAAAATGATGCAAGATTAATCTCCAAAATACACAAGCAGTTCATGGAGCTCAATATCAAAAAAACAAACCCAATCCAAAAATGGGCAGAAGACCTAAATAGACATCTCTCTAAAGAAGATATACAGATTGCCAACAAACACATGAAAGGATGCTCAACATCATTAATCATTAGAGAAATGCAAATCAAAACTACAATGAGGTACCACCTCACACCAGTCAGAATGACCATCATCAAAAAATTTACAAACAAGGATGCTGGACAGGGTATGGAGAAAAGGGAACCCTCTTGCACTGTTGGTGGGAATGTAAACTGATACAGCCACTATGGAGAACAGTATCTAGGTTCCTTAAAAACTAAAAATAGAACTACCATATGACCCAGCATTCCTGCTACTGGGTATATACCCTGAGAAAACCATAATTCAAGAAGAGTCATGTACCACAACGTTCACGGCAGCACTGTTTACAATAGCCAGGACATGGAAGCAACCTAAGTGTTCATCGACAGATGAATGGATTAAGAAGATGTGGCACATATATACAATGGAATATTACTCAGCCATAAAAAGAAACAAAATTGAGTTATTTGTAGTGAGGTGGATGGACCTAGAGTCTGTCATACAGAGTGCAGTAAGTCAGAAAGAAAAAAACAAATACGTATGCTTACACATATATATGGAATCTAAAAAACAAAAAAAAGGTTCTGAAGAACCTAGGGGCAGGACAGGAATAAAGACGCAGACTTAGAGAATGGACTTGAGGACACGGGGAGGGGGAAGGGTAAGCTGGGACGAAGTGAGAGAGTAGCATTGACATATATACACTACCAAGTGTAAAACAGATAGTAGCGGGAAGCAGCTGCATAGCACAGGGAGATGATCTCTGTGCTTTGGACCACCTAGAGGGGTGGAATAGGGAGGGTGGGAGGGAGACACAAGAAGGAGGGGATATGGGGATATATGTGCACATAAAGCTGATTCACTTTGTTATACAGCAGAAACTAACACAACATTGTAAAGCAATTATACTCCAATAAAGATGTTAAAAAAAAAAAAAAAAGACTCATTCTTCTGAAACGTTCCCTATGGAGCAAGGTTCCCAGCCTAAGCCTAAGCTTGCTCACTTAGAATTCAGATGTACCTGTAAGTCTACTGGCTTCCCTTCCACTAGACTTTTTGTGCAGGGCAGTGGGTAGTCTTTGAGAAAGAATGAATCCAAAGGAATCATATAAGTCCTGTTGAATGTCAGTCACAGTTTGCAAGTGCGAAGAGCAAAGTAGAAGCTTACTTCTCATTCAGATGGTCTTTTGATCCAGACCCTATGGATGGATTCCTGACAGAAACTGGGTTTGAGGAGAGGATACAGTCACTAAAAGTAAAATCTGAAAGAACTATTTTCAAAAGCATCATCTTGAGGCTTTGGAAATATAATGTGTCATTGATTTGGTACTTGATAGCAAGTAAGCTGACATTTAGAGGGTCTACCATGTGTCATGTACTGTTCCAAGTATATTTAAACTACTAAGTCTTCTCAGCAACCTTATGAGATAGGTATTGTTTTGTTTACAACATTTAACGTAAATTGCAACATAGAGAAGTTAAGAAACTTTATCCAAGGTAACACAGCAATTAGGTAGAAAAGCTGGGATTTGAACCCAGTCACACAGCCTCCAAAGTCCATGCTATTAAAATGGTACAACTTAAAGGTAGCAGGAAAAAGGGTCCTTTGATGTGACGCCCTTCAGGGTCCCAGGGCATTGTCATCATTAACAGCATTTGCAGTTTTGCACCTCATGTGGGCTTTGACACAATGAGGGGGGTTGTACTGAAGGAACATGACTTAGACAGCCATCAACTTGGGCCAATGGGGGCAACACTGGAGGGGGAGGGAGAGCTGGGGGAGTTGGGGGAGACCCAGGGTTCATTACCAACAAAAATGGCAGCTGAAAAAGGAGAGAAGGAAAATCAAGCCAGTCACGTAGCAGTTAGTTAGAGCCCACAAGAGACCCCCACTACCACCCGTTGAGATATGGGAGAGAGAGCAAGCAGAGTGGGCCATCTCCTTAAGGAGGAGGGACAAGATTCAGGGGATTATTGTTCACGAAAGTGGGATGACCCAGTTTCGAGTGTGGCCTGAGGGACACATTTGTAATTATTAACTGTAATTAATGGTAGTGTTTGAAAAGTCTCACATGACCTCACGTAGCTCAACTGTACAACAATAGAAAGCAGTGCAGTGAAGCTGTGAGACCATCCAACATAGTCTTGCCAGTGAAACTAGCAAAGGATTGGATTTTAAGAAATTTAATTCAACCACTATCCAACTTGGTCAGAAGCTCTCGCGGTTCCCAGACGTCTATATATCCCAGTTTCTTTATTGATAAATGGTAATACAGCAGTTATCCTCTAACTTATAAAGATTAATGTTAAGACAGGACTCTCAGGAATAACAGAACAATAACATTCCATATAATGACTTAGAACTATATCTGAAATTTTATTTTTAACCGTGGATGTAATATATCTTCCCTTCAGCATTCGTTTGCAATTCTACAGTGGCTAAGAAGGCCATATGCCAAACCAACATTTCCATCGTAAGTGGTGATTTAAATGTTATATACAAACGAGGAAGATGATTCCATTTCAGCTAAATGGAATGTAAACCAAGCTTTGCAAACCATCCCAGAAATAATAGTAGAACTTAAAGATAAAACTCTAAATTTCGCAAAACAAAAATAATCTAAACCCATGCTAAGCAGTATCTTTCATAAAGCAAAATAGTGCAGAAAACAAAAATATGACACATGGTATCTGTGAAATCATGAGTTTACAAAGCCAGTTTCCTAGGAGAGAATCAACAACTGGAAAAGGCTCTAAGAACTCTCTTCATTCAGGATTCAAAGAAAGACAGCTATCCTATAAAGTCCTACTTGTCCACATTTCTGGGTATCAGAGACTTTATGTCTTGCATCAGTCTGGTATTCTAACACCACACTTTTTTTTTTAAATTGAAGTACAGTTGACTTACAATGTTGTCTTAATTTCTGCCCTACAGCAAAGTGATTCAGTTACACATATGTATACATTCTTTTTTATATTCTTTTCCATTATGGTTTATCACAGGATATTGAATATAGTTCCCTGTGCTCTACAGAAGGACATTGTTGTTTATCAATTCTATATATAATAGTTTGCATCTGCTAACCCCAAACTCTCACTCCATCTCTCCCCCACCACCCCTCCCCCTTGGCAACCACAAGTCTGTTCTCTATGTCTGGGAGTCTGTTTCTCTAACTCCACACTCTGACAGTTTTCCACATGTTTAAGAACATCCCAGTTTAATGTCGCTAACCTCCTGCATGCAGTGGTTATATTGTTGTAATCACAATCAAACCTCTTTTTTCCTTAATCCCCCATCATGAAACTTATGTCTGTCTTGCGTTAGAACTTGCTATGCAGAGATGTAAAGTATATCTCCATGAGTCAACAGTAGCATTATAAATACTCTATTATGGGACACTAATGAAAGGGACAGCCAATTCCCCATTGCACAGGCTTAGCAGAGGGTGCATAGAAGAGGAATAAATCAGTGACTAACAGCTGATTTGCAGTACTTAACATATAAAATATGGTCTGTGTCACACATATAGTTGCAGATTCTCCTAATCCAGTATCCAGGTAAACTGATACACATAACAAAATAATAACCAGTATATTAACATCAGACTGTGCCCACCTCCCTTTGTGTTCCCTGACCCCTCTATGTGCAAAAACAATTGCTGAAAAGACATCTGTTGGCTGAGTAATGTCCCTCACCATCTGGCCCCGGGTATACTGTCAGTGAACTTTTAACAGGTGCCTGGTGGAAATGGCTGCAACATAGTCAAAATAATGTTGACCACGGCCATTTCCCCCAAATACCCATTTGTCATTCTAACAACGGCCTCCTCACTCAGGAAACCATGCTCAGATAATTGTGAGTCCTGTGGATCAACAGATACATGGTTTGAGCTATGGCGCTTCCCTCTGGACCCCTTATTGAATATTTATTCCATATTCAGCCCCCATGTCATACACGTCACAGCCAAAACAGTCTTTCATGGCCTGGCATTTCATGGAAAGAGAGTCTCTTTGGAAACCTAAAGAAAAGGCTCAGGGGGGACTTTTAGCACCGGGCTGCTTTATAAAATAAATACTTCAACAAAGCCATTTGCATAGTGAAACTGTATCATCCATAAGAGATTTAGGAAATCATATCAAATGAAGCTAAACTACAGTTTAAGGATATGTTTTAGAGGGTAGATAAGTAAATCTGCTTACTCCACATAGCTTTATATTCTGTTTTGTTTCTTTCCGAGAGGGATCTCTTCACTCATTTTTAGAATGGAAAATGCTCATTGGAAAACAACAGCCGCTTGCTCTTGTGTATGTACCAATTTTCATGATTTATCTGAGGCAGCTTTTAAAATTCCTGGTGCTTTTTTCATTCTTTAACCTTGTAGTTCATATACTTGGTAAATAGGTCAATAGATGATTAGAGTCTCGGGGATGCCCATTAGTACAAAATGCAGGAGGCATCCAGGAATCACCCTGAACTTTTTCCCCTGAAACTGAGTTTTTCTTACTTGAAGCATAGATTCATGTTGTCACATACTCAACGATGCCCTGCCAGAAAAAGGCAGCTCTGTGCTCAGAAACTCTACTATGCATTTGGTTGCACTTATGCTAGGTTCCAGAATCTTTGAGATATTGTTCCGTTTGTTCCTTTTTGGAGACGAACAAATGGAATGTTTCGAGAGAATTCAAAAAATACAGTCAGAAATTTGCATTCTGAGTTTTCTGCAAATCGTAATGTCCTCTGGGCTCTCTGGATCTTATTAGTTTTTTTTTAACATGGTCCCTTGATAAACAAGAAATTTCTTTTGGGGTTGGAAAACCCAGATTAAAATCAAAGAATAATAGAGCTTTAAATCTTAATGAATAACATAATGAAGGCTCTTATGTCCAATAAACTTTTTAATTAATTGCTTTTGTTCTTATTTCCTAAGAAGCTCTGGTATTTCCAGATTCCTAAGTGGTTTTGGACCATTTTCTCCCAACAGCATAACTGTCAACATCAGACATTTATTGAGTACTGTTGCATGCTAGGTACCCTAACTACTTGAGTTCTGAAACTAATCAAGGATCATTTTATGGAATTGAATAACCAGAGCTAATTTGTATGTACATCTCCTCTCCCTTCTCCCAAGATGAACTACCTGATTTTGGCTGCTGGAAGGGCTTAGAGAGCCTTTAATTCTGGCTTTCTGGCTACGGAGATGATGAAGGGAAACTGACTGAAACAAACAAACAAACAAAAAACATAGCTGCCATATTATTAACTTCATTTTAATCTACAGCCAGCAATTTTAGTGGGCCATGCCTGGAAAGAATTTGGGGCTAGTGTCAAATATGAAGAACAGAGGAAGGAAATACAACTTTTCCTGATCTTTTCAGTAGTCTTAGGTCTGTAATTCATTCAAAGATATCCCTAACATTACTCTGAGCCCCCTATACACATACTATAGGTGGGCTTTAGATCTGGAACTATTATCGTGGTTATACAGTCAGGACAGGTTAGGTTATGCTGTTATAAAAAAGTAAATCAAGAATCTCAGTGACTTTGTACAATAAAGGCTTTATTTCTTGCCTAGGGGAATTCTAATGCAGGTCAGGTGGCTGGCTTCCCAAGGAAGCTGTTCTCCAGGCAGTGATTCAGGGGTCCAGGCTATTCTGATCTGTGAAACTGCCATATCAACATGCAGTTGAAAACACAGTTATCAATTAATAACTGCCATTTATTTATTTAAAAAAAACAGAGGTTGAGGCAATTCATTTTGCAATAAGACGGGAAAATGTTAGAGTGATAAAGAGAAAACGGCTTCTACCACAGATTTTGAAAAGTTTAGTAAGAAATGATATTGAGTTGACATAGTGTTTTTACCTTTTAAATACTTTTAATAACTCATTTGATAGGGAACAGAGCAATGTAGTAGAAAGGAGGGTAGGTTTTGAATCCCAGCTCACCTCAGTAGGAAAAGAGACACGTGGAGAACTTCCCACCGGTTCTTAAATGCTCTGGGCCGGAAGTGACAATGCTCTTAACAACACTTTGGTCAGACATAGCCACATGGCCTAACTGCAAAGGTCTGTGAAATGTGGGGAAGTACATGGCTATGTGGTGAACAGTGAACATCTCTGCCACAGTGATCAAAAGCACAGGCTACTGGTATGTAATAATGGTAGCCATTATCATTAATCTCACTTTAGAGATGATAAACCTCGAAGCACAGAAAGGTAAGTAACTTTTCCAAAGTTGCAAAGTGGTTAAATCAGGGATTAAACCCAGGTAATGTGGCTCTACAGCCCACACTCCTAACCATAAGAGTGTGTCTTTTGCACAGGGTCACTATTAATTATCTATGGCTTTTAACAAATAATTTGATTTTTCTTCGTTCTCCCTTTTGCAAATGGGGGTAAGGATATCTATCCATTGGACAATATTGATCACAAATAAAGATATGTCTTTTGAAGACAGAATTTTTACCATTCTTGAATTACCACTGGATGCCAGGGATGATGCATTTTTTATCTTCTATAGTCTCCCTATACCCCAATAATGACAAGAATCATGATGATGGTGGTGGTGGTGGTGACAATGATGACAATTGGTATCCGACATGTACGAAGACTTAATATCATGCTCTATACTAAGCACCTAACAAACACTATTCCATTGAATCCTCATGATAATACTGTGCTCAATATTATACTCCACTTGACAGAAGGAGAAAATTATGTTCAGAAGGCTTTAAATAATTTTACCCAGGCTGAGTAAGTGACAGAGCTGGAATTCAAAGACCTGCCCTCATTTCTACTACACTGCTCTGTCCTCTATCAAATGAGTTGCAATAAAAGAAGTATTCAAAAAATAAAACACTATGTCAAGTCAAATTGTCATTACTCATTAAAATGTTTTAAATCTGTGATAGAAGTCCTGTTGTTTATCACTGTAACATTTTCCCCTCTTATTGCAAAATGTATTTGCCTCAAACTCCGTTCTTTTTAATAAATGACAGAAGTAGAAGTTTCTTGAAGATTGTGACTAGGTCTTCTGCTTAATGTATATGCCACATTGTTGTAGGAGTTTAATAAAAATAATCAGAATTATATATAATATGCCATAACACAGAGTTCCAGGTGTATTTCTCCCTTTTCCAAGTTTGTTTTGCTCATCGTTATTTCATTCCATACAAAGTCTAATTAGTATTCCCATCTCCAGTACTGTCTCTTGAGAAATCTGGTCTTTTACAAACCTCATATTGCTTTCTATTAAAAACATCCTCTTTAAGTGATATCTTTTGTTTTGTCAATTTCTATTTCCCTGTATCTAGAAAAATAATAGTGTTTCTTAATAGGTGATGATCCCACTTGCCACCAAGTTATGGCTGGTTTTATAATTCAGACTGGCAGAAGCAGGAAGAGTAACAGAAAGTGTATTTTAAGGACCATGCCTGTGCTTAACAACAGTGTCTGTGAGGGTTGGTTTTTATTTTATTTTTATTTTATTTTATTTTATTTTATTTTGAGACATTAAATAGACTATGGGCTAGAGGAATTCTTCCTTTACTGTGAGATCTCTGGTCTTAACTTCTGAGATGAAATTGGGTTTTTATTAAAACAAATCCCACAACCCAGGACTCACTTAATCCCTCAAGGTCAGGGACTGTGTCTCATCCTTGTCAATCCCTGCTCCATCACAGGAGCCTGTGAGCCCAAAAGATGTCTGCTAAATATTTGTTGAATCCTCCAAGTTCAAAAATAAAAGAGTTCTCAGCAGTTCTATACACTAATGCAAACATTCACTCTCTCTCTCTCTCCCTGAGGTAGCTTCCTCTTCAGAGTTTTCTCACATCAGTTTTTTCTACCACTAGCATGTCAGGCCCTAGGGACATAACCCCATCCAAGTATGAGCACAAACATTTTAACTATTTTGTTCAAATTCTTTGAATTTCAAAGTTTTGGTTCCAAGTCCTCTCCACTTTGCTCCTGGATCTATGTGATAAAAAATAAGAGACTTCCTTTTCCTCCTATTGTGGGGAATTATGTAGTATCTGCTCCCTCTTCTCCGCGGTGAGTAGATTTCTCATCCCCTTCCTCCAGCCCCAGGTTTGCCCTGCTTTTGGGAATGGAAAATACTGCTTTCCAAACACATCTCTGCATCTTCACACCTTAAGCTTAGACGTGTCTTTTTCGAGTCTTTGTTTCTGCTTTGTTTCTCACAGATACGATAAACTGTAGAAAATTGACCTCTGTGGGGAATGTTCAGTGAACATTACTAGAGCAAAGAGAATGAGGAAAGGCAGGGTGAAAAATATTATTCTTGAAAATTCCAGATTCTGAAATGACCAGAAACACACCCTGGTGCAAGTAAGGGTGTGCTTTCGTTCCAACATTCATCTAATTCCATCCTGGCTGCAAACTAATCTAGGTGAGTCAGTTGCTTGCTTTTAACTCTGTCTCCCCTCAGTTTACACCTACAGAGGTTCCACGTCGCTGGAATCCTTCATAATAGGCCTCATACTCTTGGCATTTTGCATTTATTTATGGAAAAGGCCTCTGCATTACAGTGTGATAAAAACAGAGCTGCATGTTTACTAACTTCTCTATGTTCAACTAATCACTATGAGAGTGTATTTTCCTTCTGCTTATTACATGTTGAACTTTACTTGGCAACATACAAAGTTAGAAGAGTCTATGATTCTGAGTTTATTACTTTTGGAAGAGAAATAATTCAATTTTTTTATCTTTCTCTTTTTAATTAAATTACAATTTATCTAGTTTTTTTTTTTTCCCTTCACTTCTCCACGTCCTTTTTTTATGTTTCCTCGCCGGTCACACTCCATGTCTGGTACTGTATTTGTGGGCAAGTAATAACTCTTGTTTACAATTCTTTCTGAAACTGTTCTCAGAGATGCTGAGCATGCATCCATTTTAATCATTCATTGATTCATTCATTCAACAAATATATGTTGACCATCAGCCATCTACCAGGCTCCACTGTAGACACTGGGAACAAAATAGCCCCTGCCTTTTGGAACTTAGTAAAGGGAGACAGACAATAAACACAAATATACATATATATGTGTCAGTGTATACACACACACACACACACACACACACACACACACACATATATATGAAAAATGTAGAGGGTGACACGGGGTTTAGGGGAAAATAATGTAGGATAAGTGAATCAGGAATGCCAAGGATGAAAAATAGATATTTTTTTATAGGATCATCAAGTAGAGTCAATTAGGAAATCAATAAACAGCTATAGTAGTAATCCTACCTAACTTTCTCTAATTCATATTGAAATTAGAAGACCTGAAGATAAGGGAGGTGAAAACCACTTAATTTTATTTTGTTTGCAAATAGAAAGTATGATGCTATTTACATTTCTATTTTCCCTAGAAATTCATAATCAACATTTTAAAAAGATCCCATGTCTAAATGGGAGGGAAATCCAAAAGGGAGGGAATATATGTATGAGTATGGCTGATTCATTTTGCTGTGCAGTTGAAGCTAACACAACATTGTAAAGCAACTATACTCCAATAAAAATTAAAAAATTAAAAGATCCCATGATACACATCTTCTATCTGTCTGTCTGCCTGTCTATCCATCCATCCATTCATCCACCCACCCATCCATCCCTTCTTCCATCCACACATCTATCCTACCCAGTCACTGACAATATGGACCAGGAGAGTCATGGCCAGGGCTGAACTCAGAGGTCCATGGGAGTAGAAGAAACATGTTGCCTGGACCCTATCAGAAGGCTATTAATTAATTAATTAATTAATTCTATTTTCTTGAGCCTACCATGTGCTAGGCACTACAGTATTGTAGAATCTGGAGATATGAGATTGACAGGCTCCTGGCCCTCAAAGAGCTTATGTTCTAAGCTTTCAAAAAAGGCAATACAGCTTCCTACAGCGCAATCTCACTATTGGCCTGGGTAAATGCTCTAAGGCAGTGGGCCCTTAGAATTAAAATCCATGTGACTGATTTTTTTAAACTTTAATAATATGTTTTATTTAACCAAATATATCCAAAATATTATCATTTCAATGTATAATCAATATAAAAATGCTTTTTTCATACTAAGTCTTCAAAATCCCATACATATTTTATACTTACAACACATTTCAATTCAGATTAGCCCTAATTCAAGTGTTCAACTGCCATCTGTGGCTATTGGCTGCCATACTGGACAGCACAGCTACAGAAAATGGCATATGACAATTTTTAAGGGGCTAGTCCCACTCATGTACATGTACTAGCCTAACTCTTTTGTCCCAGTACTCTCTCATCCATTGCTTAGGAATTCTCTCTTCTTACCTGGTGGTCAACTTCACCAACCACTTTTCCCACTTTTCCATATGACACCTAACCTTTATATATAAAGTAATGTCTTCCCTGTTACAACCTTGACACTTTAACAATGAGATTCTTACACATGTTTACTCAGACTACCTTACGTGTAGGCTATTACTGGCCTGATCTGGCCTCTAGAACTTTGCTATTGGTGGCTGAATCTCAGTATATCAGTTAACATGGTTTGGCCACAAGTGACAGAGTTCTCTAACAATGACTTAAAATTTTGGGGGGGCATTTATTTTTTTTACTTATCATGAAGTCTGGAACTGGGGAATCCCTAAGATGGCTTGGAAATCAAGGCTCGAGTATCTCTCCACCCTTCCCATGCCATCCACCTACGCCATCCTCCTTAGGTTGGCTTTTAAACTCTCATTTATTGCCTCAGAGTCTCAAATCAGTTATTTAAGCTCCAAAAAACATTCTAATCACACAAGCTCATACATGAAAGTGAAAGAATGGAGAACAGGCCAATGGCTTGTTCCTATGAACCTCTGTCTTTTAATCATGGAGGGAAAATATTTCTGTGATGTTCCCAGGAGATTTGCCTTATATCTTATTGGCCAGAATTAAGTCATATACACACTTCTAGCTAGAAGGATAATTGGAAACGTTCAGGGGCCAAAGGACTGGGGGAATTGACATTTTTGTTGGGCACCATTCAGCCACTTGAAGTGAAGGATAAGATCAGGGCTAGAGCCAAGCATGAGCCTGACTTAATCTGAAATCAGTAAAATGGATTATGAATTTTTTGGGGTGGGGTGGGGCTGGGGAGATACTCTAGGCTGAGATGAAACCGTGTGTGTGTGTGTGTGTGTGTATGTGTGTGTGTGTGTGTATGAGTGTGCACACTTGTGGGTATTGGGGGACAGGGTAGATGCCCTTGGATGAGGAATAATGGGGAGGACCAGTGAGATCATCATGGGTAACAGGACCAATTTTGAGAACATCTGAATGCCAGGTAGAGGGATTTTTACTTTATTATGTGGATAATGAAGACCCATTGAAGGTTTGTGAGCAAAGATTTGACAATAAAAAAATTTTTTAAGTGGCATTGTCCAGCCTGTGTGTGGAGGTTAATAATGCTGCCTCTGCTGGGGACTCTGCCTATGTGCAATGCTTTTCTGTTCACCCAAAATAAGAGAGCAAAATCCACATGATGTCAGCTGTAGAGTTCACAGAATCACCTCGGAGGAAAGTCCATAGTGTCTGGGAAGAAGATGAGGAATACAAGTAATCTGACACTTTCAGACCGGAGAACATTTTAGTTCACTAAATTTAAAAGTTGACTAGTTATAAGAAGTACTTCCCATATAAAGATGAATAAGTAAAAGAGACTCATAGTGGTTATTTTTCAATTCCACAAATGATGACATCACAAAGGAGAATAAATGATTAATGAAAAAGTTGAAGGTCTGGAATTCAGGTAAAAGAAAATATCTTAAATTAGTATTAAAGATAAAAATAGTAATAAAATTAAGATATCATTCCTTAAATTCGGCTTTTATTTTTAAGCAGAGTGGCTCTTCATTCTCAACAATAACCACAAGAGACATGTTATAAAGGCATAGTCAGTGCATATTTGCATGGTTTTGCCCCCTCTTTCTTCAGGTAGAGAAAAAATGAGCTTAATTAGTCTACAATCATTACCGCTTTTTCAATCCTATTGCTCTATAACCTTATAGCAGATTCTCCCTAGATAGCTTAATATTCTCTACCATTTACAGTCAAATTTCCCACATTGCTTTTACTTAAAAAGGTCACGGAGCCATAGATATAATCACCTGATTAAAAAACCTTCAGCTCCAGTGTTAAAAGTATACTGCTTTTATCTTCTAATGGGATGAGTTCAGACAGTCCCAAGCAATATTGTTAAACTGTCACATAATACTTCACAGCTAATAAACTGTTCTACAAGATTATGGTTGATTATCCACAAGGTTGTGTAATTTATCCTACAGGGTGTTTTTTCTTCAGTATAGTTGATGTCAACAAAATTCAGGAGTCATGATAAATTAATATCAATCTTTAAAGTGGCAATTTATTATAGGATACAAACCAAAATTTAAAAAGATATATTTCCAGTTTGCCTTTAAATAAAGCAAAAAAAAATTCTGCTATTTGTTTTTTTTTTTTTTTTTAAAGGCTTCAAATGCTTGGCTTTTTATTTATTTATTTTTGGCTTTGTTGGGTCTTCGTTTCTGTGCGAGGGCTTTTTCCAGTTGCAGCTAGCAGGGGGCACTCTTCATCGCGGTGCGTGGGCCGCTCACTATCGTGGCCTCTCTAGTTGCAGAGTACAGGCTCCAGACGTGCAGGCTCAGTAGTTATGGCTCATAGGCCTAGTTGCTCCGCGGCATGTGGGATCTTCCCAGACCAGGGCTCGAACCCGTGTCCCCTGCATTAGCAGGCAGATTCTCAACCACTGCGCCACCAGGGAAGCCCTCTGCTATTTGTTTTAACTGCTTAGATTTTATTGCTTTTGACCAAAGGCCATCACCTGATGTTTTAAGTAAGGAGCTGAGTAGAATTTGATATTTAGAAGAACCTGCAGAGCAGTGATTTTTCTAAGCATGAATATATGTAACACATCAGAGATAATAACCTAATAGGAATTATCACAACACTGTACTGCGTGAGTTTAATGACATTAATTTAGCTCTGATTTTTAATCAGCAGATTAAAAAATGATAGGTGCTAAATACTGGGTTGGCCAAAAAGTTTGTTCGGGCTTTTCTGTACTGTCTTAAACGAACTTTGTGGCCAACCCAATATTAAATACATATCTGTTGTACAGAGTGAGCAACATCTTTCCAGAATGTTATTTCAATTTACTAGGTGTTACCCCAACTGCTACTGGATCCAGAAATAGTGGGATAAAACTGGTATGAAAGACATGTGGCTTAAATATTTGTAAAATGCTTATTTGCTGAGCTAGGAGAGTCCGCTTTGAATTGCAGCTAAGGGGATGGTCTAGCAAAGCGCTGAAGAAGTGTTTGATCTTGGTAAGTTATGATTTCTAAGAAGACTGAGTCCTCTGATTACTTCAAAAGATTTCCAACAAACGAAGAAAAGCAAGCTTTAAAAAAGAAAATCTAACTTATTGTTGTAGAGGATCTGGGTTGACATTCCAGTTGTAGAGATTAACATCTTTGTTACAAACAAAGCAACAAAAGAACCATTCAGCTTCAGGAGTCAAAGATGGCTGACCTGATGCAGCTGTGGTCATGCTGTCCCTCAGTGGCTCATCCCTTCGCGGCTTCGGATATGCACAGTAACTGGAATGCTTGGCAGAGCCAAGTCTCTTGGCAAAGCAGTCTCTTAATCTCTGTCCCTACTACCAAGACTGAGTAAATTAGCCTGAGGCTCACCTAGGATAACCTCATACCAGAGACTATCAAGAAACAGCAGAATGTCCCACCTGGCTTTCCCATCCCTGCAGACACAGGAATACAATTCCAGGCTTTGGGTGCCCTTTGCCTTAGCTTCTTTTACCTTTTCCAAGTCTGTAAGGCAGAGAATTTACTCAGCTCCATCAACACCACTTTTTTTCTTCCCTAACTGTAATTAGTATCAACAGTAAAAACAAACTCAGGCTTTAAAATTCTGTGGTTGAACCATGCAGAGTTTGATGGAAAGATTTCTGAGAAATCTCAATTTTTGCCTAGACCTCCTGAAATGAAGGACTCTAAGGTGAGTTTTACTTTTTCCCAATCCAGAATAGCAACACCAGAAGGTTGTTGAGAAATTATTTTATTATTTTCTAAGATTTCCTGTTCTGCACTGTTCTTATATCATCCTAACTCTACCTGTTTTCACAGAGAATGAAATTTTGGGGTTTCAAATTTAGACAGTGTATATTACAATTAGCAATGCAGACCTCTCTGTTTACATGCACAGAAACAGAAACTCTGAGACTGTTACAGCCATTTGACCGAGGACACAAAGTAGTAATAAACGGGGCACCCAAACTTGGGCCTTCTGACCCTCAGTACAGTCAATTTTTCACAGTTGGTTTTGGTCTCTTCCTGCACCACTATCATCTACATTAACGCCCAGTAATGGCATTTACATGTTTGCTTGACTTGATATGAATAACACAATTTTGGCTAGTTTTATGCAGCATCAACTCTCTCAGTTGCAGTTAATCAGAATCTGAGTAGGCACTGCAATTTTGACAATGCTGGCAGGAAATATCGTGAAGTTAGTAGCCTGGGGAGCATCACCAGTAAAGGCAGCAAGACAGAAGGTACAGTAGACCAACATTCCAATCAGCCTTTTCCTCCCATCATCCTCATTTTCCTTCGACAGGAAAGAGAATGTTAGAAACTAACAGTATCTTCCATATTTTAGATCACTGTTGGAGGAATAAAATCCAAAATTCATGCCTACAGGATTTGAGCTGAAAGGAAATAGCTATAACAACCACACTGAAGAATCTAGAACTTCTCAGTTACTGAACAAATCATTTTATAGTAGAATGCATACCTGAAATAGAGGATGTACTATCTTCCTGCTCATATTTCTTTGAAGAACCTAGTCACACCCGATTCACACACCTGTTTCCCTTTTTATTTTTTATTTATTAATTTTTTTGCGATACGGGGGCCTCTCACTGTTGTGGCCTCTCCCGTCGCGGAGCACAGGCTCCAGACGCGCAGGCTCAGCGGCCATGGCTCATGGGCCCAGCCGCTCCACGGCACGTGGGATCTTCCCGGACCGGGACACAAACCCGTGTCCCCTGCATCGGCAGGCGGACTCTCAACCACTGCGCTACCAGGGAAGCCCCTGTTTCCCTTTTGATCTTAAAGGATATATGGGATGCAACTTCCCATGTATCTGATAGCTCCTTTTGTTGCAAGTGACAAAAATAAGGCAGATCAAAACAAACCAACCCCTATGCTTCTCAGCCCCAAAAGGAGGAAATTTTGCTCACATCACTACCATGGAAAGAGCCTGAATTTGGCCTCAAGGACAACTCAGTGCAGGGACTCGACCACTGTCCAGATATTTCTCTTTCTCTTCATTGCTTATCTCCATCTTTCGCTGAATATTAGTTCCATCCTCTGCTGCGACATCTGATACGGTCTCTCTCGACATAGCAAGGATGTGTATACCAGCAACTCTGGGATTATACCCTTAATAGTCTTGCAAAAGGGAGAAGAGAAAAATTCTCCACCAGTTTAACTCAGGAAAGATTCTGCTTGCCCTGTCTTGGATCACGTGCCTGCTTTGAGCCAGTCAGAACTTCTGTAGACAGAAATTTTGCTGGTTCTAACTCTGGCCATGTCCAGGGCATAGAGTTTTTGCCGGAATAAGGTAAAGTAGCACAGACATCACCACTTTAGGAGCCCTAGGTGTAGTAACTACCCCAGTTTGCACCTAATAATAGCTAATAGCGAACACTCAGTGCATGCTTACCATATTACTACCAACAGTCTAAGTGCTTCACACGTATTAGCTATCTTATTCCTCACTGCCCTATGAGGACGGCTCAACTGTTACTTCTACATTAGATGAAACTGAAGCTCACTGGGGTTAAACAATTTGTCCAGGTCACACTGGTAGGTGGCAAAGCCATTGACCCTTGGCCCAGGACATGAGCTATTAGTTTGCACAGCATATTTTTACATCCTGGAGGCTCACTGGCAAACTTTTGGCCACATCTACAGAGATCCCTCCTTCTTTATCTCTGGCACTTAGGGATAGTTTCTTATTTAAAGACAACTCCTTCATGTTTTATCCCATCACCTTTTGCTTCCCCAGGGACTTGTCTATCAATCATTACTCCTTTACCTATATCTTTAAACACTTCCATTTTACTAGATCATCTCCCTTAGTTTTACCAACACCCCAAATCTCTTTACTGTTATCATTTAAGCTTTTTATTCTTAAAGCAATATTTTTTACTCATTGCCTCCACTTCATTACCTTTTCTCCATTCCCTGCAAACCACCACATCTGCCATCTGCCCTATTCTCACTCTCTCTTACACACAGTATTTCAGGGGAGTAGTTTTATTAGTGATTTTACTGCCATTGAGTTTCCAAAGGCTAAATCCAATGGACACTCTTCAGTCCTTTCCTCTACCTCTGCTCCAGTTAACATTCTTACCCTCTCCCTTTGTAAAGTTCAATGCCTCTCCCACTCCTATTTCCTCTCGTTATTTTCTGAACCATTCTTCTTTGGCCACTCCTTAAATGACACACCTCTCCAGGGTTCTGTTTTTTACTCTTCTGTTTCCTTGCTCTGGGAGAACTCCTTAGGAATTCTCACACACACCTATGAATCTAACTTTTATCTTCATGCTGGTAACTCCCCCATATATAGTTCCGGTTCTGAGCTCTTCTCCCTGAATCCTAGATCCATATATCTGAGTTCTTCAAATATCTTCACTTGGACCTTGTCTTATAAGTCACAGGGATCAGTGAACAGCTTCCAGCAGTATAGGAGTATGATCAGATTTTAATTTTATAAAAAAGAAAATACTTAGGAAGCATCATGAAGCCTGAGCTAGGACTCTTCGTAAGATCACTTAAGAAGAGATTGAAATAGTGCTGCGATAATGAAACATTGAATTAGGACACTTTGGATGGAGAAAAGGGATATGTGAAATATTTCAGACATAAAATGGACTAAATCTGGTAATTTATTGAATGTAGGTACAAGAGAGGAGTGCTTAGGAGTGACTTCTGTATTTCTGACTGAGATAATTGGATGGATGGAGATGCCATCAAACGAGACTGGAATAAAAGAAGGAGAACAAGTTCTGAAAGGGAAAACAATACACATAGCTGTAAGACTGTTGGAGTCCTTCCTCCTCTCTCTTCTCTGCCCACCTTTTTAAACATACAGATTTACTGTAGCTTATATGGGCTCCAGGTTCATCCCTACGTCTGCTGGATAGGGACCACATAACCCCCTTACAAAGCTGGAATGGAAATATTTTTAAGAAAAACAAATGAAGAAAAAAGAATCTGCTGCTACTCCAGGAGTAATTCTATAGGTTAAAACAAACTGCCCGGTCCCAGAGCAAATGAATTCTAGCTCAACTTACTTCTATGATGCAAAACCTCTTCCCTGTCTGCCAAACTTCCTGGTCCCCTGCATCAACTTTAACTATTAACCTTTGTTCCCTCACTCTCTTTTCGGACCGTCTGTTCTTCAAATAGCAACTTTGTATCATCAATCCATTGGGGATACTGTTAGTCACTTCAGTGCTTTATTTTGAGGGGCTACAGTCTATTTCTTTTCACCTATTTTCTTCAGTATTCCTCCCCATAGCTGATACTAGAACACTTCCCAGACCCAAACTGGGACTTTACGTTTTGTTTTGCACAGATACAAGGAAGTCTGGGCCAAATGTTCCTTGTCTTAGTTTAGTAATCTGTTTATAAGTCACATATGTGCATCACAACAATGTACTATACCTGGCTAATATTAACATTGTTATCACACACTGACGCCCTTAAAACATAGGCACAACTAGTACTTCATATGTATGAGACCAGCATTACATACTGAAATATTATGTAAAATCCTCTGGCTTTACAATGAGCCATTCTCTAGCTTTTTATGTTGTCACCATGGGTATGGAACAAAGAAACAGATTTGGAAACATGGAATAAATCTTAACTCAACATGAAAGCAGGGTCCACTGGAATTCCACCAAGGACAAAGATCCCCTGATCTCCCTGCGCAGTGGCCCAGTGTTTTTACACGAGGAAACTATTCCTCTATTCTCAAATTTACATATCTGAGAGCAGGGCATAGTGGGTAACGAAAACACACTGACCTTTATGGGTTTACTTACTACAAACACAGATTTATCCTCAGATGATGATGTTTAAACTAGATTATAAGATAGGAGTGGAGGCAAAAGAATCTCATGACACAGGACACTAGCAGTAGAGAAGAATACAATACCACCTATGATACTATAAAAGCTTGCAGATGTATGAGAGTGGGCATTAAATTTCATACTTATCTATCTACAAATTTGATTGATAAACTCCTGCCACACCATCTACCACGTCTGAATTCTATTCTCCTGCGTCTCCCCTTCAAGGACATTTTCATTCGATATAAGCTTGATAGAAATATGTGGGAGCTACAGAGGAGCATACAATTGACCTTTACAGGGTGCCAAGTCTCCCAATGGAAAGGAAACATAATTTAATATTTTTCAAGGAATGAACTACTAAATTATTTTTATAGACCTTTGGGTGGGATCCTCAGAAAACAGAGAATTACTTTGCTGAGTCAAGTATTTTTTAAATTCCTTGTTTAAAAAGTATTTGATGGGGCTTCCCTGGTGGTGCAGTGGTTGAGAGTCCGCCTGACGATGCAGGGGACACGGGTTCGTGCCCCGGTCCGGCAGGATCCCACATGCCGCAGAGAGGCTGGGCCCGTGAGCCATGGCTGCTGAGCCTGCGCGTCCAGAGCCTGTGCTCCGCAATGGGAGAGGCCACAACAGTGAGAGGCCCGCGTACCGCAAAAAAAAAAAAAAAAAAAAGTATTTGATGAATGAATTCTATTTCTTTAATATTTATTTTAAATTAAGAGCAAATGATGACTAGTTTCTCAATTTTGAAGCAAAAAATATTCAAATCTACAGGGCATAAATATGAGCACAAACACACTGGCCTCTAGCATTCTTCATGCTGCTACTTTTAACACATGTGGAAAAGTGCTTCACCTGGCTCAAAATCACAGTTCATTTATTAAAAATCGCTATGGAAACCACACCCATAAAAAGTATTCATAGGAATTCCATAGCTCCTGAGCATGCCTCCAACGCTGTTTTAATGATTATAACGCTCTGAGAGATTGAGGGCTATATGTGAAATCTTAATTCCTGCTCTGAGACTTACAGATTTTATCCAAGAACTAACAGTGTTAGTGTAAACATACCCTAAAGGGTCAGACTTGCTAATGCACATTTAATTCTTTCCATCTCCCCTGAGAAAACTATCCAATCATAAAAGTAACAAAGATTTGCAGCAAGGGTCTGACACTGAATATAGAATAAGTATAGAGAATGAGAGAGCTGGGTTTTTATCACAGTCTTTCGTAACAAAATCCTTTTACCACTGGGATTTCTGGTTACCTAAACTCATCAGTTCTAATCTGGAGAAATGCAGGAGGCCCTCAGGCCCAAGTAGGAGAAAGTTATGTGGCCAACATGGAAAATACATCTCTGAAAGGAGAAGTGTCATTTCTTAGTTAGTGCTCATGAAAATTCTGATAACTTAGAAAGAAACCATCATTATTATTCATATTCTCTGAAGGTGCTCGCTATTTACTACTAGGCTTAATGTAAAAGAAAATATAAATTCTTTTAGCAGCATAATTCAACAGCTCTACACTGTATGCTTGCTATTGCAGGGAAATGGCAATCCTCAGGAGTTTTGTAATATAGTCTCTAGTAGCATTCACTCATTTATTAGGACAGTAATAAATAGTTATTCTGAACAAAATTCTCACTAGGGTATTAAAGCTTATTGGAAATTATGACAAATGAACAAAGCGGATTTGTTGTTTGTAAGTAAAGTAGTTCAGAAGTTTTGCCTTAAGACTGGGCTCTAAGTTAACCTCATCTAAATTTACAACTCTCAGTTTTAGGAATTTTTTTTTCTATCTGTAAATATTAGTGAAGGTTAGAAACTGTTTTACTTCACGAAGCTAGTTCTCTTTTAGAAAGATATTACTGTCATACTCACAAGCTTGGATTAACACGGATGAGAAGTTCTCTGCCCAAACTTCAAATAAATGAAATCACCTAGGTGTGTCTTTTTTACTCACTGCCACGCCCAATTCTTGAAAGGGGTATGACAGTCCTTCCCTGACACACAGTTGACATTAGAGAGGAGGCTCACAGACCATGTACCAGTTACCCCAACTTCTACTCCAATCGGACTTTGAGTTTACATACAATTCAGGTATCCAGGGTGCACCGGACCACCGACATAATAGCCAGCTGTATAATAGGACACTTTCAAAATAACTGTACAGGACAAAGTATAAACCGCTTCACGTGAAAATAAACTTATTTTCTTAAGGTGCACTACTGCTGTATCAGGAGCTTGATCTTGTCGAGGTTATAGGCAAGTTCAAGCACTACTTTTGTCCTTCAGCCTACTCTAAACATGCCTTTATTACTCACTTCTTTAACATTTACCTCTCTGGAGTCATGTTGGTTTATTACTCTGCTAAGTAATTAAGTTAGTTAATTACTTTAAGCAATTACAGCAATCGTTTAATTGTAACTGAAAATTTATATGAATGTATTCAGAATTCTAACTAGAAATAAAATTACCTTATGTGGTGATTAATTTTATATGTCAACTTCACTGGACTGTGGGATGCCTAGATAGCTGGTCAAACATTATTTCTTAGTGTGTTTGGGGGAGTATATCTAAAAGAGGTTTGCAGCTGACTCAGTAGACTGAGTAAAGCAGATGGTCCTCCCCAATGTGGGTGGGCATCATTCAATCTGTGGAGAGCCTGAAAACAGCAAAAAGCAGAGGAAGGATGCATTCGAGGATCTCTTGCCTCATTGCGTGAGTTGATAATCCTGGTTATCAGGCCTTTAGACTCAGATCAGAATCTATATACCACCAGCTCTTGGGATCTCAGGTCTTTGAACTACACATCTGTGGCTTTCTTGGGTCTCCAGTTTGCAGAAGGCAGAGAGTGGGACTTCTGAGCCTCCATAATCACATGAGCCAGTACCTTATAATAAATCTATACATATATATGTATTTACTATAAATACATATATATACACATAACTACATATATATATAATACACACGTATATATATATGTATATATCCTGTTAGTTCTGTTTCTCTGGAGAACCCCAATATACCCTACACTTGAAAACCTGTTTTTCCCCCCAAACTGTAAAGGTTATCAATGGGATCAGTGAAGTGTGCCCCACTGAAACACAACACATCCACATCCCAACCACAGTCACCTCCTCTCTGTCAAGTGCCCTCCCAGACCAAAGGACAAACTCATGTCCAATTACACTGTTCTTCTGCAGTCTGCTTCTTATGTCATTGGGTTTGCAGACCTCACAGGAGAGTTAGCTAAGTACATGGCTTCAGGGATTTTATCCTATTTATTCATTTAGTCAATAGTTCATAGTCAGTAGATATTCTTCTATTTTAAATTAGTATATGCTAATGTCTTCTGCATCTTGCCAATTGATGGCTTTTGTGCAAGAAAAGACTAACTTTGAGTCCCCAAAACTAGCCAACCATCCAACAACCATGGTAGTCTCTGGTTCTCTGAGATGCAAAGCAAATTTCAAATCATAAATTCCATTTGGCTTAAGAGAACTGAAACAGTCTAGTGTGTTTATACCCCAGAGTTCCCTTTGTTTCTGTCAAAGGTAATGTATTTTAATGTACAATTAAATATTATGATAAAAAATACATAAGCATATAATTCTGAACTTTTCTACAGCTGAGGGAATCCTACATTTATTTCCAATAACTATTCCACTGAATTTAATTGTAATAGTAAAGAAAGATCCTATTGAAAATTATTAAATGATTTGCTCTCTGTGATGAGTCAACCTGAAAGATATATTTACATTTTAACTATTAAATATAACTAGAACTAAAAGCTAAAACCAATCAAAGAGAATAACTAACCTAAGTTTCAGCTTTATACATCCAAACAAAAGAGAGAAAACAGAATTGAGGCCCCTTGATTTGCATTAGATTTGGGCGATTCCTCATCTAACTTAATTCTCAACTTGACAGAGTCAAGTTGACTTGCAGGAATGAGCAGAATTGAATACTTCCTAAGAACTTACTTAAGAACTGGGGATGTCTATACCCATATAGATTCATGCAATTCAGCTCTATTTGGGTCCATGATTGGTTTTGGTCTTTTATACCACCATGCTCAACCCACTGCAGGAGAATGTCAAAAGGTCACTGACTATGAATTCAGTTAGGAAAGCAAGGTCCCTCCTACATAGAGAAGGAAACACCAGAAGAATTTTTTCTCTCTTCTCCAAATTCAGAGGCTTCTCAGCTTATGGTTCCAAAGATGGAAAAAATGTTGAGTAGAGGAAAACACAGTTATTACAAAATAATAATTTGGCAGCCTAAATAAGAATAAAAGATGCATGATTTTAAAAGTTTCGTGTTGTCATTGTTAAAACATCTCATTTGTTCAAAACAAACTTCCAAGAGCATAGCTAAATATTATAGCATAAAATGAGTACCAAGATATAGTTGGAGTAATAAGAAATGTTGACAGATCATCATGTAAAATAAGGGAGTTTTCATTTTAGAGATGAATGGAAAAGACAAGAAAATAAGTAATTGTCTGCCTTTTGAGTACAAATTCCAACTGCCAAGAAGGTACCATTAATTATTGTTCAAAGTAAATACATCCTTGCCTTCTTTTCAGAGGACTCTTTGTTTAATCTCTCTGGAATTTTTATTTCATTTTTTAAGTCCTCTGCCTTAGTTGCTGACAGACAAGGTTTCTCTCCTCTTAAGCTAGATCTTTTTCTTTTTTTTTTTTTTTTTTAACATCTTTACTGGAGTATAATTGCTTTACAATGGTGTGTTACTTTCTGCTGTAACACAAAGTGACATGAGCTATAAATATACATATATTCCCATTTCATCTCCCTCTTCCGTCTCCCTCCCACGCTCCCTATCCCACCCCTCTAGGTGGTCAGAGAGCAATGAGCTGATCTCCCTGTGCCTTGAGGCTGCTTCCCACTAGCTATCTATCTTACATTTGGTAGTGTATATATGTCCATGCCACTCTCTCACTTCGTCTCAGCTTACCCTTCCCCTCCCCACGTCCTCAAGTACATTCTCTGCATCTGGGTCTTTGTTCCTGTCCTGCCCCTAGGTTCTTCAGAACCTTTTTTTTTTTTTTTTAGATTCCATATATATGTGTTAACATACAATATTTGTTTTTCTCTTTCTGACTTATTTTACACTGTATGACAACCTCTAAGTCCATCCACCTCACTGCAAATAACTCAATTTCGTTTCTTTTTATGGCTGAGTAATATTCCATTGTATATATGTGCCACATCTTCTTTATCCATTCATGTGTCAATGGACACTAAAGTGGCTTCCATGTACTGGCTACTGTAAATAGAGCTGCCATGAATTTTGGTTTTCTCAGGGTATATGCTCAGTAGTGGGATTGCTGGGTCATATGGTAGTTCTGTTTTGAGTTTTTTAGGAACCTCCATACTGTTCTCCATAGTGGCTGTTATCAATTTACATTCCCACCAACAGTGCACGAGGGTTCCCTTTTCTCCACACCCTCTCCAGAATTTACTGTTTGTAGATATTTTGATGATGGACATTCTGACTGGTGTGAGGTGATACCTCATTGTAGTTTTGATTTGCATTTCTCTAATGATTAGTGAAGTTGAGCATCCTTTCATGTGTTTGTTGGCAATCTGTATATCTGCTCTGGATAAATATCTATTTAGGTCTTCTGGCCATTTTTGGATTGGGTTGTTTGTTTTTTTGATATTGAGCTGCATGTAAATATTGGAGATTAATGCTTTGTCAGTAGCTTCATTTGCAAATATTTTCTCCCATTCTAAGGATTGTCTTTTCATCTTGTTTATGGTTTCCTTTGCTGTGCAAAAGCTTTTAAGTTTCATTAGGTCCCATTTGTTTATTTTTGTTTTTATTTCCCTTTCTCTAGGAGGTGGCTCAAAAGGATCTTGCTGTGATTTATGTCATAGAGTGTCCTGCCTATGTTGTCCTTTAAGAGTTTTAGTGTCTGGCCTTACATTTAGGTCTTTAATCCATTTTGAGTTAATTTTTGTGTACGGTGTAAGGAAGTGTTCTAATTTCATTCTTTTACATGTAGCTGTCCAGTTTTATCAGCAACACTTATTGAAGAGGCTGTCTTTTCTCCATTGTATATTCTTGCCTCCTTTATCAAAGATAAGGTGACCATACGTGTGTGGGTTTACCTCTGGGCTTTCTTTCCTGTTCCACCGATCTATATTTCTGTTTTTGTGCCAGTACCATACTGTCTTGATTACTGTAGCTTTGCAGTATAGTCTGAAGTCCAGGAGCCTGATTCCTCCAGCTCCGTGTTTCCTTCTCAAGATCACTTTGGCTATTTAGGGTCTTATGCGTTTCCATGTGAATTGTAAAATTGTTTGTTCTAATTCTGTAAAGATTGCCATTGGTAGTTTGATAGGGATTGCATTGAATCTGTAGATTGCTTTGGGTAGTATAGTCATTTTCACAATATTGATTCTTCCAGTCCAAGAATATGGTATATTTCTCCATCTGTTTATGTCACCTTTGATTTCTTTCATTAGTGTTTTATAGCTTTTTGAGTACCAGTCTTTCTCCTCCTTAGGTAGGTTTATTCCTAGGTATTTTATTCTTTTGGTTGCAATGGTAAATGGGAGTGTTTCCTTAATTTCTCTTTCACATTTTTCATCGTTAGTGTATAGGAATGCAAGAGATTTCTGTGCATTAATTTTGTACCCTGCTACTTTACCAAATTCATTGATTAGCTCTAGTAGTTTTCTGGTAGCATCTTTAGGATTCTCTATGTATAGTATCATGTCATCTGCAAACAGTGACAGCTTTAGTTCTTCTTTTCTGATTTGGATTCCTTTTATTTCTTTTTTCTTCTCTGATTGCTATGGGTGAAACTTCCAAAACGATGTTGAATAGAAGTGGTGAAAGTGGACAACCTTGTTTTGTTCCTAATCTTAGAGGAAATGGTTTCAGTTTTTCACCATTGAGAGCAATGTTGGCTGTGGGTTTGTCATATATGCCCTTTATTACGTTGAGGTAAGTTCTCTCTATGCCTACTTTCTGGAGGGTTTTTATCATAAATGGGTGTTGAATTTTGTCGAAAGCTTTTTCTGCATCTATTGAAATCATTAATGGTTTTTATCCTTCAATTTGTTAATACGGTGTATCACATTGATTGATTTGCATATATTGAAGAATCCCTGCATTCCTTGGAAAAACCCACTTGATCATGGTGTATGATCCTTTTAATGTGCTGTTGCATTCTGTTTGCTAGTATTTTGTTGAGGATTTTTGCATCTATGTTCATCAGTGTTATTGGCCTGTAGTTTTCTTTTTTTGTGATCTCTGTCTGGTTTTGGTATCAGGGTGATGGTGGCCTCGTAGAATGAGTTTAGGAGTGTTCCTCCTTCTGCTATATTTTGGAAGAGTTTGAGAAGGATAGGTGTTAGCTCTTCTCTAAATGTTCAATTGAATTCACCTGTGAATACATCTGGTCCTGGGCTTTTGTTTGTTGGAAGACTTTTAATCACAGTTTCAACTTCAGTTCTTCTGATTGGTCTGTTTATATTTTGTATTTCTCTCTGGTTCAGTCTTGGAAGGCTGTGCTTTTCTAAGAATGTGTCCATTTCTTCCAGGTTGTCCATTTTACAGGCATATAGTTGCTTGTAGTAATCTCTCATGATCCTTTGTACTGCTGCAGTGTCAGTTGTTACTGCTCCTTTTTCATTTCTAATTCTGTTGTTTAAAGTCTTCTCCCTTTTTCTTCTTGATGGGTATGGCTAATGGTTTATCAGTTTTGCTTCTCTTCTCAAAGAAACAGCTTTTAGTTTTATTGATCTTTGCTACTGTTTCCTTCATTTCTTCTTCATTTATTTCTGATCTGATCTTTATGATTTCTTTCCTTCAGCTAACTTTGGGGTGTTTTTATTTTTCTTTCCCTAATTGCTTTAGGTGTAAAGTTAGTTTGTTTATTTGAGATGTTTCTTGTCTATTAAGGCAGGATTTTATTGCTATAAACTACCCTCTTAGAATTGCTTTTGCTGCATCCCATAGGTTTTGGGTTGTCGTGTTTTCATTGTCATTTATTTCTAGGTATTTTTTGATTTCCTCTTTGATTTCTTCAGTGATCTCTTGGTTATTAAGTAGCGTGTTGTTTAGCTTCCAAGTGTTTGTATTTCTTACGGATTTTTTCCTGTAATTGATATCTAGTCTCATAGCATTGTCGTCAGAGAAGATACTTGAAACGATTTCAATTTTCTTAAATGTACCAAGGCTTGATTTGTGACCCATGATAGGATGTATCCTGGATAATGTTCCATGAGTACCTGAGAAGGAAGAGTATTCTATTGTTTTTGGATGGAATGTCCTATAAATATCAATTAAGTCTATTGTGTCTAATGTGTCATTTAAAGCTTGTGTTTCCTTATTTATTTTCATTTTCGATGATATTTCCATTGGTGAAAGTGGGGTGTTAAAGTCCCCTACTATGATTCTGTTACTGTCAATTTCCCCGTTTATGGCTGTTAACATCTGCCTTATGTATTGAGGCGCTCCTATGTTGGGTGTGTAAATATTTATAATTGTTATATCTTCTTCTTGGATTGATCCCTTGATCATTATGTAATGTCTTTCTTTGTCTCTTGTAATAGTCTTTATTTTAAAGTCTATTTTGTCTGATATGAGAGTTGCTACTCCAGCTTTCCTTTGATTTCCATTTGCATGGAATATCTTTTTCCATCCCCTCACTTTCAGTCTGTATGTGTCCCTAGGTCTGAAGTGGGTCTCTTGTCAACAGCATATATATGGGTCTTGTTTTTGTATCCATTCAGCCAGTCTGTCTTTTGGTTGGAGCATTTGATCCATTTACATTTAAGGTACTTACTGATATGTATTTTCCTATTACCATTTTATTAATTGTTGTGGGTTTGTTATTTTAGGTCTTTTCCTTCTCTTGTGTTTCCTGCCCAGAGAATTTCCTTTAGTATGTGTTGTAAAGCTGGTTGGTGTTGATGAATTCTCTTAGCTTTTCCTTGTCTGTAAGGTTTTTAATTTCTCCATCGAATCTGAATGAGATCCTTGCTGGGCAGAATAATCTTTGTTGTAGGTTTTTCCCTTTCATCACTTTCAATATGCCCTGCCACTCCCTTTTGGCTTGCAGAGTTCCTGATGAAAGATCCCTTATGGGGATTCCCTTGTATGTTATTTGCTACTTTTCCCTTGCTGCCTTTAGTATTTTTTCTTTGTATTTAATTGACAGTTTGATTAAGATGTGTCTTGCTGTGTTTCTCCTTGGATTTATCCTGTATGGGACTCTCTGTGCTTCCTGCACTTGATGACTATTTCCTTTCCTATATTAGGGAAGTTTTCAACTATAATCTCTTCAAATATTTTCCCAGTCCCTTCTTCTCTTCTTTTTCTGGAAACCCTATAATTCGAATGTTGGTACATTTCATGTTGTCTCAGAAGTCTCTGAGACCATCCACATTCTTTTCATTCTTTTTTCTTTATTCTGCTCTGCAGTAGTATTTCCACTATTTTATCTTCCAGGTCACTTATCCATTCTTCTGCCTCAGTTATTCTGCTATTGATTCCTTCTAGAGAGTTTTTAGTTTCATTTATTGTGCTGTTCATCATTGTTTGTTTGTTCTTTAGTTCCTCTAATTTCTTGTTAAACATTTTGTTGTATTTTCTCCATTCTATTTCCATGATTTTGGATCATCTTTACTATCATTACTCTGAATTCTTTTTCAGTTAGACTTCCTATTTCCTCTTCATTTGTTTGTTTGTTTCGTCTGGTGGGTTTTTACCTTGCTCCTTCATCTGCTGTGTATTTCTCTGTCTTCTCATTTTGTTTAACTTACTGTGTTTGAGGTCTCCTCTTCACAGCTGCAGGGTTTTAGTTCCCATTGTTTTTGGTGTCTGCCTCCAGAGGGTAAGGTTGGTTCAGTGGCTTGTGTAGGCTTCCTTCTGGAGGGGACTGGTGCCTGTGTTCTGGTGGATGAGGCTGGATCTTGTCTTTCTGGTGGGTAGGACTGCGTCCGGTGTGTTTTGGGGTGTCTGTGAACTTATTATGATTTTAGGCAGCCTCTCTGCTGATGGGTGGGCTTGTGTTCCTGTCTTGCTAGTTGTTTGGCATAGGGTGTCCAGCACTGTAGCTTGCTGGTTGTTCAGTGGAGCTGGGTCTTACAGTTGAGATGGAGATCTCTTGGGAGAGCTTTCACCATTTGGTATTACGTGAGGCTTGGAGGTCTCTGGTGGACCAATGTCCTGAACTCGGCTCTCCCACCTCAGAGTCTCAGGCCTGACACCAGGCTGGAGCACCAAGACCTTGTCAGCCGCTCGGCTTTGGGCTCCTTGAACTCCCTGCTTCCTGGCTGCTTCCCTGCTGCCTCTGGACGTTGTGGGTAAGTTCCTCTGGGATCCTGGACCCCAGCTCCACAGCTTTTCCCTTATGAGCTTTCAGCCTTTCTTGGAGCGTTGCTTTTTCTGCATTGAGTCCAGAAACCTTGATATTTCTTTCTTAAAGGGAGACAATAGTGTTTTTCTTTATTTCTACTGGGTATGATGGGGGCCGGGTTATTTGAAATTCAAGGCTATGACCAAGCAAGGAGAAGCAATGTGTTTACAGCAAAGAGATTAGCAAAAATACATCAAGGATAATGTAAAAAAATAAAATATTTTAAGCTATTAGAGACTTCCACAAGAATAAGTACTGAATAGAGAGATCAAAATGAGATGAAACTGCTAAGTCATCATCCATTCAATCCTTCATTATTTATCTTTAAATACATGGTACATTTTACTATATAAGCATCTTTCGAAAGTTTAACGGCAAAAGTCACCAAATATGATTTTATGTATGTGTGCATGTGTGTGTACCAACATACATATATAGTGGGTGAGGGAGAAAGGCAGATTTGTAGTAGGGAAGGAGGGAGGTTCCAGGCAAAGTTGAAAGTTAATCTTTAATGATGTAAGTACTCTTCAGAAATTAGAACAATCATATTGGATCATCATACTAATTTTATTTAATTGCATTTAAACAGCTTCAAGAATTAAAAGTACAGATTGCAAGATTTAGCAAATAAATATACAGGATACCAATTAAATTTGAATTTCAGGAAAAACACAAATAATGTTTAGGGTAAGTTTATTCCATATATTTCATGGGACATAGTGTAAAGATGCCAAGGCAAAGATGTGTTTGCTTCAAATAAGACTTAAGGCTAGAGAGATCCCTGGTGGTCCAGTGGTTAGGACTTAAGGCTAATCTTCGGCAGCTAGAATTTGTACTTCCACAGCAGAAACACAATTACTTATCTTCCTGTATGCTTGTCTCTAAAATGAAAATTCCTTTATGTTACATATGTATTTTTCAGCATGGGACATATTTATATATTAAAAATTATTTTTTGTTGATCTGAAAATTTCTACTTAACTGGGCAATCTGTATTTTATCTGGCAACACCAGAAAATGCCAGAATTACTTTTAATATCAGGGACATTCAGCATTTAAAAAAAGAGTGGTTGATCCAAATTTCATATACTATGGAGTATTTAACACTGAAATAAGGAAGTAGTAAGAACGAATAAGTGATCTGGAGAACAAAATGGTGGAAATATCTGCCAAGGAGCAGAATAAAGAATAAAGAATGAAAAGAATTGAACACAATCTCAGAGACCTCTGGGACAATATTAAATGCACCAACATTTGAATTATAGGGGTCTCAAAAGAAGAAGAGAAAAAGAAAGGGTCTGAGAAAATATTTGAAGAGATTATAGTTGAAAACTTCGCTAAAACGGCAAAGGAAATAGCCACCCAAGTGCAGGAAGCACAGAGAGTCCCACACAGGATAAACACTAGGAGAAACACACCCAGACACATATTAATCAAACTAACAAAAATTAAATTCAAAGAAAAAATATTAAAAGCAGCAAGGGAAAAATGAAAAATAACATACAAAGGAATCCCCATAAGGTTATCAGCTGAGTTATCAGCGGAAAGTCTGCAGGTCACAAGGGAGTGGCAGGATATACTTAAAGTGATGAAGGCAAAACCTACAACCAAGATTACTCTACCCAGCAAGGATCTGATTTAGATTTGATGGAGAAGTCAAAAGCTTTTCAGACAAACAAAAGCTAAGAGAATTCAGCACCACCAAACCAGCTTTACAACAAATGCTAAAGAATCTTCTCTAAGTGGGAAACACAAGAAAAGAAAAAGACACACAAAAACAAACTCAAAACAATTAAGAAAATGGTAATAGGAACATACATATCAATAATAACCTTGAATGTAAATGGATTAAATGCCCCAACTAAAAGACATAGACTGGCTGAATGGATACAGAAAAAAGACCTCTATATATGCTGTCTACAAGAGAACCACTTCAGACATAGGGACACATACAGACTGAAAGTGAACGGATGGAAAAAGATATTTCATGCAAATGGAAATCAAAAGAAAGCTCGTGTAGCAATACTCATACCAGATAAAATAGACTTTAAAATAAAAACTGTTACAAGAGACAAGGAGGGACTCTACATAATGATCAAAGGATATACCCAAGAAGAAGATATAACAATTATAAATGTTTATGCACCCAACATAGGAGTACCACAATTCATAAGGCAAATGCTAACAACCATGAAAGGGAAAATCGACCATAACACAGTACTAGTAGGGGACTTTAACACCTCACTTACACCAATGGACAGATCATCCAGACAGAAAATTAATAAGGAAACACAAGCTTTAAATGACACAACAGGGGCTTCCCTGGGCGCAGTGGTTGAGAGTCCGCCTGCCAATGCAGGGGACACGGGTTCGTGCCCCGGTCCGGGAAGATCCCACATGCTGCGGAGTGGCTGGGCCCGTGAGCCATGGCCGCTGAGCCTGCGTGTCCGGAGCCTGTGCTCCGCAACGGGAGAGGCCACAACAGTGAGAGGCCGGCGTACCGCAAAAAAAAGAAAAAAAAAAAAAAATGACACAACAGACCAGATAGATTTAATTGATATTTATAGAACATTCCACCCAGAAGTGGCAGGATACGCTTTCTTCTCAAGTGCCCATGGAACATTCTCCAGGATAGATCACATCATGGGTCACAAACCAAGCTTTGAAAATTTAAGAAAATTAAAATCGTATCAAGCATCTTTTCTGACCACAACGCTATGAGATTGGAAATCAATTACAGGAAAAATACTGTAAAAACCACAAATACATGGAGGCTAAACAGTGCACTACTAAATAACCAACAGATCACTGAAGAAATACAAGAAGAAATTTTAAAAAATAAACATTGAAACAAATGACAACAAAAACATGGTGACCCAAAACCTTATATATATGGAATCTAAAACAAAAAAAGAAAAAAAAAATGGTACTGATGAACCTAGAGGCCAGGCAGGAATAAAGATGTAGACATAGAGAATGGACTTGAGGACACGGGGAGGGAGGGGGAAGCTGTGGCGAAGTGAGAGTAGCATCTCCACATATACACAATAGCCAGGACATGGAAGCAACCTAAGTGTCCATCGACAGATGAATGGATAAAGAAGATATGGCACATATATACATGGAATATTACTCAGCCATAAAAAGAAACGAAATTGAGTTATTTGTAGCGAGGTGGATGGACCTAGAGTCTGTCATACAGCGTGAAGTAAGTCAGAAAGAGAAAAATAAATACCGTATGCTAACACATATATATGGAATCTAAAAAAAAAAATGGTTATGAAGAACCTAGGGGCAGGACAGGAATAAAGACGCAGACATAGAGAATGGACTTGAGGACACAGGGAGGTGGAAGGGTAAGCTGGGACGAAGTGAGAGAGTGGCACTGACATATTTACTCTACCAAATGTAAAACAGACAGCTAGTGGAAAACAGCTGCATAGCACAGGGAGATCAGCTGGGTGTTGTGTGACCACCTAGAGGGGTGGGATAGGGAGGGTGGGAGGGAGATGCAAGAGGGAGGAGATATGGGGATATATGTAAATGTATAGCTGATTCAGTATGTTATAAAGGAGAAACTAACACACCATTGTAAAGCAATTATAGTCCAATAAAGATGTTAAAAAATTTTTTTAAATAAAATGAAAAATTAAAATTTAAAAAAGAGGTCAAGCCTGAGAGGCAGAGCCTGGAGAATGGGCTATCATGTATATTTCAGGCTAGAGGCAACACTCTTTTACAAAGGTGCAGAGCCAGCATGACTAAGCACAGGCAACAGAGCACAAATGTTAGAGCTAAAGGAATAGACCCAATATGGAGTCAGGTTTGTTCTTCTCCATTATAAGACCATTATCAAGTCATTTAATACAAACTATAACTTAATGTAGATTCCACAGATAAATTCCAGAAACTCTCACTTTAGGCATCAACATTAAGAGCTATTGCCACTTAAGAGATGAAATTCATTGCAGCACGACTATTCTCATCTTAGCTCTAAAGAGGGCTCTTGAAAGTAAGATTTGTGCCAGAGACTCATGGGTTGCATGAGGTAGAAATTTAATAATTCAAGTATCTGTACACAACAGAGTGACCCTGTAGACCACTATAAATAGGACAAAAGTAAAACTAAACTTTAAATTATCTCAATAGCGAATTTAATACTTTTTAATAATGAACTCCCTAATAAAATATACCTGCGTGAAATTATTTGAATTTATAAATTCTGGAGACAAATACTTTGTCAGGTATATGTATTGCAAATATTTTCTCCCAGTCTCCAGCTTGTCTTTTAAGTCCTTAACAGTGTCCTGGTGAGCAGAAATTTTAAATGTTGATAAAGTATAATTTATAATGTTTTTCCTCTTAGAGTTCAGTCTAAGAAGTCTTTGTCCTCCTTAAAGTCATGGATATATTCTCCTATATTTTCTTCTAGAAACTTGATAGCTTTAGATTTTATATTTAGGGTTGTAATCCATCTTGAATTAATTGTGTATCACTTGAGGTAGGAGTTGAGTGGCTCTTGTTCAGTGTGATTTGCTTTTATTCCAAAAGTCATATCACCTCCAATTTCTGCTTGCTTTTGTTTGCTTTCCAGTGGGCTTCAAGCAGCAGTTTTTAGTTGTTTTTAAGTTTTGTCTAGAGTCTATAATTATTACCAGTAGTAGGGTATTTTAGTCCACTCAGGCTCTTATAACAAAAATGCCATAGGCTGGGTAGCTTAAACAACAAACACTTATTTCTCATAGTTCTGGAAGCTGGGATGTTCAAGATTAAGGTGCCAGCAGATTCAGTGTCTGGTGAGGGCCTGCTTCCTGGTTTGTAGATGGCCATCTCTCTGTGTTCTCACATGGCAGAGGGTTCATCTAATTCAAGCTACAACTCCAATATCAGAACTCTTTCAAATACAACTAATCTCTTCAACGTCAAGGGAGCTTGGTGATAATGCTCAACTACCTAGCTCCTTCCAGTATCCTGCCAGACAACCTTGTGCCAGCCAGTTCTGAGATATGATGCACCAAACCACCAGGTCTCTAATTGGTCGAGTCATAGAGAAAGATGAAAAATTCTAGATTAGGTGATGTGAAAAATGTGTGCTTTAAATAGAGGCTGAGCAGTCCTGCCTTAGAGTTTAGAGAGTAGCCTAGTGCTCTCATGAAAGTGATTTTGTCAATTGTCATATAGTGTACATCTGTAACAATTTATTCATTTTGTTGCTTGGTACTAATCTTTTAGTTTGCAATAAACCCTTTCTACAGCAATGAGGTAAAAAGCACACTTTTAATGAAAAATTAAGTAGTGGATTTGCATTTCTCATGACATTTGATGATAAGCAAGTCATTTGTCTATATTTACCATCCAATATGGGGTAAGTCTAAGAGCAGGAATTATGAAAACCAGAAGACATAAATCTGCTAAAGAACTACTAGCATCTACCTCAAAAGCTAGTAGTTATACTGACTGTTTAATGCATCCATCCGAAGACAATGACTTAACACGTACTCACAGGGGTACTTGCATATCATTTGGTGAAGCATAACTTTTCAATTAGATCAAATGATTACTCTTCTAAATTAATTTATTTGCAGTTCCAAGTTTTCTTATGCATATATAAATAAAGCAATAGCTGTTAATATATTGGTTCCAAGCCAGTATTTTTTGTATCATCAAAGGCCTCAGAGAGTTAATCAGATTAATTTTTAAATGCTTTGTTCTCATCCAATTTATCAAATCAAAGTAAGACTCTTTTTTAAGTTAATTCTTTCACTTGAACGTACAACAGGGTCTGAAACCTGTTGTAAATTCAGTTATAAAGTTCAACATTAAAGATAAAATTAATGCATGTTTTGGTGATATTTCAAATACAAATTTTGATTGAGGTCAACATCAAAATAAAAACTTTTTTATTAAATGAAGAAACGTATGGAGCAAAAATTTGGAATTGGCCATGGTACACACATAATTCAATATTGCATCCAATATTTTTTAATATTCTGCGAATTGAAACAGAAGTACATATACAAATTCATAAATATTTTTATATATATGAAGAATAATTGAACTATACATTTTTTGTTAGGCTGATCTTAAATATAAAATAAATACTTCATCACAGCACTATAATATGCCTTTTCTTTTTTCTGACCAATGTCAATAGTCAATAGAATTCTCGTATATTTGAGAATCTGGAGAACTACGTTTTAAATTAATTGTCTTAAAATGGTATTGAACATTTGCAAATGAGTCCTCTAAATTTCAGCAGCATTTTGTTCAAAATCATTTAAAAATCTTGAATCAAATTATTCAATGAATGAAGTGTCAGAGCACTTCAGCTTTTGAAGCTTTAATTGAATTGCTATTACTGAAAACTAGGCTTGAAAACAGGAAGACATTAAAATGTATTGCTTGATAGCAAGGGAGCAATTGAACAAATTAAATAATAAGAGCACAGCTGGTTTACAATATGAAATTTTGAAATTCTATAACTGTGCTTCAGAATGATGCTTTCCAAACTATCCGTGATAAAGAACAATGTTTTAAAAAAATATTCAATCCTTCACAAAACAAAACTTCTGTAAAGCACAATAAAAATAAGTTTATGGAAAAAATGAAATGGCCAAAAAACATACAAAATTCAAGCCCACATTTTTTTATCATTTGCATATATGGACATAAAATTACATTTTAATAAATATAATTAGAGCAACTATAACAGAGAAAAATTAAAGAATTACAAAAATTATACAAGTTGCTCACTGTACATAAAGGCAACTAATACATAGGAAGGCTATTAGATGCCTAACTTTTTGTCACTCTGAAATTGTAACCCAGAAAAAATTACAATTGAAATATGGTTCTCTATGTTAAACACCTATACACACACTTTCAATGAGCAGCATGTACAGCAATATTTTTGTGAAATCATATATAATTAGATTTTGTAATATGTATAATTTTTCATATGTAATTAGATCTTTGTAATTTTATATATAGTTATGTATAGAGTATCAGATACAATTTGGAGGGGGTTGTTTTTTCTTAATTTATTTCATTTTTTTCTTCTTTTGATTTTCTCTTTCCTGGGTATTTTTTTTAAATTGAGGTATATTTGATATATGATATTATATACATTTCAGGGGTAAAACATAGTGATTCACAATTTTAAAGGTTATATTCCATTTATAACCTTTGAAATATTGGCTACATATATTGTACATTGGTACAATATATTCTTGTAGCTTATTTATTTTCTGCATAATAATTTGTAACTCTTAATCCCCTACCATGCCTTGCCCCTCAGCCTTTCCTGCTCCCTACTGGTAATACTAGTTTGTTCTCTATATCTGTGAGTCCCTTTTTTTGCTACATTCACTAGTTTGTTTTACTTTTTAGATTCTATATATAAGTGATATCATACAGTATTTGTCTTTCTCTGACTTATTTCACTTATCGTAATATCCTCCAAGTCCAACCATGTTGTTGCAAATGGCAAAATTTCATTCTTTTTATGGCTGAGTAGTATTCCGTTGCATGTATGTACCACATCTTCTTTATTCATTCATCTGTTGATGGACACTTAGGTTGCTTCCGTATCTTGGCAATTGTAAATAATGCTGCTGTGAACATCAGGGTGCATGTAACTTTTTGAATTAGTGTTTTTGGTGTTTCGGACATATACCCAGGAGTGGGATTGATGGGCCTCATGGTAGTTCTAGTTTTCATTTTTGAGAAACCTCCATACTGTTTTCCACTGTGGCTATAACAATTTACATTCCCACCAGCATGTACATCAATATTTAAAGTTTTTAATGTGATAATTGAACTTTTTCTTGGTTGTTAATTTATCTAATCTAGGTTGAACTGACAACAATGCTAACTTGCAAGAGATAATATGCATCTAAACTATTTCCTTTTTTATTAGTATAAAATCACAGGAGAGAAACCAGAGTCACAAATACATGCATGGGAATGGAAAATGATTTTTTTTATAACTTCAACAAATTCAAGTTATTATTTTTTTAACTTTTATCTAAAATCAAGCAAATGATACTGTAGTTTCAAAATTCATAATCCTTCATGGGTAACCAGTTCTGACAATTAGTCCTATGAAGTTATAGTTAAATTTGTTATATAATTTTATGAAAGCAATGAATTTCCTATGCAGGATCTTCTTGTGATGGAAAATAAAATTCAAAACCGTTCATCAAATTCATGAGATATTTGGTGATAAAGGTTTTCAGCTATATAGTATCAAGATCATCACCTACTTCCTTGATAATTATTGGTTAATCATGGAAAGTGTTATGATAATCTATAGAAACTCTGTCTTCCAAACTTCTCACTTTCTTTATTTTATTTATTTATTTATTTATTTTGCAGTACGCGGGCCTCTCACTGTTGTGGCCTCTCCCGTTGTGGTGCACAGGCTCTGGACGCGCAGGCTCAGCGGCCATGGCTCACGGGCCCAGCCGCTCCGCAACATGTGGGATCCTCCCAGACCGGGGCACGAACCCGTGTCCCCTGCATCGGCAGGCGGACTCTCAACCACTGCGCCACCAGGGAAGCCCAAGCTTCTCACTTTAAATTGTGCCCTTTGGTCTTTTCTGCCACTGAAAAATGTGTTGCATTCCTTCGTTGTATGGATGCAATAAGAGCATCAAAAATTCCAAAAATATCAGATAAATAAGCAAGTCAAGAGTCCAATTTACATCTTTAAAAACCTGGGACCAAACTGTTTTCTTATCTTGCAGAAACACATTCTCTACAGAATTTTACCCTTGATAACAATCACATCTCCACATGCAATAGCAGTTATATATGATCAGTTTCTATATTATCACATAATAAAGAATATTATGAAATTTAACATCTTTGTAAAAGTGGTATGAAAACTATTGGTCTTCTTTTCCCTGAAATCACTTCCAACACCATGTTCACCATTTTCTTTACTGTAACTATCACATTCAAAGAAGACATATCTTTTCAAGTATAAGAGCAAAGTTTATCTGCCATCAATAAATTAGGGTAAAAAATAAATTATACGCATCAGGAACCAAAACAATCCACTGAGCTATATAAGCATATTTGTTCTTGAAATTCATTCAAGAACTGAGTACAAGAAGAAACCTAAATGAACCAAACTCTGGAAAACAACAAGCTCGCAAAAGAGAAAAACAATCCCCAGTGGCTATCATCTCTGAAACAGAGGGGGAGCAATCTGCTACTGATAAAGGTAATGGGTAACCAGGCTAATGTTTAACAAACCTTTTAAGGCTGTGTGTGAGCTGCCCTGACGGATTAGTAACCCAAGGAACCCAAGTCACAAAGGGAAAGTATATCACCCTCCAACTCTTTCCCTCACATCTTTACAGGGGCTGATACCCTAAAACTGGGGCAGGGAAGGAGAGTTCAAAGGAATTACTGTTGGCACTCCAGGTTTTTGGTTAAGGAAAACTGGGAGAGGGGCAGGAAAGCTGAGAGAAATCTCTGGGGGGGGGTAATCCCTGGTTTCACAGAGTGTAGGCCAGCTAGAACCACCGGCCAAAGGCCAAGGGTGGTGCAGCAGGAATGAAAAAGATAACCCAAGGCACAGGAAGCAAAGAAAAGAACTGGAGATCAAAGGGAATTCCCCAAACCACCCAAAAGTGCTGGCAACCAGAATGTAAAGCGGGGAGAGATCTCCCACAGTACAGAAGGCACATGAAATGCAGCAGATGTCCTGAAACTTGCCAGTGCTAAGATCCCAGGCCCTGCTGAAGGGAAAGGCTAGGTCTATTTCAGATCCTACAATGCATCATTATCATTGTTTTATTGACTCAAAAGTCATTTAGATTTACCCATATAATTCATCTTTCTGTTGCCTTACATTTCTTCCTGAAGCTTTGAGTTTCCTTTTAGAATCACTTTCCTCTACTTAAAGAACATTCTGTAGTCCTTTCTTTAAAATAGGTCAGCTATTAGCTAAATGTCTTTATTGTGTCTCTATTTTGGCTGGGTAAAGAGATTTATTATGTGAATGGAACTGCCAGTTTAAATGCTCTTTATGAGGCGTATTCTAGACGATTTCCCTCTTCATAACCAGGTCATAGCTAATTTGCACAATGCCTTACCGGAAAGCATGTGTTTAAGCAGACATAACTTGAAGATCTCTGTGAAGTAACAGACTCCTCATGGTCCCCTGGATTTTAGAGACTGAATTCATCAAAATTCAGAGTGACCTAACCAATTCTTTACCCAAGCTTGTACAATACCCTTTGAAACCAGAACCAAAGGAAGGATTATGGCCCACAGTATAAACACCAATAGAAATAGATGTGATATGCTATGAACTATCCTTTGAAGTACTCCTAACCTGCAACGGATCGCTCAAGATCTTAAGGCTGTTAATAGAATGATTATACCTAACTTTCCAGAATTGCCTGATCCTCTGGATAAAATTCGAATAGTCATTACCTTACACGAGTTACAGAGTCATTTTCCTTCCACTGGCCCCTTCTAAAATATTCCCACATTATGAACCCTAAACTCCAGTAATGGTAAAAAAAAAAAAAAAAAAAAAAAAAGATTATGACCCTGGAAGAACAAAGTGCTTCTGCAAAAATCATTACAGTAATGTCTACTGAGACCAGGAATGCAACAGAGGTAGGAATAAATATTGGAACAATTTTTTCTGCATAGTTCATTTTTTCTCCCTAGAGAGTCTTCAACTGCTTTACAGAAGTTATTCAACTCCAGGGAATCTGCCCCTCCCAAAACAGAGCTGATGTACCTGTCATATGAAATGATTCCTACACTACCACATAGTCTGTGCCCTCGAGGACACTATTTTGTTTTATTATATGAAAGCAGTCCTTTGCTTCTTTATCACAAACAAACCATCCCTTGTAAAACACGATTCCTGGCAGCAGGCAACCAGAAACATAGAAAATGAAGCCACATAGGCTACTTTGGAGAATTACCCAGAAGAACCACTAATTTACTGTTGGAAGTACAACGTCCAAGCAAGAGTTCCTATAGTGAGGTTTATACAACTGGAAAAGGCAGTAAGAAATTTACACAATTGAATAGGGTGGTAAGAAATTAAATCTTAGCTGATATTTTAAATGATACTTCCCTAGCTTTTGAAGCTAATTAGACAAATCTAAACTCTTCGATCCAAGTGGTAACGATGAAAGTAATAACTTTAGATTTTCTATTAGGTTGTCAATGCAATATCTGTGTCATTACTAGCACTTCAGTTGCACTTGGATAAATACTACTGGCCGAATAAGAACAAACAATTCATCTCTAAGAAGATGTCCACATAAATCTTCAAAGTAGACCCGAACAGACTCTGCATGTGTTTCCTTGCTTTGCATTCTAATCATCATTCTGCTTTCAGTCTGCTTTTGTCAGTAGAGTAATTGCCAAGTGTAGAGTCTCCAGAATCTTAAATACTTCTGAACAGCCATTGTAATATCGCATGATTTAACAACTCCTCATTTGATGAGAGGAGTAAAAAGCATAGACCCTGGTCCAACTTGAAATAGTTTGTCGTTTCTGAGATAATGCACATCTGGAGATTACGATAGTAACGTACGTCTAGATTGAGAGTCTTCTCTCTGGTCTGGTTAGAGACTGGTCAGAAGGAGGAAGGGGTTCAGGAGAGATTAACTGTTCAGGAGAGAACAGTCACCCCATCATATATGCAAGACAAAGAACAATGACATTTATTAGTTATACAATTATAACCACACAATGTCATATGACTCGCATTAACTTCTGAGCTCAGAATATCATCTAGTTCTGCACTGACCCTCATCTTAAGAAATCAATCAATCTAAAGGCTCATTCTGCTTCTAATACAGCATACTCTAAGAACTTCTGAGGTCAATTCATAAGCAATAAAAACATCTGCTTTCTTTGTTAGCTAATACGCCTTTTCTGAGTTTTCCTTGTGTTGTTCCCCCTTGCTGTAGTATGTCGATACAACTCCAGTTACTTATATCACAGCAGGTTTCTTTATTAGAGTAAAAGCCTGTTCACCCATAGAATAGAGTACAGGAACATAAAGTAGATATAAAATATATCCAATTAGGTTATGGATTAATACAAATATTCACGGCTTAAAAAAGAAGCAGGGGGCTTCCCTGGTGGCACAGCGGTTGAGAGTCCGCCTGCCGATGCAGGGGACACGGGTTCGTGCCCTGGTCCGGGAAGATCCCACATGCTGCGGAGCAACTGGGCCCGTGAGCCACAACTACTGAGCCTGCGCGTCTGGAGCCTGTGCTCCGCAACAAGAGAGGCCGTGACAGTGAGAGGCCCGCGCACCGCGATGAGGAGTGGCCCCCACTTGCCGCAACTAGAGAAAGCCCTCGCACAGAAACGAAGACCCAACACAGCAAAAATAAATTAATAAACTCCTACCCCCAACATCTAAAAAAAAAAAAAATAAGAAGCAAATGTTTAAGCAGACCTTGAGAAGCTGCAGCAGCAAATTGATCTGCTTATCATGAAGCATCAAAATACTACATTGTTTGATAACTCTATAATATTCTTCCTCTAAAGAACTCAAGAGGCATGGAAATATGTTGAAAAATGGCATTTTAAACTATACTAGTATTTAAACTAGTATTAGTAATAGTATTAGTATTAGCAGTAGTAGTACTGAGTCACTGTTAATATGAAATTTTTTTTTTAATCCCAGAGTAAAGTAATGAGTTTTGGTACAAACAAGCACTAGGGAAACAACCTTGGATTGAAAACAGCTCTGGAAATCCATAATAACGCCACACAAGGCAAGTCATTTAACTTTTAGACTTCAATTTCCTTATATATAAAATGGAGGGACTTCCCTGGCAATCCAGTGGTTGAGACTCCGCGTTTCCAATGCAGGGGGTAGAGGTTCAATCTCTGGTCAGGGAACTAAGATCCCACATGCCACGCAGCACAGCCAAAATTTTTTTTTTTTTTTTTGCGGTACGTGGGCCTCTCACTGCTGTGGCCTCTCCCATTGCGGAGCTCCAGATGCGCAGGCCCAGCGGCCATGGCTCACGGGCCCAGCCGCTCCGTGGCATGTGGGATCCTCCCAGACCGGGGCACGAACCCGCGTCCCCTGCATCGGCAGGCGGACTCTCAACCATTGCGCCACCAGGGAAGCCCACAGACAAAATTTTTTAAAAATGAAATAAAAACATCTGCCGTGTTTAACTGAAAGTGTTACACAAAGAGAAAAACTGAATAATGAATGTGAAAGGAATTGTAAAATGGCAAAGTATGACACAAAGTGGCGATTGAGACTGTGCGTATGCTTTAGGTTCTATATAGTTTTTTTCATGGATTTACACTATTATCACACAAACCCACTCTGCTGTCCCCATACCCATTCTTCCTAATTTTCCATGCCAAAAATATCAAAATATTACAGCTTCTAGAAAACTGAATCTACATATTGTGAATCAAAGATTCCATTCAATTTAGTTATTTACTTGAATTTGAGCCAGTGGTAGGAAATAGGGTTGAGGGCTCAGGGGTGCAGCATAGCAAATCCACTTCAATAAATGCCAACACTGAGAAATCAACTTCTCCCAATGCTTTGGGTAGATGTATGATCCAAAAACAATTCATTTAAAACATAATTTTGCATGTGATTTATCTATCATCCGGTCTGATTGCCTGTGGTACATTTTTATAATTATAAATTGAATGGAGAATAAAGATTATTCAAATAATCTTATTGGCTAAGGCACAGGGCATTAATTCAGTTTATAATAGCAATAATGACCTCAGCCCAGGACATTTCCAGGCAATTAATGACTGGTTGGAGTTAATGACCCGAGTTCCAGCCAAGGACCATCAACTCCTTCGAGCTGGTCATCAATCCTCAGAAAATGCCCAGTGCTTAGAGCACAGTCAGACCCATTCAGAATTTGACATCATTCCCACTTTTTATTTTCAAGTAAATTTGTTGCTCTACTCTTTTCTTAAAAGCCCATTTTACTTGTAAACTAGGTAAAAATGACTGATATTGTTTTTGAATAGCAAATTAGTTCATGGAACACGACAACTAAATGTTACATAGGCATAGGACACTGAATAGTATTGTAATATCGAAAACGCAGTACAGACCTGAAATATAAGACATCCATGCTCCAACTCTACAAATGCCTAAACATCAGTTCTACTAAGGAGAGCCTGGGTAGTGGGCCCCCTTTCCATGTCTTTATTTTCTCTCTTTCAGAGAGAGAATCGGAGTTAAACTATAATCGACACATTTCTACTTTCTACCCAGCAAGCTGCCTTGCTTGTCTTTAAACTCTTTTGCAGAATGAGTAGGAGACAGAGCCGAGAGAAACATGACTTTTAATATACAAGCCCAAGAGATACCACATCACAATATCGTCAGTCATTTCAAGCTCTTCTAGAATACCTCACGTATTTTTTTCCCATCTCACAGGAGGCATACGACACAGATGACCTGGATCACCAGCATGGCACGCACAGGCTTTTTGTGAGCCATTCAAGCAGAGAGAAGGATTCGGCCAGCCAGCCCCACTCTCTACGGGAGGCCTCCAGGATGCTGTTCATGACCAAGTCACAGCCTAGAGGAAAAGCACTGCAATGCTGCACTGACTTTGCCTCCCACTAGCTACCCCCCAGCGCTCTTTTTGCTACTGATTCCTTTGTCGTTTTAATCCATCACGGGAAAGGCAGAAGTCAAGAAATAACAGTGTGTAAAGTGGCCTGTACAGTCAGCATCACTGGCCCTAAAGGCATGAACTCAGACCACCTGTGACTATTAATGAAGGAGAAGATGCTTCATTCAGATATCACGCACATCCACAGTCCTGTCTTGGTTGAACTTTTTGCCTTCTATTCATTAACAGCCTGGAAAGGGAAACCTTTTAAAACTGTGTATATTAGACTCAAGTGGACAATTCATTAGTGTTGTCACTTACGTTAATAGCTGATGTCCACATTAGGCCTCATGCAGGCTGTGCTAAGTCACTGTCTGTACAGGGAAGAGAAAGCCCCTCAGTAACTGAACTAAGGGCTCCCAGAGGGGATCTCTCAGTGGGGATGGGAGACGTGTTGCCAAAGAATAAAGTCTAGTCATTGAAGCTGATGGATGATAAGAACAGTCAAAATAATGTTAATAGTAACACACTCTTACAAAGAAAAACATCACATTCCCATGTTTTTTTACTTACTGGGATGATGGGTATCTACCATTAAAACCATTATTTCTCCTGTCAAAAAGTAGACATAAAATAACTTGAAACTATCACAAAGAACACTGATGTATTGATGGTTTGATGTCTGATGAAGCCATGAAAAAAAGAAGTTCAGAACACAGGTGCTGCCCATGCCTTGGTGTACTTCCAGCCAGGGGCCACTTGCAGGTACAAGAAAATTAAGATATTGAGAACTGTGAAGCAGGAGGAGAGAAATACTAAAAACATGATCTATCAAATCCTGCTAAGGTACATTTGATGTGCTGGAATAATGCACATCATAATTTAATCAAGAAGCTATATTTACGCAAATCAACAATAAATTTGGAGGCAAATTCATAAGTTCTACAGAATAAAAATGAAATTTGAATTTGAGAAAAAAAGCAGTAGTTTTTATATCATTTTATAAAAAGCAGCTGATGATCCACGTCAAGAGTCCTAGTTTGACTTCTAGAAGCAGACGACGTGGAAGAATATATATATTCTACAGATAAAGCTGTTACTAGATAATTGGCTTAGGAGCATACTTTCTATGCTGGAGTTCAGAGGATTCAGGAATCCTGAGCCCCACTTAGCAGAGCTAGGAAATGAACTCATGTCTGTCTCAATACAAAGCTTATGTGCTTTCTGCCTCACTGTGGGCCACATGTTAAAATCTCTTCCTATCGTTCCATACAATGTGCTATTTCACTTAGGAAGATTTCACAAATCATTTAAATATGCAAACAGGAGGAAAGCTAGTTCACGGTGTCTCCATTGCTAACCATCTATCTAACCTGTTCAGTTATAAAACAAGAAGACAGCAAAAGCCCTCAAGAAGCTCTGATTTGCATCTAATCATAGATTAGAATTTGGAAAATCTTTTCATCTAAGGGATGCCACAGCTTCAATCAGAAGATGGCAAAGAAGTGATGTCAATACCCAGATTTCAAAACATGTTTTAAAACACTCCCCAGAGAACATTCAAACATTAATAATCAAGATCACCAGTTTTGCAAGTAGTATAAAAGTTGTGTGTTATTTAAACTAGGCGTGTAAGAAGAAAAGTCATATGGTTAAACATTATTCCCAACTCTGTCTAGGAGCAGAAAAAGAAAGCACTAAAAGTATGTACACCTTTCTGGGTACCAAGCTGACAGTCTCTGTCCTCATAGCTCCTTGGACTAGAGGGTCTCTAAGATGTGTTTATCTTCTGAAAGCCTGTATTTAATTTCCAATTATATATATAATGAGTGTTAATGAACTGCCTTCTCTCCATCTTCTGAGAATACGATATGTTATTTCTATATATGCTTATGAGCACTTGTAGTGGGTTTGTTTTACACTGTGAGAGCAGAGTTGGGAAACTGATGAATTGCAAAGTCACCTGTCAAAGGAAATGCCTTTTTATTCTCTTTTAAAATAAGTGTTGCAGGAGGTTATGGTGGAAAGTGCTTCACTCTGTTCCTGTTTTATGGAACTGACATAAGATGTTCTTTCTAAACTGAGTCCATTTTTAAGATGTGGTCCACTCTCTTTAGAGATGTAAACAACAACAAACCAACCTGAACTATAGATAGAAAATTCTCAGTTTAAAAATGGGCTTTGTTCTAAAAATCTATAAAAGAGTTGTTCAAACTGACTGCTTTTCGCCTACAAACAACTGTACACCTAACGATCATGTAGCTGAAACATCACACAAAACTGACCCAACTATTAATATTGTTGAAATGGGGCCTAAGATCTATTGAGTCCCAAGTTCAGATCCAACCACACAGAGAGGAAAGGAAAAGGATGACAAAGCTCCTAGCTAATGGCAGGATGAGCTTCAAAAGAGTTCTGAAACAGGCAAATTGTGTCTTGGGAATTCTCGCACTTCCCTTTTTAAATTGGTTCTCTAGTACATGGTGCCTTCCTCCACTGACGACCATGAGTACAGGGCCTTGCTTTTCACCTCCTCTCCCCCAGCCTCAGTTACTTCATTTGCTTCTCAGAAATCACTGACTTCATTTTCCTGAAGCCACATCTCAGAATCTCTTTGTGCAGTGGCTCTTGGGTAAGAGTTAGGGGAAAAGACCATTACCTTAAACCTCTGTATCTCATTTTCCTCTGGTAAGAATGGTAACAATCCTTTACCTAAACCACATGATAGTAGTGAGGAATAAAATGTAAAATACAGAACACGAATGCATGGTGTCAACTAAATTGCAAGCCAAATTCTAAGTATTATTTTGTTGAACTAATTTACACAAATGTGTGAAGCCCATTAACACTCTGAGAATTATATATTCTTTAACAAGTGAATGATAAGTAACTCTAATTAATCTCTAATCGGTAAACTTTCAGGTAGTATTAAAAGGCGCATGTGAAAAAGACTCAGTAATTTCGAAGAAACGTGCTCTGGGCAAAGGGATCTTGCAAACAGCCAGTCCCACAGAGTCTGCCAAAGTCAGGGTCCCAGAATGTCATCCTAATTTCTCACTTTTTTTCCCATATTACTCTTCTCTTGTCATATGGTTTTATGGCAAGGACAAAAGAGCCTTCAAGTGTTTCTGGGAGTTCCTGTCCAGTGGTTTCTGGGGAGAAAGAGTCAAGGGATAGGGAGTGGCTGTTTGTTAGAACATTAGGACAGGTCATATGTAAGTGCTAAGAAGTGGTCCGTGGTAAACTCACCCAAGTGGCCACTCTGACTACAGTCTCTAGTATGATGTTTCCAAAACTTCAGTTGCAGAAAATGATTCAAGTCTGTGGTTTCTCCTATCTGGGAAAAGGTCACCCATTTTCTTGCTAATAAATGGCACATAATCTAAGTCTGCATCTTAAGAAGGATGAGTGATGTTCAACTACAGGACCTGAATTAGAACATGTTTTAGATTTATAAAAGGGAATCGGCTATATGAAGTGGTATATGATGGTGCCCTCTGCAGGAAAGTCAGAGACAAAGACTTCCTCTGGACTGAGAATGGACTAAATAACTTCATCATCATGGTGTCTTTGTAGTGCATTGCAGTGAGATAACGGCATGGATAATTTGATATCATGCTTTAGGATTAAAATGCTTCTCTTTACCACATCTTCCATCAAAAAATTCTTATAACTTGGCAAGGCACCTAGGTAAGAGACTTAAGGCATAATGTTGCATGTCTTCAACCCACAGTGCTCCTTGTGTCAACCTTAGCCACCTACTACAATGTCTGAAATTTTCTCTGGGCAGGTGAGTCTTGATGGGAACAAGACGGCATTAGGAGCATCGAAAGTCTATGATGGGCTCAGAGCGGAAATCCTGGGCCACTGGAGGGCAGCATGTTGTCTGTATCAGTTAGTTGTCACTGCATAAAAATCCATCCCAAATTTAATGCCTTAAAACCACAATCACTTGTTTGCTTATAGATCTACAATTTGGGCAGGCTGGGCAGAAATGACTTGTCTCCATGTGGTGTCAGCTCACTTAAAAGCCTTCAGTGAAAGCTAAACTAAGTGACAGAACATCCAAGATGGTGTTACATTCACATCTGGTGCTTCAGCTTTGATAGCTGGAATATATAGGGGCCTGCTGGTCATCTGTCTCTCTCTCTCCAGCAGGGTAGCTGGACCTCTTTATATGATTGATTGGCTCAGAGCTCCAAGACAGTCAAAGCAGAAGTTCTAGGCCTCTTATGGCTTAGGCCTCACACTGGTACAGTGTCATGTCTACAGCGTTCCTTTAGGTCCAAACAACTCACAAAGCCAACTCAGATTCAAAAGGCGGGTAGATTCTACCTCATGGTGGGAAGAGCAGCAGACAATCCATCTTTAATCCACAATAATGTCCCTGCATGTAAAATTTGGCAGTCACTTTAAACCAGATAGAAAGTAGTTGAGAAAGGGAGCTTGAGAATGACCTGAAGATAATTGTTATTTTTTTTTCTTCTGTTTTGCAGATTGCTGGCCAAATTCACTCAGCCACACGTGTCTCTGGTCCTGCCCTTAAATCTGGCCATTCACAACCTTGTCAGCACCCATTTATCGGAACACCAAAGTACAGAACAGCAGTGGCAAACTATAACCCATGTCAACTGTGTTTGTAAATAAAGTTTTATTGGAACACATCCCTCCCCTGTCATTTACGTATTTTTATGGTTGCTTCTGTGCTACAACAGCAGAGTTAAGTAGTTGTGACAAAAACCATATAGCTCACACAGCCAAAGATGTTTACTTTATGGCCTTATTAGATTGCTAGGCCTACCATAAAAAGGAGCACAGACTGGGAGGCTTAAGCAAAAGAAACTTATTTTCTCACAGTGCTAGGGGCTAGAACTCTGTGATCAAGGTATCTTCAGGATTAGTTCCTTCTAAGGGCTATGAGGGAAGGATGTGTTCCAGGCCTCTCTCCTTGGCTATAGATGGTCATCTCCCTGTGTCTTCATATCATCTTCCCTCTGTGCATGTCTGTGTCCAAATTTCCTCTTTTTATAAGGACACCAGTCATAATGGATTAGGGCTCACCCTAGTGTCCTCATTTAAACTTGATTACCTCTCTAAAGACCCTATCTCCAAATAAGGTCACATTCTGAGGTACTGGAAGTTAGGACTTCCACATATGAATCTGGGGTGGGAGGGACAGAATTCAGCCCATAACAACAGCCCCCCAACAGAAACAGTTTGTTGACTCCTGGAAAAGAGAAAAGAAGGCAAATCCAGCTGTTAGAAGCTTTGGGTTCTAGTTTCAATTGTGCACCTTACTAGGTGGGTCACTACAGACAAGTTACGAAAATTCTTCAATTTTCTTTCACATTAGTACATTTCATTCAGTACTTGGACTGCTTACCTCCCAGGGTAATTGTAAGATCAAACTGGGATACTGTGCAGGAAAGCAGTATGAAAAATAAAAGGTGTTACATGAGTTTTATATATATATATATACTATACATACTTTGAATAATTTATTGGTGTTTAACTCTGGGGCTTTGTCTATTTGAACTTAAGCTTGGCCTCCATTGAGTGGGAAATACATTAGCAGCTTCCTCCTGGTTGGAGAAGAAAGTGAACCAGTGGTTAAATTTCTACAGTTTTTCTGAATCACGCTACTCAATATATTCTGACCTGTAGCTTCTTAATTTCAGAAAGCTTCCTTCAGGAGCTTTTCACTCAGTTTCTTTTCCTGTGTAACCCGTGGTCCTTACCTGCCTACCTGGTTTGCCCATTTGCCTTGCAGCGCTCTTCAGTAACTTTACCCTGGGAGCCTAAGGCTCCAGTCTGATTGAGGTCCAGGACCCCATTTTAACTTCCTCTGTGTATCCTGCCACTGAATAGCACAGCTAATCTCAGACTTCTGCCTTGTACCTGCTAGAGTTTCTAGAACAAAACTTCCGATGCCTGACACATCCTGGATGTCTTTTGGTTCTACAGTCCTTCCATCTCTGTGCTCTACCTCCACACCTCAAATAAGAAGCTAGAAAACTCATAATTTTCCCTTTGATACTAAGTTGCATGAGTCAGATCACTCCAATTCAAGGCAGAGCTTCCTAAATCTGCTATTTGTATTAAGACCTCATAAGGCATGTTAGGTAAGGGAGCAAGTATGATTCTATCAGATTTCATAAGATGAAGATTACTGTTAGTTTGCCCATTTTTGAAACTAATTTCCTCTTTTAAAAAAAGAGTGCAGGAAAAGTGTTTGCATTTTTCTGAAAGAGAGGAAAAATGGTTCTAAATTAAATGTCGATCTAAAGTAGTAAAGTCAACAAAAGTCTCCCAAAGAGAACAATAAAGGCATCTGTATTTAGCAAAGCTAAATATTAGTCTTCAGTGTTTGGGTAGATAGTTCCACTTGACAATGCAAAGGTAGCTCTCATACTGAATTGCCTTTAATGGAGAAAAACGAATTGCTGTTAATCTTATCTTGATAAATTATGAAATGCTATGCCAATCTTTCCCATTTGGATATGTCACCTTGTCTTTTCTATTTGCTGAACTTGAACTTTTTAAACAAAATGAGCCATACAGCTTGGTAAAATCAATTTACTGAAATGGGTCTGTGTACTCTCACTCTGATAAAGGGATGTCAGTGATATATGCCATAACCAAAAGGCACTCTTCCATGGAATTCTACCAGTCTGCCAGGTATTTGCTGGAGATTTCATGCCAAAGGACCCCGAAATCCTCAGCAGATCTAATTTTAGCATTGTTCAATTACTCCTAAGCTGTCTTTATTTGCCCTGACATCTTAGCATCAAAGATACTATACACATGCAACGCTATTAGTGATTCAAGCATGATTCTCTTCAACTAAACTTCACATAAATTGAAATATTTGAGCCTAAAAAAAATCCAGTTTCTTTGACTTCTATGAGTTCTAACCAATTCATTAAGCATTAACTTGGTGCTGCATCTATGTTTTGCTGAATTGAAATTTATGGAAAAGATTTAGCCGAAGACAAGCATGAAATTAAAAAGTGTAAAATGAGCTGAGGTCTCTACTCTGTCACTTTAAAAAAACATTGGAGGTCTCCAATTATCCAATAGAATAGAATTAATAAAAACCATATATAATGTCATAATAGATTTTATTCCAGTAGAACAACATTATTACATCTGATTGCAAATCACATGAATACTTTCTGGCAACCAAAAGGAAAAAATTCACACTGTTGATAACTGTGTAGCTTTCCATATATCAAAATGTATGAGGGGTATATGTTACTCGTATTATTAAATTCTTATTATATTTTAATGTTGTAATCTAATTTCTCTAAGTGCCTCATTATTTTTCATTTCAGCTGCCAAATGCACATATATTTTATGTTGCTAGTGAATTAAACAGAGGCATGCTAAACAGATTGATATTCTGGATTCACTCTGTGATTTAAATGTACTGATTATAGTGTAAAAAAAGACAAGGAAAAATGTGCTGTTTCCTGTAGGTCACAGCCAGTGGTTTATAACAAAGGCAATCTCTACTGTGCCCAGAAACATATTGTATGTAAACAACAGGTGTGAAAAATAATATAATTTCAAATAAGTGTAATTGCTTATTTGCAACAGAATATCTGAGATATCAACAAAATTTGAGCTTCTAAAACTGTCTGCAGGTAAACTGTGTTGTACAAGAACCAGCACAGCCTAATGAGAGTTTAGTCACTTAATAACTACTCACTGTCCCTAGCAATGACATCTCTTGGGTGATGACAGACATGATCAGCATAAAGGGATACAACAGAATGATGTATCAGCTAGCTGTTACTGGGTAACAAACCATATCAAAGCTTAGTCACTTAAAAAGTAGCTAATCATTCAGCTCATAATCCTGAGTGTTGGCAATTTAGGCTATGCTCAGTTGAGATGTCTCTGGTGTGGCACCTTCATGTCTTGTGGTCAGCTGCAAATTGAGCCAGTGGCTTTGCTAATCTTAGCTGGGCTCTCTCCATCTCTAGGGCCTCAGCTGGGATAACTGGGTTTCACAGCTCTGGTGATTGCTCCATCCTCCAGGAGACTAGCCTGGGCTTGTTCATATGGCCATGGTAGGGGGTTCCAAGAAAGTAACCAGAAACACTTAAGAGTTCATGAGGCTTGGGTATGGAGCCTCCATACCATCACTTCCACTAAATTTTTCTGGATAAGAAGGTCTTGATTTAAGGGTAGAGAAATAGACTGTAGTCCATCATGGGAAGAGCTGTAAGGTTACATGGCAAAGATCATAAATAAAAGTAAAGGTGGAGATTTGCAGCTATTTTTTCAAACACTCTCCCACAATGGTGACTTATTAAAACAGGTATTTCGGATAAATTTATTAAAAGACTCTATCACCTCTATTGTTACTAGGACTTCTCAAGGAACCACAAATATTATTTTCAGAGACTGGGGAAAGTCCAAATCCTGCCTTATAAATCATTATCCCTTTATGTCCCTTGCCATGGGTTTTCAAAGAATGATCACACAGAAAACCAGTAGCCAAATGAAATTCAGTTATTATTTTTTATAACAGCTGCTAGGCTCTGATAATCCAGGGCCAGGTGCATGGAGGAAGGACATTGGTAAGAGCTGCTCTTTAGCCTCTTGGTCATCAGGTCTCATGGGGAAAAAGCTGTGGAGAAGAGACTGGCTACACGTCTTTAACATAGAAATCTCTTCTTACTTGGAAAACTGATTCCGAGCATATTCTACAGTTCTGACCATTAAGATTAATTGTTCCTCTTTTAGGATATCAGTAGCTAGGAAGGGGGTGGTCAAAAGTGGGTTTGGCTTGCTTCCACACTTCAAATCCCAACACCATGCTAAAATTGATGGCAACAATAACTTACAATAACAACCAGATAGTTTTAAGCTAGGTCTCTCACCAAAATCTCAGCCAGACTCATGCAGCTGCTCTGTACAAATCACCAGCTCCCTCCATCCCTTGTCTCAAAGCAGTAACTCAATGTGCTCATGGTTCTACCCTCTGGGACAAGCTGACACACAAATACACTTACTTCATAATAACTTTACAACTGACCTGGCAACTCTTGCTACAGCTTCTCCCTCTTCCATAATTCAATATGTGTAAAAAGACTATCTAATGCTCTCAAATGATATTTTTTCCTCTGTTTAATCCAGGTTTATAATTTACCTCTAGAATAGTAAAGTAAAATAACCAGAACCCCCAGACTAGAACTGCTTATCCCAGCTCTACCTGGAACTATGTGATCTTAGAGGAAGACTGAGGTAACAATACCTTCCTCTCTATTTATTTCTCCTTATCAGAACTTACATATGCTTAAGTGTCTAGCACTTTATAAAAAATAAAACATAATTTAAAGCCTCCTATAATCTCCCAATTTTTATCTAGCAATTGTCCTGCCCCACCTCTTCCTCATGGTCACATTTTACTTTAATTCCCTCCTTTTCTTCTGCTTCCACTCGTCTGGAAGCCCACTCCAGTCCCAGTCTGCCTTTAGCTCCCACAACACCACCAAATTTCTCCTACTAAGACTCCGATGACCGCCATGTTATTAAACCCAGTAGACAGTTTTCCACTCTTATCTTTTTGGATGGCTTAGAAATGTGTGATACAATTAACAGTGTTATTCCTTCTCGGAATACTCTGTTTTGAGTGTCCTTTGCCCTTCCTGGCTCACCCTCCTCCACCTAACCAGAGTTCTCAATTTCTCTCCTCTTCTCCTCAATCCATACTCTTCAGTCTACCCCCATACCTTCAATTATAGCTATGCTGATAAATCTCAAATTGAGCTCCTCATTGATATTTCTAGCAGTCCACTTGACCTCTCCATGTGTATGTTTCAGAGGCAGTTCAACACAAACATCCCAAACTGATCTCATCATACGTCCCCCTAAATAACCCCTGCCACAAGCATTCTCAAACCAGAAGCTGGAAGTCATCCTTGAACTCTCCCTCTCTTGCTTAACAATATCCAAACAACCATCTCTATTTCCCGAAGCCATCCATTTATGTTCACCTTCCCTTCCTCATACTAACTCAAGTGAATCTTATCTCCTGGCTGACATATAGCAAGAGTTTTCTGGTGGACTGCCCCCTTCCATTCTTACTCTCTATAATCCATTCTCTACTTTCCAGCCAAAAGATGTAACCCTGATCCAGTCAATCTTGAACTTCAAATCAACTCTTCAATGCTTTTCCATTTCCCTTGGGATGAAGTTCACCTCCCTGACAGACTCTGCAAGGCCCTAGACAGTCAGCCTCCTGGTTATCACTCCAGCATCATCTCTTGCCATTCTCCCCTTGCTGCTCTTCACATTTGGCCTACCTTGAGCTTCTTAATGATTCAGTATTCTTTCTCATCATCGTACATGCTTTTATTTCCCACCCATCTTCACGCTAGTTTTTTCTGACCCTCCTGGTAAACGTGCACTTCCCATAACACTTCCAACCGTTTGTTCAATAGCTGTGCTCCCTGGAGACTGTGTGCTTCTCAAAAGCAGGGGCTCTGCTATAACCTTTCTGCCTAGTAAGGTGCCTGACACTTCCAACCGTTTGTTCAATAGCTGTGCTCCCTGGAGACTGTGTGTTTCTCAAAAGCAGGGGCTCTGCTATAACCTTTCTGCCTAGAAAGGTAGCCTGACACATTTACTCAACAAACTCAAATGTTTGCTGAGTAAATAAAGAATTTATAGACCTCTGGGTTATTCCCCATTTCTAAAGTGGAAATGTTCATGTTTGATCCTGATCCTTGTATCGGCTACTTTTTGAAGTTGTCTAGATTATATAATAAGTACTATTATAAAAATAATAAAGGTGAAAGTTCTCTGAAACACATAAAGCCTTTTACAAATGAAAAAGGTATTATAACAACCTCTACGTATTATTCACACAAATGATTCAAGTAGGTTTGGGGAAGCCCTGAGAATCCAAATTTTGATGAAGGGAAAAACAGCTTCAAGTTTAAATGACAAAGTTAGCAACCGCAGGCATTTCAGTTGGAGGCTGACTCTTACCAATATTTGTATCATCTGATTATCCAAGTCACTAATTTTTATGCTCTGTCATGACCCCTGTTATCTTCTTTCTACCCAACACCATCTCAATGTTTAATCACTCGCTTTTCTATTTTTTACCTTCAGGTTTCACTTTACAAATATCTACTGTAAGACAATCCCTGTACCAGGCTGTAGAGGTATAAAGATAATGATCACAGAGTTCTAGACTTTCCACTTACTATTAAAACTATGGAAACTGATATAATGTAGTGCATAAGAGGAAAGAACCTGAGGCCAGAAAACTGTGGCTTTGCATCTCATCTCTGCTATTTACAAAATCTGTGAGCTTTGGCACATTTTTGCTCATTGGTTTCATTACCTTTAACATCGGTAAAAACTACTACCCCAAACACTTACCAAAACAACTACTAAAATTACCAATAGAATTAAATGAGGTAGCATTTAAAGCACATAGTATGTGCTTTGTATATAAGTGCTCAATTAGTAGAATTACCTGTTAGGACTCTAACAACCCAAAAAGCCAACTAAATATACTTTTAAAATACTAAAATAAGGAAAACTATTTTAAGTTGTTTTTCACTGCATATGAAGACTATCCCATCACTTTGATCATACAGTGTAACCTAACCAAGTGGGTAACTATCCCATCATATTCAGAGAGTCCATCCACACTCGAGGCAGGAGGATCATACTGGGTGTGTACACTAGGAGGAGATAATCTCGGGGACCATCTTAGGATTCAGCCTACTACAAGGAGAAAGACAGCAACTTGAACAGCATAGTAATAATACGAAGGAGTTTCTGTGGCATAAAAAAAAAAGAAACATATGCTTTCTCTACTACACAATTTACTAGATTAAGCATACCCACAACTGAGCCCAAATATAAAGCCAAAAGGAAAAAGTGAAAAATACGTCAAAATGTAAATAGATGAAATCTTAGAAAATTCAAAAGAACTGAAGGAATGATCCAAGAATCCTGAAATAAGGCTACTATAGTTCCAGAAAAAATAAAGTGACAAAGAGGGGATAGGCAATAAACAAACAACATAAGAAAAAGATTTTGCATTAAAAATATGCCAAGTCTCAATCCTGACTGATGATAAAAGACACACAGTCAGCATAGCATGGTAAAATCTATGAAATTAATGAATTAAGAGGAAAACCTACAATTATTAGACAGAGAAGGTGTCAACTTCAAAGAAAAAGTATTATATTGACACTCATGGTATCACTTATGCCACTCTAAAAGCTAGAAAGTATGGAATCACTACTAACAAAAGAGAACTTAACAATCCTATAGCCAGCCACTATATCAGCCATCTGTCAGGGTATAAACAGGTATTTGAGAATATGCAAGAAGTCTGAGAGGGTATTACCACATAACAAATCTTAGGGAAATACCTGACTAAGTACTTAACACATAGGAAGCAGAATCAAAATCTCACAATAGGGGAAAATAAGTAAGAGCTAAAACAGTGGTGAGGAGTGACCTTTACAATTTAGATCAATAATATAAACAGATGATGACGGACCATTTGGAAATCTGTGATGCATGCTCTTGAAACAAAATAAAATATTTAGGAAAAGACTGCGATGATAAAAGGCAACATTTTAAGGACTATAGTAATAAACCTCTATGGAACACATTGCACAATATCAGACTAGAAAATGCAAATATTCAAGAGAGTTCAAGAACCAAATAAAAACATAGTTGGAGTCTTCAGTATGCTTCATTTGGAATTAAACTACTCTACTAAACTAAAAATAAAAGGACCATGGAGGATTTTAATACAAATAAGAAAAAAAACTTAATAGGCCTACATACTCACATCTCCACAAATAATATAAAAATTTTGCATTTACATGGAACACTTATGAAAATCAATATGAACTTGTCCACAAAGAACAGTTTAACAACTTTAAAAAGCAAAGATCACATTTTCTGATCATAATCCAATAAATATGGAAATTAATAGTAAATATGCAGCAAGAAAAGTACTTGGAAACTAACATACATATTCCTAACTAATGCTTCAATCAAAAAAGAAAGGGGAGCGGACTTCTCTGGTGACCCAGTGGTTACGACTTCGCCTTCCAATGTAGGGGGTGCGGGTTGATCCCTGGTCAGGGAGCTAAGATCCCACATGCCTTGTGGCCAAAAAAGCAAATCATAAAATAGAAGCAATATTGTAATAAATTCAATAAAGACTTTAAAAATGGTCCACATCAAAAAAATAAAAATGAAAAAATAAAAAAGAAAGGGGAAGTAAAACCTACCTGGAAAAAAATTAAAAAGTGACTATTTCATATCAAAAACTATGAAAGACAACAAAAGCTGTTCTCAAAGAAAATTACATAGCCTTCATTATTAAGGGAAGAGGAAGGAGGGAGAGAGGGAGGGAGGGAGGGAGGGAGGGAGGGAGGGAAGGAAGGAGGGAGGGAGGGAGGGAGGGAGGGAGGGAGGGAGGGAAGGAGGAAAGAAAGAAGGAAGGGAGGGAGGAAGGAAGGAAGGAAGGAAGTAAAGAATAACCTTATTATTCATCATATGAAATAAGAAAGAAAGCAGTCCTTAGGATTATACACTTTGGGTCTTTTTTATAAGTTTATTCATAGCTTGCGGATTAGAACCTTAGCTGTATGTATAACCAACAAAATTTGCTCTGTTAAAAAAATCCCAACCTGTGACAAATCAAAACTGCATAGATTTGGTTCTTAGTAACAACTGGCTAATTCAGGCAGAACGAATAAGAATATCTGTGTATCAGATCAGAGCATGAATTTGAAAAATTATTAGGTGCTGGTAAAAACAATAACAAAACATCCAAAGAACTATCCAGTACTTTCTGATGATGTCTACAAGAATCATTTGTTTAAAGCTCTTTTTAGTAAACATTCAGGCTTTGTGTTCAGGGTTGCAAATATGATGTGAGAAGTTCCAGAGCAGAGGTGCTTTAAGGATGCTAAGTCTTATAAAAATCCCCAAGGAGCCACACCCAAATGAGACTTCCATTTTTCAGGATACAAAATTTCTTTAATGATGAAAACCCCATTTCCGGAGGCCCACACAGAAAAAAACTCAAGAATATATTTTTTAAAAAAACCACTAGTAGATGAGTAAGTAGTAACTAGCTCCCTGTGCACTCCCCCCAAATTATCATAAAATGGCCGACATACTGATAGATAAAAAATGGGAAATCTACAACAGCACAGAAAACAGAAGTTAGAAGCTCCACACACACCAAAACCCTAGAGGTTCCAAAGAACACTACAAACCAAACTGGGTGGCAAACCATAGACTAAGAATTAGCTATGTAATGAGTACGCATAAATGGAGAAGAAAAAAGAATTGTCTTTTATAGTGAAATAGGCATAAGAACTAATTTCCCACACACATACAAACATTTATATAATAAACAAGGAAGTAAAACAGCTAATAGGTATAAAAATTCAACCTCAGCACAATTACATACATTAATTTGCCTCTCAAATTACTAAAACATAATTATTATAATATTTAGTACATAAGAACGTACATTGAGATGGACACATTCACAAACTTCTGGTGAGACTGTTATTGAAATGACATTTCTGGAAAATAATTGTGCAAATCGTGTCCAGAAATTAAAAAGTGCTTATATCCTTTGACCATAATTACTTTTCCAGAATTCTATCTTCATAAAAACTCTTCACCACAGCCTCATAATAGGAAAAAAGTTGAAAGAACGTAACTGTGTAACAACAGATAATTAATTAAGCATATTTATGGGTCATCCATAATGTTTTACAATCATTAAAATATCATTTGTTAAAAACTAACGATACAGAAACATGTGGCTGAAAATTCATATCTACCATTAAATCACAACATAAAACATGTAAGAAAAAGGCTGGAATAAAATGCAACAAAATCTTAGCAATGACTATATCAGGGAAAAATTAAAATTTTCTTTTAAAGACTGTGCTCTACTTTGGGGAAATAATGTTTGCAGGATTTGTTAACTAACTGAATTTCCTATTTGTACCCTATCTCCATGACAGTTTTGTGATCTACATCAGGAGTCATTTATCCATTTCCTAAAAAAAAGTGTTCCCTCTTTGTTTTAATTAGATTTAGGATCTTCGATCAAATTATTCCTTTCTAATGCCATCTTATATTAGTTGAGTTTCAACTGAAGTCTCAAGCTATGCCTATCACAACATTTTGCATTCCTGTATTAAAATTTTCAGTGCTTTGGTAATCACTTGTACTGTGTGCTTTTAATACACAGTTACCTGGAACCAGAAAAACTCCGTTATGTCCATCTAAAAATTACAAATTTTTTTCCTGCCAATGGTCCTTCTTTACCTGGCTCTCATTTTCTGTCTTCTGCTTGCAATAGTGTATGGCAGTTTTATTAGCAGTTTTTCTTTCCACCCATTAAACTTTAGATTAAAGCCAAGAGATAAGGTTTTATGATTCTTCTTTCAAACATATCTTTCATAGTATATGCTAAAACCTTGCCAGACATTCTTTTTTTCATTCAATGTCATCCATATTTTGTGCTGTTTCCTTTTCATAGTTTTATTCTCTTCCAGTGTCACAATCACCAACCAGAAGAACTGCAAGTGTCACTAGTACCAGGGGACCATATCCAGCCAATCCTGGAATGTTATTCCAGAATGTTAAATGTCTGAGAGTGGTATCAGAGATTTTTATCCCGATGTGTGATACATTTCCACTTGCTTTAGCAGAAATGAGTAGCCCTCGGTAAATATAAGAGATCTACCAAAACCCCGTTCACATTTTTTGAAATACAAGCCCAGGAATGCAGTCACTACACATAGCTGCCACTTAACATCTTTGTGACCTCTTGGAGTGAAGTTGTCACCAACCCTCAGGACCTTGTAGAGGTGACAGGCCCTCTTCTACCTGCAGCCCCTGGGCCTTCCTGCCTGAATCCTCCTCTAACTGGGTAGCAGTGAATCCTTTTCAAAATGATCTAAGCCACCACTGATGAAAAAGTCCCCTACTTCTTTAAAACGTCTAAAGGCTTCAGAATGTCCTACACACTTTCCCCTCTGAATCTTCCACTTGTTTATCTCTTACAACAGATTTACTACCGCACTCAGAATTCTACAAGGATTCCTCCCACCCTCAAACCCTTTAATATGAAGCTTATTCTCACTTCAACACTTTAATAAGCTGGGTATAAAAATCATTTGGAAGGATTTTTTTAAATGCATGCAGGTTCCTGGGCTCATCCCCTGGAAATTCTGTTTCAGTAAGTCTAGGTAGGGTACAGGGAATCAGCATTTTTAACAAACATTGCAGTTGATTCTAATAGGGATGCTTTCCCAGGTACACATTGAGAAAGTGTTTTCACCTTTCTAAGAACCTGGAACATCATTCCTCAAGCTCCTTCTCCTGCAACAGGTTCTACTCCTCAAAACACTCTGCTTCTAAAGGTTCCTATTGCTTATCTTGTTAAACCTATTTTGTTCTAGTTCCATCCATTTGATGGCTGCTCAGTACTAACATATGGAAGACTTAAATACTCTTTCATGGGAGACATACATTCACTGAACAAAAGACCCTACAACCACGGGCTTCCCTTCCTTAGGGTAGCAGGCGGCACCATAAGTAGCACTGACTCACCTTTCCTGATTATTCCTGGCCTCCTCCTGTACCCATGCACCTGGATCACAGACGTCATTTAGTGCATTCTTAATGGATAAGCAGCTTTCCATACCTACATTTTCATGGTCAATTACGTCATATAACTAGCAGTTATTTCTGATTTCCTCAATAAGTTTAAATCAAGAAAGTTCCATTTTATTTAATCTTAATGTCTGCTCATGTAATTCATCGTATTCAGCTTCTCTTTCTCCTGATCCTTTTTGCCCTTTCTATGGTTTTTCCTACTTGCTCCTTTAATTACAAAACCTGCATAAACTCCTGGTGCATTTACAAACCCTTTCCAAGTCAGCCCTACAGGTAAACAAAGCTTATAATAACAGTGTTTACTGTTAACACCTGAACAAAAAATGATGTCCATTAATATTTAGGACTTTTTCAATCATGATGTGGGTTTCCATTATGCAACCAAGGCAGAGCAGTACAAAAAAGTTATAATATTTTTTCTTCTCTTCTGTCAAATATCTCACTTGAAGCTCCTTTAATTACCAAACCTGCATAAACCCTGGTGCATTTACAGACCCTTTCCAAGTCAGCCCTACAGATACATAAAGCTTATAACAGTGTTTACTGCTAACACCTGAAGAATAAAATGATGTCTCTTAATATTTAGGACTTTTTCAATCATGACATGAGTTTCCATTATGTAATCAAGGCAGAGTAGCACAATAAACTGTAATATTTTTTCCTCTCTTCAGTCAAATGTCTCACTTGAAACAAAAGGTCTGTACCCAAAAAAACTAAATTCTATTTTCACTTCCAGGATGATGTTTACATATGAGAAAACTTAGTTTATAAAAAAGATTTTTTTTTCATCCTCAAGTCAGGGGACTGACAGTGTGCAAAGAAGGAATAATTAACTGGTTAGGAAGAGAAAGATAAACAAGCTTAGCCCTTCTTAGAGACCATGAATACACAGTTATTTCTCACAAATGCACATTAAATGTAGTTGAACAACCTTTCTGAAATATGCATACTATCAGCTCACCAATAACATCTTTTAAGCTAATGTACTCAGATGTTTATTGGGAGAAAAATGATTTCTGTGATGAATTTTAAACCAAGTAACAAAAATATATTACACTTTCAAAGTAGATGACATTGCAGTTAAATGTATCCCCACTTACAAATATTATAAATACCTAGTGACTATAAATATGATGAATATAAAACAAGTGGGAAGTGTTTTCCCTTGCAATACAACTTAAATCAGAGATTATCTCAATATTTTTCAACCAACTCCTCATACATGGGAACTGTTTCTGAAAATGCCTTGAGAGCATGAGTAAACTGATGTCCCACAGAGACTAAAGAAGAAGTCCCTGCAATTTAATGGATGCAAATCCCCCTCCCCAGCACAGCGTTAAGTCACTTGATCTACTTATTCCTCTGTTTCCATGTCTGTACAATGAAGGTTATTAGAGTTCCTAGGGTCGTTAGGAGGATTAGATATAAAAATAAATGTAGTATATTCTGTATGCATGTATTTTTGTATGTATATGTATTTATGTATGTGTATATGTATTTTGTACCTATGTATGGGCAAATTAATATAAAGAAGGTAATAAATGTAAAAGAAAAGTATATATAGTGAAAACTCACTAACACACCTTATTCTCGTTATATGCAGTTTTGGGGTACTGAAATTTTCCAAAATGGTTACATTGAGATGTCTTATTTTATTATTAGACTGGTTCCTTGTGAAAAAAAATATTTCCCAATAATACTCTGTACTCAAAAGTCTCAGATAAAAAGCAAGTAAGATGATATTAGGGCAAAGTACTTTCAAAAAAGTCCTCTACAAATTTCAGGCATTATTAGTGTTGATGACAATGGTGATAAGAATGATGGTTACACATTTCTCAAATCTTAATCTCACCCAGATGGTGCCATTTTCTCCAGCCTTTGGGAGTCACTCTTCCTTTTTACACAAGTAACAGTAATTCAGTCACCATCCTTTGTTTGGGTTTCCCCCATCCCTGAGGACTCGCTGAGGAATGCATGCATGTGACACCGTTACACTCTCTGGGTCACTTCTTCTCAAGTATGTAAGCCTGCCCTGCAACACCCAAAGCACAGCTAAGACCAGTGGAAGCCATAGACAAATGGAAGGTCATCGTAATGCAGGAAAAGAAAATGCAGCTCTTCAGTAGTCCCTTCACAGGCAGTCGCTTATTCTTTTTAACCCCTCAAATAGTTCTCCTCAGAATTTTACCTGCTAACACATTATAGAAGTCGTCTATCTCTTCCCAACTGAAGTTCTTTCAGACCATGTCCTTCCTACTGAGAACTCAGGTGCCTGTGTTCCCGGCCATAGAAAGAAGAGTAGCATGCCTGCCCCCTCATTCTAAAACCTCAGCCCAATACCTGCCACGCAAATGTAGTCAGGGTACGTTTTCCAAAGTTTGAAAAGCATCACAACCAGTTCCTCTGCACAATCTTCAATATACTGTAAGATTATGTTTACATAAGTTTCCAGTCTATGGATCATCAGTGAACAAACACGTGGAGGGGAAAAAGAAAGAGAGAGAGAGAGACCCATCTGTCAATGACAGACATTAATTTTCAGGAAGAGGCTAGCCAAAAGCCGTATTTAGGAGGAAATATATTGGGCTCTTCTAAACCACACCCTTAATAAGTACACACCCAATTTAACATTTCAGTCTGAGGCATCTGTATTTGAATTACTCTCCAGTTCTGGGTTTCCTGAGTGCCATGAATTAGATGCTTGCTTTTTATATCTAGTTGGTTAAAATAACCCACAAAACTGGTCTCTGCCATAACAAAAGAGGCTTAATCCCCAGCCTAAATTCCCCCTTCTGCTCTGAAATTTAGACACCATTTACATCTCTCAAATGGTATTTTTCCAGCTTCAATTATTTTACGATCTTGGCACCTGACTTTGTAAATATGAATATGGATTCATATTTAAGTAAATACGGAGTACAAAAAGAAACTCGAAGAACTATTATTTGGGAAGGGAAACAGCAAGCATATACAAACAATTCATGAAAGGCTATGAATTCTAATAAATATCAAATTACTGATCTGGGATTTGTAGCTGAGGAAGAGGAATTCCAAGTAACTCTCTCAAACCCCAAAATAGAACAAAGTCAAATAACCAGTTAGAAGTTGATTTTGAGATAGCTTGTTAGAACAGGCGCATATATGCTTTTCTAATCCTTGGTGAAAAAAATAACATTACTATCTATTCTTAGACAGCTCAACCTACTTATTAATTAAATATAAAAAAAGCATATTTAGAATTAGCTATATAGTCATTTTGAAATGTAAAATATTATCTTTCTAAGAGAAAAAATAAATCATTCCAGAAACAACTAATTATATCCAGATACTTGAACAATATAAACACGAGGGAGTACAAAGTCTAGAGTGCAAAAACATCCAGGCGCCGGTTTTACTTACAGTCTGAAGTGAGGGCCTGATGGTCCTATGAGAGTCTTACCTCCGTCAGTGAACTTGGTGAGCATAAGCTCTTAGATGTAGTTTGGAGAGTGATGAAGTCCCAAAAAGCAGACACTGAAGGCCCAGATTGGCCCTCATGGGACCTGTAGGAGATCAAATAAAAGTACCATCTTAAAAACTCTGTGTAAGCCGTGAAAACACATTCTTATTTGATCAGTTACTGATAATTAAATGTTAAAAGGAAAGTGATGAAGCTGCCATAAACTTACTACCTTTGTGCATTATCAAAAGGAACCACTTTAGTCCAAAGGGGTTTAATTACCCTATGTAATTAAAACATTACAAGAAGTGTTTGAACTTCCGGAATCTCAATATTATTTGCAATTTTCTAAGCAAATACTTCCCAAAATTATAGTTTTTCAAACTTAAATCATGATTTAATTTCCCCCTTGTACTGAAAAATAACTAAAGTGGACTTTCTTTTTTCTCTCTAGAATATTTCCTTTTCTCTGAAGGGATATGGACCACTTATAAATCAGATTTACAAGAAGAACGATACAAAAGATGACATGTCAAACAATTATGCAATTCAAAAAATCAATGGATGTAACTGTTTTAATCTTTTTTCAGTAAATTAACTGACTTCACTCATATGATTGCCCAATTCTGTCAAATTGCCAAACTTGTACATATGAAACAGATCTTGTTGATTTGATATTACACTATGCTCTGTTTAAACGTAGATGATCTTCTATAAATTCCTGAAATTCTGATATTTGGAGAGCCATCCTTTCTATGGAAAACTTGTATCTTAAGAATGCTCATGGACTTCACATTACTGTTGCTTCAAAAAATTAAATGAATTTTCTTTAAATTAATGAAAATAATTCTCGATCAAATGCTCTTTTTAAGATTTATCTTACATGTCTACTCAAGTAGGAACCAGCAAGGATGTTTTTCTTTTCTTTAATTCCCAAGCTTTTATGGTAAAACAGAAGAGGCTTCACTAAGAGGCTCCACAACTTTTACAAAGACCTACTAATACTGATCACCAATGAACATGGTTCTCTGGGAATGCAAATTTAGCCATCAATGGTGATACACAAAGATTCTGTAAACTGTTTCAAAGCTCAAGAAATGGTTCACTTTTCCCTCCATCAGGTAGTGCATAGCTCATAATAGCTTCCCCATCTCTTCAGGAGAATACCTTGGCTTGTGCTGATTGATGGCATTTTTAACCATGTTGGAAGTAAAGCTTTTTTAATGGATGACAAGCAATGAATCCCTTCAGTTATTTCTTTATTAATGTCATTCTTTCCTGAGTAGTTGTCATTACTAATTCCCTCATCAATGTTTCCTGTTACATTCCAAGAAGAGTTAGGCTTCTGCCATTTGATGAAATATATACTGGTTTCAATTTACTACATTTTTTTTCCTTCAACTAAAAAGTAGTCACTGTTAGTGTTTTTTGAGGTTGCTTGTATGGGATCTTCTAATATATTCAGGTTTCTAGTCATTGGTGGTGCCTCACAGTGGGAATGTATATGGTGCAAATATGGTACCTCCATTCATGTACATAGTCAATAATGCTTCAGAAGCTCTCTCCCCTTCAAGCAGCACTCCGAGTAGTCAGTCCAAGACTGATACAGAGTAAGTACTCGGGCAAACATTAAAAGAAAAAATGAAAGGAATGAGAAAAAATGAATATTTAGCACCTATACAGCTCTATAATATCTTGCCTAATCCTCACATAACCCTATGAAATATGTATTATCTACTATTATAATTTTTTCCTAAAAAGGATGTTTAATGAATTTCCCAAGGTCCCACCTTGACTCCAAAGTCCTACTCTATACATCTTAGTTGCAAACATTGTCCATGGAAATAAAAATCAGTAGGTGGGGTCTGTATGTCTTCTAAAATATTATGATAACGTTTCATTAGCTACTTCATTATGAGGGAGGATACTTTCAAGGTAACAACAGTGTAGAGAGGGAAGGAACAGAGTTGTCTGTTGTATGTTATAGGGTCCTTGTCACCACATAGTCTTTATGAGAGCCTATATTCTTGCAAATTCTTCTGAAAAGGAAAAAAGATGACTTCAACAATTATTTAATAGCATTGTAATAGACGAGTATCAGCAGAAATACATGACAGAAGTAGAACAGTTGTATCTACAGGACGCTAGGAATGACTGGATATGGAGACTGAGTGAGAGACAGGAGTCAGGGATGACTCCTATGTTTCTAGCTTCCATGAATGAGGAAATTTTCATGCCGTTCATTTAAAGAGAGAATACAGTTGAGAAGCAGATTTGAGGTGAAAATTACTAGGTCATTTTAAATCACACAGAGCTCAAAACTCCTGTAAGATGTGTAAGTGAGATTTTCAGAAAGCAGCTGGATTTATGGGTCTTGAGTTCAAGGCAGAATTTAGGGCTACAAATAAAACATGTAAGTGTTAACTGACTAACATGAATGTGGCTTAAGTAACCTGGTAAGTGTGAAAAGTAAAAAGAACCAGGGTTGATAAAGCAGCCTCAGAAAATGTGACTATTTAAGGAATGGGCAGAAAAACATAAGCCTGCAAAGGAAACTAAGAAGGAAAACCTAGGAAATAGGATGGAATCCAGGAGAAAATAAAGTCACAGAAGCCAAGGAGGTATTTCTTGCTTAAAAGAGAGAATGACCAACAGTGACAAGTAAGATGAAGTAAAAAGGGTTCATTTTATAGGTCATCATTCATCCTGGGAAAAAACAAGGAATGAACATGTACTGAAGTGATGGCAATAAATGTTTATTCCTCTATAAAGCAGTTCCATTTTCACCAGAAGTTTGGGACTCAGGTATAACTAAAAAGGGATGTGATATCAAAAAGAGGTATTTTAAACATGAGAAAAACTTTCAGTTACTTCTTTTTTCAGTAGGCTTCACCTGTGAAAAAGCACAGAGGTAAAACTGTTAAATCAATCCAAAGTTAAGATTTTTATAAGGGGTTGCAACTGAAGGGCAAGGAGGAAGAAAGGCAGAGTGATAGTGACAGAGTGATTGAAATGACAGACTTTGAAATCTAGGGTTGGAAGGGATGAAAGTGAATCTAGAAAGAAGGGGACAGATTAGAAGGAAATACAATGGTCCAGGGCCTAAATGTTTCCTAAGGTCAAAGAGTAGCTATATTAGTTTTACAGAGTTGGAAGGAGAGCTATGTTGTCATAGTTAGAGTGATGAATTGAAGTTTAATATTTCACATCTAGTATAGTGCTAGGTTCTGATATATTTCAAGATGTGGCTATATGTGTCAGATACTGAATTAATGTAAAGGTAAAGACCATTAGAATTGAAATCAAATAATTAACCTTAATTAACTCATCCACAAAGTCACTGAGGTAGTCTTGGAAATTAATAAGATTAAAGTAAAAAGTTGGCTGGAAGAAATGGACAAATTCTTAGAAAGGTATAACCTTCCAAGACTGAACCAGGAAGAAACAGCAAATATGAACAAATGAAACACAAATAATGAAATTGAAACTGTGATTTAAAATCTTCCAAAAAACAAAAGCCCAGGACCAGATGGCTTCACAGGTGAATTCTATCAAACATTTAGAGAAGACCAAACACCCATCCTTCTCAAAGTCTTCCAAAAATTGCAGAGGAAAGAACACTCCCAAACTCATTCTATGAGGCCACCATCACCCTGATATCAAAACCAGACAGAGATAATACAATAAAAGAAAATTACAGACCAATATCACCGATGAATACAGATGCAAACGTCCTCAACAAAATACTAGCAAACAGAATCCAACAACACAAAAGGATCATACACCATGATCAAGTGGGGTTTATCCCAGGGGTGCAAGGATTCTCCAATATATGCAAATCAATCAATGTGATACACCAGATTAACAAATTGAAGAAGAAAAACCATATGATCATCTCAATAGATGCAGAAAAAGCTTTTGACAAAATTCGACACCCATTTATGATAAAAACTCTCCAGAAAGTGGGCATAGAGGGAACCTACCTCAACATAATAAAGGCCATATATGACAAACCCACAGCAAACATCATTCTCAATGGTGAAAAACTGAAAGCATTTCCTCTAAGATCAGGAACAAGACAAGGTTGTCTACTCTCACTGCTATTATTCAACATAGTTTGGGAAGTCATAGCCACAGCAATCAGAGAAGAAAAAGAAATAAAAGGAAACCAAATTGGAAAAGAAGTAAAACTGTCACTGCTTGCAGATGACATGATATTATACATAGAGAATCCTAAAGATGCCACCAGAAAACGACTAGAGCTAATCAGTGAATTTGGTAAAAATGCAGGGTACAAAATTAATGCACAGAAATCTCCTGCATTCCTATACACTAATGATGAAAAATCTGAAAGAGAAATTAAGGAAACTCTCCCATTTACCATTGTAACCAAAAGAATAAAATACCTAGGAATAAACCTACCTAGGGAGACAAAAGACCTGTATGCAGAAAACTATAAGACACTGATGAAAGAAATTAAAGATGATACCAACAGATGGAGAGATATACCATGTTCTTGGATTGGAAGAATCAATACTGTGAAAATGACTATACTACCCAAAGCAATCTACATATTCAATGCAATCCCTATCAAACTACCAATGGCATTTTTTACAGAACTAGAACAAAAAATATTAATATTTGCATGGAGACACAAAAGACGCCGAAAAACCAAAGCAGTCTTGAGGGAAAAAAATGGAGCTGGAGGAATCAGACTCCCTGACTTCAGACTACACTACAAAGCTACAGTAATCAAGACAACGTGGTACTGGCACAAAAACAGAAATATAAATCAATGGAACAAGATAGAAAGCCCAGAGATAAACCCACGCATGTATGGTCAACTAATCTATGACAAAGGAGGCAAGGATATACAATGGAGAAAAGACAGTCTCTTCAATACGTGGTGCTGGGGAAACTGGACAGCTACATGGAAAAGAATGAAATTAGAACACTCCCTAACACCATAAACAAAGATAAACTCAAAATGAATTAGAGACCTAAATGTAAGACTAGACACTATACAACTCTCAGAGGAAAACATAGGAAGAACACTCTTTGACATAAATCACAGCAAGATCTTTTTTGATCCACCTCCTAGAGTAATGGAAATAAAAACAAAAATAAACAAATGAGACCTAATGAAACTTAAAAGCTTTTGCACAGCAAAGGAAACCATAATCAAGACAAAAAGACAACCCTCAGAATGGGAGAAAATATTTGCAAACAAATCAATGGACAAAGGATTAATCTCCAAAATACATAAACAGCTCATGCAGCTCAATATTAAAAAAACAAACAACCCAGTCCAAAAATGTGTAGAAGACCTAAATAGACATTTCTCAAAGAAGACATACAGATGGCCAAGAAGCACATGAAAAGCTGCTCAACATAACTAATTATTAGAGAAATGCAAATCAAAACTACAATGAGGTATCTCCTTACACCAGTTAGAATGGGCATCATCAGAAAATCTACAAACAATAAATGCTGGAGAGATTTATTGTGCGTGGAGAAAATGGAACCCTCTTGGGCTGTTGATGGGAATGTAAATTGATACAGCCACTGTGGAGAACAGTATGAAAGTTCCCTAAAAAGCTAAAAATAGAATTACCATATGACCCAGCAATCCCACTTCTGGGCATATACCCAGAGAAAGCCATAATTCGAAAAAGACATGCACCCCGATGTTCATTGAAGCACTATTTACGATAGCCAGGTCATGGAAGCAACCTAAATGCCAATCAACAGACAAATGGATAAAAAAGATGTGGTACGTATATACAATGGAATATTACTCAGCCATAAAAAGGAATGAAACTGGGTAACTTGTAGAGATGTGGATGGACCTACAGACTGTCATAGAGTGAAGTAAGTCGGAAAGAGAAAAACAAATATTATATATGAACGCATATATGTGGAAGCTGGAGAAATGGTACAGATGAACCAGTTTGCAAGGCAGAAATAGAGACACAGATGTAGAGAACAAATGTATGGACACCAAGTGGGGAAAGGAGGGCACGGATGCTGGTGGTGGTGGGATGAATTTGGAGATTGGGATTGACATGTATACACTAATATGTATAAAATAAATAACTAATAAGTATCTGCTATGCAAAAAAAAATTAAATTAAAAAATAATAAAGTAAAAAGGTTGGACACTAAAAAGGCATTGCTAAATCAGTTTTATGTCAATCAACTAATAATGTCTTATTTCTCTTGGAATTTATCTAAAAGAAAAGTCAGTTGAAAATATGCAATATACAATAGATTGAAATAGTCAAACAGTTGCTGACTTTTTTGAAAATTAGCCACTACAACTCAAACTATAAATAATATTGTGGGAAATAAGAGAAAAGTCTTTGGATATTTGACAAATATTTTTCTAGCAAAAATTTGCTAAAGAATTTTATTTCCTTTTTATACCAGCTTAAAAGACTGTCCTTCTTAAACTCTTTTGGTTAAAAAATTTCAAAAATAGATTTTGATGTCATCTTCATATGACATATGCAATATCATCGTGTAATGGTATATATTTTACTAAAGCACACAAATATATTACTGTTTCTTTTTCTTCCCCAGCTTTATTGAGATATAGTTGACATATAACATTGTGTAAGTTTGAGGTGCACAGCATGATGGTTTGATGTATGTATGTATTGCAAAATGATTACTACAACAGGTTGGTTGACACATCTATTACCTCACACAGTTATAATTGTGTGTGTGTGTATATGTGTGTGTGTGTGTTTGTGTAAGAGCTTTTGAGAGCAACTCTCTTAGCAGTTTTCAAGTACACAATGCAGTGTTGTTAACCATAGTCATTATGCTGTACATTACATCCCCAGAACATACATCTTGTGACTGGAAGTTTGTATCCTTTGACCACTTGCACCCATTTCCCTCACGCCATGGCAATTATCAGTTTACTCTTTTTCTATGAGTTTGGTTTTTATAGAGGATGTGGAAAAAAGGAAACCCTTACACACTGGGGATTGTAAATTGGTACAGCTACTATGGAAAACAGTACGGAGGATCTTCAAAATGTTAAAAATAGAACTACCATATGATCCAGCAATTCCACCTCTGGGCATATGTCCTAAGGAAATGAAATCACTATTTTAAGATTATCTACATCCTATGCTCATTGCAGCATTATTTACTATGGACAAGACATGGAAACAATCTAAGTGAGAGATGAATGGACAAAAATAAAAATAATATATATGTATATATATATAAGCACATACAAAATGGAATATTAATCTTTTAAAATCCTCTCTCATAACCTGACATTCAGGTGTCCTAGTTTTGTTCTCTATTTTTTGTTTTTTTTTCCTTGCAGTATGCGGGCCTCTCACTGTTGTGGTCTCTCCCGTTGCGGAGCACAGGTTCCGGACGCGCAGGCTCAGAGGCCGTGGCTCACGGGCCCAGTCGCTTTGCGGCATGTGGGATCTTCCCAGACGGGGGCACGAACCCGTGTCCCCTGCATCGGCAAGGTGGACTCTCAACCACTGCGCCACCAGGGAAGCCCTGTTCTCTAATTTTGATCAATTGGAAAATACGTTTAGTAGACCATTGGCTCTAATTGATTTATGACTAAATAAGTTCTAGCTATCAAAGTGGAAGTAATGCATTATTGTTAGGCTGGTTATTTTAGTTCTTAAGTGGATGGTTCTCAAAACAAAATCTTTGACTTTAAATATATATTTTATATATATGTGTGTGTGTGTGTGTGTGTGTGTATACATACAAAAAAGAGAGGTAATATTTCTTAACTTCTTATATTCCAGGATATTCCAGGAGTAGATTTAAATACATTGTAGTAGCTAATTTATTGTCACCACAACACAAGACAGGTAACATATTTTGCACTTATATTTATTTTACGATAGTCCATTTATGTAGTATGTATCCAGGTATGTAACGGTTAATACATTGTAATGGTAGAAAATGTAAAAAATATGAGAGGATATACAGAAGAAGTTCTCCCTCTGACTTCTGTCTCTCATTTCCCTAGTTCCTACTTCCCTTTACACTTTGGTAACAACCACTGAGCCTAGGACTTCTGGAATATCTTTGAGAATATTTTCTAATATTCTTTGCAAATATGTCTGTTTATATGATCTATATATGAGATTTATGAAATATATCTACGTGGTGTTTTCACTGCAGTTTCTTTATTATTAACCCAAGAATGAAAATTACTTTTGCTTTTTAGGGCTTTTGAAGGGGCTTTTTTCCCAATATTATTATCAATTTCTAATTTCATTAAATAGTGATCAGAAAAATTAATTAATTAGAAATAAATATCCTAATCTAGACATAAAAGTACATTTGAGAACATGACCATTAGTAGGCAGATGGCAGCCACAAGAAGGGTGTATATTAACTGCATGAGCTTCTAAAGTTCTTAGCTCTATAAAGGCAGGTGTGTTTGCTAGTCTCCAAAGATTATTTCCCAAAGAATAACTTTTCATATACATCCTTGAGCAGTTTCCTCCCCTTGTATCTGGCAACAGAATGAGGCAGAGCTGACACTGAATGGTTTCATCACTTCTCATGAACATAAGTCATAAGAAGCTTACCATTCACCACTTAGTTTCTTAGAATGCTTGCTCTGGAAGATGCCAGCCACGTGATAAGATAACCAACTACCTGGTGATCACATGCTGTGAAGAAACTAGGCCTACAGAGACAGAGAGAAATGCTCAGCCCAGCTATCTCAGCTAAGGTTCCAGACGTGTGTGAAAGAGTCATCTGTACCAGTCATCCAGGCGAGTCAAGCCTTCAGATGACCTCACAGCAGGTCTACATCTAACTAGAACTTCATGAGAGAGCCACCCAGGTGAGCCCAAGCAACTGACAATAATTTAAGGAATAATACATTTTGACTTCAAGCCATTTATGTTCAAGGTAGTTTTTTAGACAACAATGGGAACAGCAGGAAATTAAGCAATGACGTGGACAGAAGGGTGACACCTCTTTCTATTACATACAGCAAAAAGGAAAGTAAGGCTGGAATTTGATGGCTTCTTTGTTTAAGATGAGGTGAAGTGATGAGAGTAAGGGGTATGCAGATGAGAGGAAGGGTTTGAGAAGAGTGATATGGTTAGGAATTGGTACCGTGGGGAATGGGAATGAGAGTTGAAAATGGAAATGGAAAAGGATCTCTGGATTATGTTATGGGTTAAGCTGAAATCCATCAGTTTGCATTGGTACCATTCACTCAGTTAGGTCAGTTGTTCTAATAGTTCTTAAACTCATTCATGGGAAGGAAACCAAGGATCTATGAATATAAAATAACAAAAGTGTAAGTCATATGGACAGTAAAATGACTCAAAATGAAGGCAGCATTTAGGGTGGAAAGGAAGGAAGTGAGTCAGGTGCTAAACTCTTCAGTGAAAGCCAGAGAGGTCAGTACATGACAACTGCAGAGAGGACAACTGCAATTGAAGAGAGGCTAGAAGTAGTAACATGCTATGATACTAAAAAGTTTCGCCCAGATATGGAAACATATCATAACTTTAACAATATCTATTTTTTTTGGCCACGCCATATGGCTTGTGAGATTTTAGTACCCCAACCCGGGACTGAACCCGCATTCTCGGCAGTGAGAGTGGAGTCCTAACCACTGGACCACCAGGGAATTTCCAACAACATCTATTTTTAAAGGAAAGGGTTTATCCTGCTGAAGGGAAGCATTTTTTAATGCTTCGATACAGAATATCAAATTAATTTCCTCAACCGTTTATATTACCAATAGCTTTTATGAGAGTTTCCTACTTAAACTTAAAAGCTTTTGCACAGCAAAGAAAACCATCAACAAAACAAGACAACCTATGGAATGGGAGAAAATATTTGCAAATGATGTGACTGACAAGGGGCTAATATCCAAAATATATAAATAGCTCACACAACTCAATATCAAAAAAGCAAACAACCCAATAAAAAAATGGGCAGAACACCTGAATAGACATTTTTTTGAAGAAGATATGCAGATGGCTAAAAGACACATGAAAAATGCTCAACCTTGCTAATTATTAGAGAAATGCAAATCAAAACAATGAGATATCACCTCACACCTGTCAGAATGGCTACTAGCAAAAAGAACACAAATAACATATGTTGGCAAGGATGTGGAGAAGAGGGAACCCTTGTACACTGTTGGTGGAATGTAAATTGGTGTAGCCACTACGGAAAACATTATAAGGGTTCCTCAAAAAACTAAAAAAGGAACTACCTACCATACTATAAAGCAATTCCACTCCTGGGTATATATCCCAAAAAATAAAAACACTAATTTAAAAAGATATATGCACCCCAATGCATCACTGTTTACAACAGCCAAGATATAGAAGCACCCAAGTATCTATCAACAGATGAGTGCATAAAGAAGACGTGGTACACACACACACACACAGTGGAATATTACACAGCTATAAAAATGATATTTTGCCATTTGCAACAATATGGATCGACCTGGGGGTATTACGCTTAGTGAAATAAATCAGAGAAAGACAAATACTGTATAATATCACTTATATGTAGAATCTAATAAATAATACAAATGAATGTATATAGCAAAACAGAAGCAGATACAGTAGACAAACCCGTGGCTACCAATGGCAAGAGGGAAGGAGAGAGGGGAAAGTTAAGGGTATGAGAATAAAAGGTACAATCTACTATGTATAAAAAATAATCAACAAGGATATATTGTAGAGCACAGGGAATTATAGCCATTATCTTAATAACTTTTAAAGGAGTATAATCTGTAAAAATACTGAATCACTAAGCTGTATGCTGGAAACTAATGTAAAATTGTGAATCAAATATACTTCAATAAAAATGAGAGTTTTGTATTTAATATTACACATGGTCAAGTCAGTGCCATATAATGCACCCATCTGAACCTAAGCAAAGTAAGGCAAGACCTTTCATACATCTTTTAAACAAAATAGAGAAACATTGCTGAAGGCTAGATTAATGAGTATGGTTTTTAAGGTTCAATCAGGAAGCAAGTAGTACAAGTTTTAGCCATTTAGATTTGGGTTTAATATAAGGAAAATTTTTTCAGTGGTAAGATCTCTCCTTTCAGTGGCCTCAAGAGATGATGATTTGTCTATCGTTTGGACATGTTCTAACTAGGGAGCAAGTTGGAAAGGGGACTCTACTACCAGGAGAGTCCCTTAAAAATTGATGAACTTGCAACCATAAAATTTGTCTATAAAGTTGATATAACAAGTTCCACGCATTCCATTTATAAACCACATCTACCAAAACAAAAACAAAAAAAGTCATGTGATTATTCTATTAGGGGCTCTTGAGAAAAATTTCAAGCAATAAATTTAAACAGTGTTGTCCACAGGCACACTATTGCCCTGGGTATACCCACAATATCTAATCTACTCAAGAAGCTCCTTCCAGCTCAAGCATGGGGGTAGGGGAACTCGAATTGCCATTTCCATGATTTCTACCTTTCTTAGTGTTGTCTCTTGACTGGAGAGATGTTTCAGTCACTGCCAGTTTGATTGGCACTAGTGTCCTGGTGCTCCCAGAGGTACCTCCTGCATAGACCAACCGGCAATTTAATTGGTGCAGTTGTCTGAATAACAGACCCTCCACAGTGTGTGAATCTTCTTGGCATGTGCCATGAAGCCAAGTCATTTTCATGGCTACAGGTGCCAAGCTGGGTGACAGTCTCAGGTCTCACTTAGACCAAGACTAGGCTGTTTCCACAAAACCACGTTTCCCAAAGTCTGTACAAACCTAGGGGAATACATTCACTTCCTCTCTCCTAGATGACAAAAATCCCTGTGAATTTAGGTTTATTTCTCTTTCCTTTGCCCTCCTCCATTTGCCTGTTCACCATATCATATTGGCTCTATCATATTATAGAGCCAATTTCTCCCAAAGAGGATTAGTGAACTACTTTCCCACCCCTTCTTGTATTCCTTCCCTTTTTTTTTTTTTTTTTTGGCCTAGTTTCTCCGATAGCTTTGTCAGTTGATTGGTTCCTTATTTTGAGTTTTAATGGTAATTGTGTGGTTTGCCATTTTACAGCAGAAACATTCACAATACATCATACGTCTATTTCCCATAGCCTATGTTTTCATAATTTCTTTTTGATTATTGTATTTCTAGATTTCTAGCTGAGCTCTGCCAACCTAAGGAAGTCCCATGTGAATGGATATATCCTTAGAGTGAATTTAAGAGGAAAAAGTACTTACAACTGCAAATGCAAACCAAAACAACTCTTGAGTTCTGTAGGAATTTATGATTAAGAGAAATGGTTTCTTTGCACACATTTTATCTTGGAATAGGGCACTCATCATAATTTGTGGGCAGTGTTCATTAAAAATACAGATGAATTTTAGGAAATAACTGATAAAGAGAATACTATCAAGAATTTATGACTATAGTTACATCATTTATAAATTAATTTTGTGCCAGCATAGCATCAGTTCTCTCCCTTTTCTTATTCAAATTGCCTATACAGTATTCCTCTTCTGTTCTATCTTTAGAAAGATAAGAAATGGCCTGAAAATGCTTATATCCCTAATCTAAATATACAGAATCATAAATTATACAGCTAGGGTGGAGTTGAGAGTTACATTAAACTACTTGGTATTTTAGTCGATGAATTTGAGACCCATAGAAGTTATATGAGTTGGCTACAGATACAGAGATTTTTTTTTTTTTTGTCCATGTAAGGAGGAGAACCAGATCTACTGCCCCTATTGTATTTTTTCTAATAATCTGGGAAGTTTATAACAGACAAAATGGTTTCATCAACTTCAGCTATAACTGATTATAACTGGGAACTCAATTTTCTCAAAGCAAATTTCAAAGAAACAGTAAGTCCATTTCAAGTTTAATAACATTCTACTTTTGCTTTAAAAATGGCCTTTTCCAAAATTCAAACATTTTAACCAAATATTCAGAACACATTATTCATAAAAAAATTAAAGACAAACTATTACTCCTTAATCACATCTTTTGTCTTTCAAAGGAGACAATTCTAACTGGAAAAACTTGAAAGTATAAGCTACAAGAAGATTAATTTCCTTTCTCATCACAAATGCCATAGTCCTTCAGTCATTTATAACTTTTTCCTGGCAGAGCTGCCCTATAGCATTTGTATAATCTTTTCCCAACTCCTGGCCAGGTTTCCCTGGTGCTGCTTTCCAGGAATGTCTGGAATTAGAATCATATTTTTTTTATCATTCTTTTCTTTTTTCCTTTAGTAATTATGTCTTTTTTTCTGTCTCACACTTAACTATTGGATATGCTGGCTAACATCTTAGTGATAATTTTAAAAGAAAACACATTTTAGTCCCCATCTTAAAGGATGGCATTGGCGCATCATCAAGTCCCATGAGTAAAAGCTGAATGGAAGTAATAAATTCCAAAAATTTTTATAAAGACCTATAAACTATTATGTCTCTTTTTTAACGGCTTAACTGAGGTATAATCAACATGTAGTAAACTATCACAAGTGTAAAATTTGATAAGATTGGACAAATGTGTACGCCCATGAAAACTATTACCACAATCAAAATAACGAAGACACCCTTCACCCCTGATATAATCCTTCCATCCATCCCCCCAATCCCCGAACGCCTTGCTCACTCCCAGGCAACCACTGATCTGCTTTCTGTCACGATAGATTAGTCTGCATTTTCTAGAATCTTATATAAATCATAGTTTGTACTCCATCTTGTCTAGCTTTTTTCATACAACATAGTTATTTTGAGACTCATCCATGTTGCAGCATGTTTAAATAGCTCATCTGTTTATTGCCGAGTAGTATTCAATTGAATGGCTATATCAGAGCTTGCTTATCCATTCATTTGTTAATGGACATTTGGGTGGTTTCCAGTTTGGGGCTATTAGAAATACAGTTGCTATGAGCATGTGTATGTAAGTCTTTGTATGGACATATGCTTCTATTTTTCATGGGTAAATACTTAGGAGTGGAAAAGCTGAATCATATGGTAAACATATGCTGAAGTTTTTTAAAAAATCCACAGATGCTTTTCACCAAGTTGCGCTATTCCACATTCCCACCTGTAGTGTATGAGAGTTCCACTTCATCTACATCCTTAGCACACACGGTAGGGTCTGTATTTTTCATTTTAGCCATTCTTACCCATATGCAGTGGTATCTCATTATGGTTTTAATTTTCCTTTCTCTAATGACTAATGCTGTTGGGCACCTTTTATTACTCTGCTTGGAGTAACAATGGGATCAATCGCTTTGACATTTACACACTTATCCTGGGGTCTCAGAGCCTGAGGTCTCTACACAAAAATGTCTGGACTAAGTAAGATCCATAGAACTCCTCTAACAGGGAACCCTAGAAGTGCATAAATCTCCCCTCAGTCAGAATGATAAATATAAATAAAACATGTAGCTGGTAGAAATTATACTCTAAATCAAGAAAAAGGAACTATCTTAAGAATTCAAAGGGAAATCATTCTGTAGATATTATTTACTAAAAGAATCAAAAGAATTTTTTTCAGAAAACTACTTGATCCTTAATAATATGCAAAAAGGAATGATCTGAACAGAACAGGAGCAGAGAACCAGGAGAAGAGACTGGGCTGAGATTAAAGAGCAACTGAATAAAATGACAGTGAGTGTAACATCTCTAAACGCTTGAAGGGAAATGTGTCTAGTGCCAGATTTTTATTCCAGCCAAATTGGCTTTCACCTATGAAAGTAACAGGAAGACATCTGCGGATATGTGAGAGCTCCAAAAAGTCAGTAAATCACAAACTCTTTCTGGAAGAAAATAAAGACGTACCTCACTAAACTGAGGAGTGAGTTTATTTATTCGTCTATCTATTTGTTAAATAAATATTTATTAAATCACTATTGCAAGATAATGTGTTTGGGGTGCTGGAAAACCACAGAAAAGGTATCACTTTTCATCAAATGGATGTTGGTCTTTAAAATGTATTGTTAATTATGGGTTACTGAAATGTTAAATAATGCTTCCCATTTAAAGGATAGGAATTCAGTTACTGTTAAGGTGTTTTATAGTTAACTATTTTATCTGGCAAGGTCACTACAGACCCGTTCTGACTACTCCAATACTATGGTTAATAGAAACTTCATGGTTATTCACTACTTATACTAAATGGGAGTAACCAGTTAATAAATAAATGAGTAATTAAGTAAAGAAATAAAATTGTTTGATTGTAAAGTCATTGGTCACCATCATTTTAAGATTCATAGAAGGCTTCAAGATCACAGAGTACCTCAGGGTTCTAACTATAAAAGGATGTGCTCTCATTGTCCAAGAGACGTCAACAATGCCCATTTCTGGAATTGTAAATAACAGATAGTCTACTCCACATAGATGTTTAGATTCAAGTGACAGCTTATCTGTCACTTCCTGCTCTCCAAATGATTAGGTAAGGAGTGGGAGGGGAGGATATTTGATCTCCATGATGCCTCTGCCCCACTGATTCTGGGTTAGACACATTCTTGATAAGGCCTTTATGTCTCCTGAAAGAATATCAACAACCTGAAAAATGTCAGAACTTTGATCCTTCTCAGAGAGTAGCACCTGAAAGGCTTCTCTGGTAGTAAGCTAGTGAACTAGTTGGCTCTGGAATAAGTATGAAGAATGAGAAGAGCCCCTTTCAGGAAAACCCTGGAAATTGAACGTGCAGTCTCCCCTCTTTACAAATCTAATTTATCTCACATTATTTCAAGCATTCGCTTCACATAATGGAAGGTTTTTGTTAGAAGCATGAGGGTGGTGGGGAGATGCTTCAGAAAAACAACATAAATTTCTCCACTATTACTTCCACATTCCTTGTTGACTCAGATGCCTCTTCTGCAATAAATAATTTACTGTAATAAAAAATTTACCACACTAAAACTATCATTAAGGTCACTGAAAGAATAAATCTTTGTGTTTTACAGAGTATGCCTAGCTAACCAACTTTACTGCTTGGATTTTTATTTGCTGAGTGATGGGATGTGCAGGGCAGTTAGAGGAAGTAGAGATAACTGAATAAAAATTACAACATTCTTATAGCAAGCCACCAGGATTGAACCTGACCTTTGGGAAACAAATCGAAGAGTCTCATAAAAGTTGTGCTTCAAGCGATCAGAGTTGTTTCCATGGACAAAATCTCCGGTGAGATCTTTGACGGTACGTGTACTCATGACTCTCAAAGGAAAGAACAGGGCATGTTGCCTGATCGTTAGCAATTCTTCAAAAACAATATGGACACTTTCAAGTCATTCTACATCTTCAAATACTAAAAAACTCCAAGAAAACTCTCTCTAGTCTTGTGTTTTACGTATACATATGTGATGTATTACATATATAATGTATCAGGTCTATTGGAACAGCTTTGGATAACTGTTTAATAACTATAATTTAGATAACAATGTAAATAGACCATTTTCTAATTCCATAATCTAATTGTCAAAAGGAAATTTCAGATATGCTCAAATTGCCTTGTAAAACTTCCTTTTCGAGGGATGAGGTATTGCTCAAATGTTAAATGGTATTGTGTAGTTTTAAAATATATTGAGAATAATTTCAAGGAAAAAAGGATACCCTGTGATTATAGAGAAAAAATTATAATTCCTAAGCCTATGTTATTCATATTTAGAATACCTCAAAAGGGAGAATACTATTTGAACTTGAATGATAAAATATCTTCTGGATCGTAATTTCCAATTATTTTTCCCAAGACACTGACCTTACTCAAGCTTCATTTATCATTCTTGATTTTATGGCTATACTTTCTAAATGTTTATAGATTCATTTAATCAACAAATATTTATTGTGCTCCTAATATATATTTAAAGAGCTGTGCTAGTCATAAGCACAGTCATACCTGTGCTAGGTGTACGATGGCTATGACACCCTTTATTCCTTCCATCGAGGGTCAGGTAAACATGACATCTGTACCTGTGACTCTAAAGCAGAGTGGAAAGTAAAGACCACTGAGGTTGAGGTTATAAACCAAGGGAAGCCAGAGTATTGGCAGGGTTACCCATGATGACACTGAAGTCACTGGAAATGTCGCCAGGAATTAGAGTGAAAAGAATACGAAGTCGGGTACTAAAATCTTAGGGAAGCCAGGAATTGAAAATGGCCTCACCTTCATGTGTTTAGCATTTCCCTTTTTTCACTGAAACTGTGTCTTCATGCTCAATATACAAAATTATGTATATTACTTCTTTGATATAAGGTTTTTGAGATTTCTTTATGGTGACCCAATGCAGGTGAGTAGGAAGAATGAGCCAAGGTCTTATTCAGACATACATTAGGGCTACCCTGGACTGGAGAAGCCACCTTAGATAGTATGATGTGATGCTAAAGTACAGCGGAAGGGCCAGTGCCCAAGAGAGGTTGTGATCAAAGCACTCTGGGAGCCAAAGAGCAGTGAGTGAGGCATGATGGTGTGAGATTACGGTGGGCGTGCCCAGAAGTCTGAGGACCAGCAGGCAGGCATCATTCACTCCTGAGTGTCCTGGCCTCAGACGCCAATCAGCCTGAGAATAAGGGTAAAGGCTCCCTGGGCAAGGAGACCGGCAAGAAGAAGGGAGGGGAAACACCTTCCTGGACCTTGAGCAGAAGCAGGGAAGCGCTCTAATGGGCTGAATGATGAGATGGGATTTAGGATCAAAGATCAAGGCACACCTCCACATCAAGCCAACACATGAGTAAGTGAAAAAGCCGCCAGGTGTGCAAAAGAAGTTTGCAGAGGAAGGCAGGGTAAATCCAGTTGTGGAGCCTGAAGTTTATATAACAGTGAGGCCCTTTGATAGAATGCTAAATTATAAATACAGAAAGTTAGGACTCCTCTCGGAAACTTGAAAGGTGTCCATGCAAATGGGGTTCTGTAGCTTCAAAGCAGTACAGGGACAGGGGCTTGAAAGGGAGAATGTGAGAACTTTGTTGTTGCTCCTGAAGCACCTACAAGTCCCTAAAGCAAAAATACTTAAGTATTTACTTCCCTGTCTGAGTGACCTGAGAATCACTGTGGCCCTTACCTTTATTTGCTACGATCATGGAACTCAGCCATGGCAACGTGGAAAAGATGGAATTGGGAGAAGTGAAATAAGAAATATATATAGGAGACTCTTATTTACTACAGTGAGATAAAAATACTGATTTCCCTTGCCAAATTTCAAAAGATGATTTTGGATGTCAGAAAAATATAGTTGTATGAACATGTATGCAAATTTAACATGACTTCAATGTATATAAAACAGAGTATATAGAAGCATGAGGGATAAAGATACCACATACCAGAATAGAGTAGTAATGTGCATAGGCTGATAGTATTTTTAATTTTTTAAATTATGAAACATGTGACTGCCACATTACAGGAAGGGAAAAAAGAGTAATCGTTATCAGTTCAGATACATTCATTTTAGTTTCTTCTCAGATTTTAAAAATATGTACCTTTGCTAATATAATTCCCTATGTCCTTTGAAATAGAGGATCTTCCTCAGTGTTAAGACGTATCTCTATTACCTATTCACTCACTTCTAAACTGCACCCTCCTTTCTTTGAACCTGGTCAAGCTGCATTTCATGCTTT